>NW_026068023.1:3432464-3538016 GCF_014885135.2 Alexandromys fortis | reverse complement strand
TAGATAGATAGATAGATAGATATAGAAGCTTGCTGGATCCTTAAAGTGGGAATATCCACTTTTAATCTGTAGCACATCTTTTTCTGAAACCATATATATGACATGGAAGAAGGAAAAAGGTAGAGAGCTAGCTTTTTGTTTCCTTGTTCTCACTCTCAATAACAAGTCCATTCCTTCACTGTCATTAGAGTCTATTCCTAAAGAATTCTGGCATATACTGAAGACCAACTGAGACATGCAGAATCACGGACTATATGGACTGAACTAGTAGATTCTCAGACCTTCACACGAGAGACAGCTATTACTAAACTAGCTGGATCGTAGCTTAAAGACATGCTAATAAATCTCATGCACACACACACACACACACACACACACACACACACACATATATATATATCACATACACGTGAGAATTGATGAGAGATGGATGGATGGATGGATGGATGGATGGATGAGAGATTTATTCTATAAGTTCTGTTCCTCTAGAGATAATACATTAATAATTCTCTAGATTAAAAACTTGACAAGAAGAAATTTGAGAGAAAATTTCTTCATTTCCTCCTATTCACACTTCCAAAATATGCCTTGGCATATTCAAGTTCCTGCGCTCTGTATTTTTCTTTTTTTATTGTATTTATTGACTGCTAGTGAACTATAGAAACATATAGATTATTTGCTAGTGTCCTCCAGTAGTAGATAGAATCATGAAGACATGCATCTGTCTCTTCATTGGCATTCTCTAAAATTATTAGACAAATAATTACCATTAAACATCAACTTTTTAATGATAATTTGCATTATCCATGTGTTTTTATACGTAAATGTGCATGTATATGTGTATGCAGGCATATGCAGAGGTTAGAAGAGGCTATAAAATTCCCTGGAGCTTGAGTGACCAGCGGATGGGAGTCATCTGATGGTGCTGGGACTTGAACCTCAGTCCTCTATAAGAGCAAGGGCTCTTCACAGCTGAGCCAGCTCTCCAGCTCCAGATTATCAATGTTGTCTTCCTCAAAAAAGATTGTTGTGAGGGCCTAATGCTGTAATTCTATGTTTAAGCATTGTGTAGTATTATTACAAGTTCCTTATTATTAACTGGAACTATTTTAATACATTTTTAATTAAGTTATGTTCATGGTATAACATCATAACAAGCATAGATACATATGAATTTTTGAATTTTATAGTTCTATTTCCAATAGAGTAAATATTAAGATTATCTCAATTCTCTCTGGGGGTGCCCTTTGGAAGTGCAAATCTTTGTGCAAATATTGAGCAGAAACTGTTACATGGTAGAGCTGAATTAATTCTATAAATATGATTTAACATCCTTTTAAACAGTAATATTATTAGAATCATTACATTTACATAAGCTGACAGGGGCTATAACAGCATTCACAAGACCTGCATAAGTTCAAACCAGACAAAATCCTAGCACAGAGAAGCGGATGTGAACCCAAAGTCCTAACCAAGCAGCTATATGCATTTTCTGTCTGCTGGGAAAGGGGGTTTGCTCCAATGTAGTGAAACTGGGTATATCAACCACACTTCAGATCTGTCCCCAAGCCCAGTGTTCAAAACCGAATTTTGTCATGCAAAAACAAATCCAATCACAGTTAATATAGTATAATACTGTTCTGGAACACTACAATGTGATTAAAACATGAGCTAGTTCTAGTCATTTGTGAATGTGTCTGCATGTGTGGTGATCTTGTGTATGTAAATACCCATATATGTGGTACTTGATTTTCATTATTTGCAGATTCTGAATCTTTAAATTTTGTTAGTTGATAAAATTTGTTTGCAACCCTCAAATTAATCTTTTAAGTACTATCACATTTGTTTATAAAAATACACTTCTACAACGTTGTATAAAAATTTAACTGACAATGGTCACATCATTAGCTAAGATTAAATAAGGTTGTGATTCAGCCATTTGGTTTCAACTCTCATATTGTGAACTACTATCCATTTAAGAACTGTTTATAGGCAAACTTTATGCATTCTTTGTTTTATTTTTCTAGGAATTCTTTGTTGAAAATAGATTCCAAACCTAGCATGCAGCCTAGTGTTTCTAGCGGCAAGACGGCCACGTACCTGAGGGAGAAAATGCCTGTGTCTGAGAAGCTTCCCTCATAAGAGTTACAGTACTGCTGACTATGTTTGCAGTGTTTTCAGATACATACATGTTGTAAACAACATTGCTTATTGAGTGGTGGAAATTTTGTGACTAGAAGCTTACAGGAAACTACTTTGCTATGGAATGTGATACAGTTCTCACTAATTCAGAGTTTGGAATTACTTTATAGAAAATATCATGAGGTCTCAACATGTGTAGACACAGGTCACAA
Organism: Alexandromys fortis; assembly: GCF_014885135.2. NCBI lineage: Eukaryota > Metazoa > Chordata > Mammalia > Rodentia > Cricetidae > Alexandromys > Alexandromys fortis. The sequence goes on along the minus strand of NW_026068023.1, from coordinate 3,535,662 downwards.
TACTGTGCCTTAGATACGTAGTCAACATTTAGACTAAAATACATTTGTTACAAAATAAAATTGTAACTAATACCTTCACATATAATACAAATGGCATGCTATTAGAGTTATTTATGTACTGTGTAATTTTGAAGAAAAGCATGAATCAGAATGAAGATGTGAATATCTGTGAAAATCACTTGTTTGTGAGAAGTTGGAAACCAGTTAAAAATGCATACCATTGAATGATAACCATGTGATCACTCACACAAATATCTATCCATTATAGATAGATATAGATATAAGATGAGAGGAGTGTTCTATATTCACTCATTTCCCTCCTCAAAATTTAGCTATAGATTCATAGCAACAGTGTGCAGGCAAACTGTGAGGGTAATAGTGGAGTATCACATTTAAGGGCCAACGTGAATGAGTCTGAGAGGTAATCTGCATGCCACCCAAGAAGAAAGGTAAACACCAACCCAGCTACAAACTCTTTGATCTACACTGGTGACCTGCCTGAAAGATACACTTGACAGATTAGTGGCATAAAGTTTGCGGGAGTAATCATTCAATATATGATTGGCGATAACGCCACTCCATTAGGTAGAACACATATGAAACACTGCTCAGATAATCAAGAACCTGAGACTAGATATGCCTTGTACCTAACACCAAATAGTACTATCTGCTATAGGAACATAGCCATAATATGAACTGTAATGACATTCTGCTATACTCCTTGATCAGTTTCTTGCTCAGCCATCATCAGAGAAGCTTCCTCCTGAAGTAGATGGGAGCAAGTACAGAGAGTCACAGCCAGGCAATGTGCAGAGAGAGGAAGACCTTGGAACACTCAGTCCTAAATGTGCTGTCCCCATCAAATCCTTCCTCTCAGGGATCAGGAAACTCTCTGGAAGTGGAGGCAGAAAGAATGTAAGAGTCAGAGAGATACAGGCACCATGGAAACAGGGCTCCCTAAAGGAGCCAGATCGATGCACAAAAGAACTCACGGAGAGTGTGGCAGCATAAACAGGGTCTGGGGGCTTAGAGCTGAGAAGAGAGTCGACAGGTTCCCCCATCCCTAACCCAGAAGCTATCATCAATTAATAACCATTTGCAAATGGAGATGTAGTTCTTCCCAAGATACTTTCAGGGAGGAAACAAACCACTCTTCAGGGTAGGCTCAGCAATAGATGGCCAACACAAAACAAACTGAACAACGTATCTATCAACAACATTTCTTATCTCATAATGTCAGTTTAGGGTCTATTTAAATGTTTATCTTATTTTTATTTTGTATTTACATATTTTTCTGTCTTTTTATGTTGCAGGTCTTTGAGGTATATATTATGGCTTCTAGTTTTAGTGCTTTTATGGAATCCCCAAGGGTGAGAATAAGTGAATCTCTGCTCGTAATCTGTTTCTGTGTCTTTCTCTTGGTCTCCTTTTCTTCTATGTGATTTTTTTTGTCTTATTCTGATTTGTTACTTTTTGTTCTATCTTATATTTCATTATTCTATATTAATTTTATTATATTATACTGCCTAAAAGCCTGTTTGTTTTCTAAGAAAGTCCAAATTTTGTTGTTCTGGATTGGAGGGATGATAGGGAAAACCTGGCAGGAGTAAAGAAAGGGGAAACTATAATCAGGATATGCAATGTGCGAAAAAAAATTCTATTTTCAATACAAGGAAAAAATAAACTCCATGGTTTGTCTATGAGCTTTCTTTTTTGTTTTGTTATTTTTTATATTATTTGGTTTTGTTCATTTCTTTTGACATTTTTTTCTGTTTCTGTTTTGTTGGAGACAGAACATGAAGTTGTTTGGGGAAGGCAGAGTGTAGCATATGGGTGGAGTTAGGCAAGGGGAAGAAAGTAATCAAAATACATCATATGTAAAATATGATTCAATAGAAATAAATATTAATACTTTGTGAACAATCAAAAGAACATTTAAAACTCAAGATGGAAACAGAGCAAAGAAAACCTATTTAATCAAAGGAGAAAACGTTAGCAAGAGAAAGCCTAAACATTGCAAACTGGAAAACTACAAAATATAGTGAAATAATTCAAGTGACATTCATAGTAACAAAATATTATGCAAATTTTCCTGTTAAGATGCTTCCAGGTCAGTATGTTTTCCTTTACCTATTAAAATTCTACTGTGCCTACTCATAGGGAAAGACTGTAGCACAGGAAATTATGATTAAAGATGAGTTACAAAATATTTACTAGCTCCATGCCAGTCAGCATAAACAGAGCCCACTGGCTGAGGGGATGAAGGGGAGTAAGACAGAGTCTTCTAAGTGTGGTAGTAAGTAAAAGCACACTGCAAGAATCAATAGTCATTTATAAAACAGATAGGACGCCTCACATACCAATAGGCAAAACTGGTAACATAAATCAAAGACCTGACGCACATAGGCAAAAATGTAACAGATAAAATCCAGAGTTGAATCAGACCATGGAGGTAAGAAATGACTAGTAATGAAGACAGTTTTTAGTTCAATTAACAATATGTTCATGCACATATAAAAATTTTAAAGTATGCTAATAACAAATATGCTAATAAATTTCATACAGACGATGCGATTTGTCACAATTCAGTAACGGAAGTTATAAAGTAATATTTGCTGGCAAAAAAAATCACATTTGCTCTTGGAAATGTATTAATATTTATAAATAACCTGATGGAAATAAAAAGTAATTAAAGTTAAAATTAAAATAAAGCATAATGTACAATAAATATAAATGAAAATATTACTTGCAAAATCCTATAGGACATTGTCATAGATTTATTTGAAACAAATTATGCATCGGTATAGCAAAATATACATACATATAAATATATATAAACTGTATACATAGCCCTATTCTAAAAGGAAAATAAAAAGGCCAAATATAATTTAGCTATCTTTTAAAAATGCATTAATGTAAGAAAAAAGGGACTTTTAAGATATGTTCATATTTCTTTTTCATGTTGAAAACTTCAGTATAGAAGCTTCCCTATATCCTGTCCAACCTGTCTATCAGTCTTTTTCTTCTTGTCCCAGGCCTTATGTAATATCACTGTCCACAATTCCAGAACAGTGCAGATCTTGTGTTCAGAATTAATGATCTCTAACAGGCAAACCAGCCAGGTGAAACCCTCATTTGTCATCCAGCCACACCTGTATTCACACATAAACACATTCAGTTTAGTAGAAAGGATGAGTGTATGGAGAACTGCCTTACTCAGGACGACTAGACTATTCCACTATTTGTCCTGCATATAGTCCAATAGTAGTATAGAATTTGCACATTCTAATTAAATACCAGCCTTAGAGTTTAGGAGTCATATCAAGTTGACTGGGACTGGACAGAGACACATTAAACACCTTTGATCTATGGACAGATAAGGATTGATCTCATAGAAACAAAAAATATTGTAAAATTATACAACCAAAGAGGATATATTATAGACTATATAGGCTGCGTCTGCAATTATTAATTGATCACACACAAAACTAGAAGAAAAGATATTTATTCTCTTCCATATATTTCTCAAAGTTATCTAATGAATTAGACATGATCATGAAATGTATTAAGTAAGATGTAATAAGAGGAATCTATGTACCATAAACACCATTTTTCTAAAATTTGTTTGGTTTAAAAAAACAATGAATCCAAAGTTTTCCAATTGTAATATAACATTGTGTGTGATAGCCCTTAACATTAAAAACATAAAACAAAACACAACATGCAAATGACTTCTTATAAATATAGAATTTATAGAAAATTTAACATAAAAAACAACAGTGAAATCAGTATCAAAATATATTAAACAAATGACAAAGAAAAACATCTGAGTTATTTAATGTTTTTAGCATTAAAATGTTATATGTGACTATAACACATTCTAAATAAGGAGGAATATTACTCAAATTGTAAGAAAATTTTCCATAGCTATATTAATCCAATTAAAACATAGAAAGGTATAATAAGAGAATATTTCAATTGGTATCATGGGTATAATCTTTCAGTGAGTATAATAGGTAACATTCCTGGACTGGAATCAAGGATAAACTTTGGTTTTCATCCTGTTATTGCAAATGAATTATACCAAACTATGGAATTGAGAATAAAAATTAAAAAGATTTGAGTAAGGCTCAGGCTGTATATGAGCCTCATCTGCAAAAAATTACATAACTAAACAGAGAATGAGGGCTTCCTGTAACACCTAACTTGGTAGGTAAATGAAGGCAAATCAAAAATTTAACTATATGCAGAGTGCTGATCCTCTGACAATCTACATTCAAAAAAGGGAGAAAATAGAAGGGGAAAAAAGGAGGAGAAAATACAGAGAATGAAGAGGAAGAAGCCATCATTTCCTGAAAAACTAAGTTTGTTTCTCAGATCACTTTTATCATCACAAAATATTCTTGATTTCTGATTTCTGCTTGGTTTCTTTCCTTCTCAGTGTTGTGAAGTCCACTTACCACCACAGCCTCCCTGATGATGGGTTCCTCACATCTGTTTCATATTATTTGAGCTGTGGCCTCCCTGAAGGCACAGATCACAGGCACCAAATAACTCCATAATGAAATGTGCTCTTTGACCATTGACACCTGGTTTTTACCAGGATGAGCTCTGGTGGGGTGTCTAGCCTCATCAGATTTTATGGAGAATGGTAAATTCTCCTATTGAGAAGTGGGCATCATGAATCAACAGTTAACTCTACCCTTGCTAATGTAACCTAAAGCATACGATTAAAGACTTGTTATTTCATATTGAGCTCTGCAATAGATTAAGGATAATGAGTGACACTTGAGGTAATACATTTTTATTAAAAAGGAGCTAACATCCATTCTTTGCGATTTCCCTTTATTTTTTCCTATGTGTAGCATTACAAGCTATAAATTGGTTTTAATAGACAAAAGCCATATCCATAAACAATAAAATAAAATTCATTCATATCATCAAAATGTTATTAAATCAGTACCTTTCATGTTTTTGCAAAGAACAAGAGCTGCCTAGGAATTCTGCTAAAATGCAGATACTGATTCAGTTATTCTGGAGGAGTATCTGCGATTGCACTTTTATCCATTTCTAGAGTGGTACCTCTGCTTGCCTATGTATGCATCTTGCTTTGATTTGGAATGATATAAGCATATTTCAAGGCCTCTTAGATCATGTCATCACTGTCCATAGAAAATCATGCAAGTGAATACGACTGTGCCCACATAGCAACATGAGGTAGTGTCAAAGCTTTACTGATAATATCTACACCAAGTAGGGTACGCACAAGATTCCATCCACATTGATATAGGCATATGAGTAATAGTCCATAGACCTGTCAGTCCCATACATTAGGTAAAACATTTTATGAGTTAGTTTATTTACTGCTCAAAATTCTCAGTGAGTCTTGTGTTATTATTATTGCTGTCATTGATTCTTTATGATAGATGAGGAACCTGGAGCTTGGAGAAACTAGATAAATGTATCAATGTTATACAACTAACTGATGGCAGAACTGGGCTCTCATCTACTTGGGAATGGTTCTAGACAATGAGACAATTAGATAAACTGTAATGTCTTTGAGCATCATTCCATACCCTCCCCTAAGTTTGTTTTCGGATGAAAAGCAGCAATAACAATCAGAAATGAAATGAATGAAGATTCTTGGACCTCACGGCCAACCCACTGAGACAAACAACCTGGACATTAATTGCATATCTGTGCTATAACAATCCTCAGGATAGTTTTGAGCTGTGTTCCAAAAGAAAACCATTTGTAATAGAATAAGATTAAATATTAGTAATTTTATTTTCCTTAAGCAAGTTGTAATCATAAATACACATTTAGACAAAAAAAACAATGCCTCCATAGATTAATACTTAAAATTAAAGCTACCTCAAAGAACACTGCCTGCTCATTTAGGCTTCTGGTTCAGCTCTTACAGGCTGATTTCACAATCTTAATCACATTGCCTTGAGTAGCTCCTTGAGACCCTTTGAAATCCTCTACTTTCTTAAGAGTGGAAAATTTCCAAAGTCTCATTTTGGAGAATACACTGACCATGATACTAACTGCTGGTCATGATGTATCCTTTATGAAAAAGCTATGAAGTGCCTGAGATTTTACATGAGGTGCAGGCTAAAAGTTATTCTGTTAGACTTAAAAACTGCAATTTCTTTTTTGCTTTTTATTACTTATTGACTGATTAATACATTTTTTCTGTGCATTAGTATAAGTACGTATGGCATGGTATGAGTGTGGAGGTCAGAGGACAACTATCTCTGCTTCCACCATATGATATTGAAGAAAAATCACAGGTTCTCCATCTTTGTTGCAAACATCTTTAACCTGCTGACTACTCACAAGTCCCTGTCATAGTTTATAAATACTGTCCCAATCAGGAAATGTCAGTAACAAAGGACTTTAGTATTTACAACACTATGGTAGGCAAAGTATCAGCTGGTTCTTACACCGGTTCCCAATTCCTGCATTGTAGTGAGAGACCTGCATCAAAGAGGACCAGCTGATACCCAAAAAGAACAGTGAATGGCCTCCGCAGAGAGGACATCAATGGATCCAGGACCCTTTTTGATGTACAGTGCATATGTGTGTTGTTTACTCTGGAAAATGTCCTATCTTCCTTTCAAACCTAAGAAACATAATACTTTGCTTTCAGTGGGAGAAAGAATGTGCATATTGTAATATGTGCATTTCTTAAAGTTAAACAAATGACTATTAGTGATCCAGATTGCAATATGTACAGAAAACTAAGAACAGAACTGAGAATTTCCCTTCCCCCAAAAACAAGAGTTTATATCTGCCTAAGAATGCCAGTTGGAGAAGGCAATCATTACCCTGGTGTATTCATAATACAGTTGCTTCTTCTAATTTGTAAAGATAACACACTGCCCAGTTTAAAAGTATTAATAATTGGAAATAAATTTACTAATATATTTATTAGGAAACTTTCTAGATTGTTTGAAATAAGTTCTGCTTCATGTAACTTAAGCATGTGACTTATATGACATTAAATATTAAATTACAGGTCAAGAATACAAACTTGTTACAATTTTCCACTAAGAATTCAGAATTCTATTTTTTCATACTGATTAGTGTTTCTTAGAAATCAGGAGTAGTGATCTATTTCTCTAGAGAGGAGTCAGTGTTAAGTTAGACTGATGCAATAAGTCATCTAGAAAAACAGTTGTTATTTAGAATATTATTATCTGACATAATAAAAAAATGAATCCTGATTGTCACTAAAGATTTAATCTTCTGACTTAAGAGTCCACAACTTCTCCCAAAGAAGGAAACAGGAACAGAAAAGAAGTTGGCTGGGTTGCTTTGTCTGTGTTTTGACAAATGAAGCTTGCCTGGAGATCAGAGGGTGCAGATAGCCACTACTTAACCACAAAAGTCTGGAGATCTGTACAGAGGTGGAGACAGGAAGTGATAAGGTGGGATACAGAGAGGATCTCAGGCGCCCTTTCGGGCTGAGGAAAGAAGCAGCTAGTAGCTGCTTCTGGTTCTTTGATTTTACAGGTTTTTACCCCATATCTGACTCCGGGTTTCTATTGATAATATTTCTTAGGATTACGCTTCAGAAGCCCGAGTAAATAAAGTGATCTTGTTTGCATATTTCCTCTTTGTTAATAATCTCTCTTCATCCAGAACTGCAATCTACGAATAATTGCTTGGTCTGTGTTTTGGGTTTTCACATCAATAAGTAGCTGTTGTTCTGCTCTACATTTTGCTGTGCTAGCTAACATACTATCAAGGGTCCTTGTCAGGAAGACATAGGTTTACTAGCATTAGGGCAATTGCATTATTCTACTGTTCTTTAAATACATTTATAAACAAAACTAAGGCAAGATGATGGAATAAAAGGAACACAAGATAGTGGGAGACAGGAAAAAGGAAAGAAAGTTACTATTAAATGAATGAGGAACATTGGAAAATAATTGAGGACATAATCATTAAGATAAACATTACAGAAAAAAAAAACTACAAAATAATAAAGAAAAAGGAGCCATGAGTTTGCAAGAGAGAGGGGTGGGTACATAACAGGGTACAGAGGGATACATGAGAGGGTACAGAGAGGTTCATGAGAGGATCTCAAGGAAGGGAAGGGAAGTCAGAAATGATGTGATTATATTATACTCTCAAAAAATTAAGTGCTTTTTTTTTGCTAAAACAGACTACTTATTTAAAAAAATACTTTTTCTTTAGATTTTGGTAAACCTGCAGTGGGTAAAAGTTCAATGACTAAACTAATACCAAAATCTTACCGATAGAATCTCAAAATGTTGAGGGACTTTGTTCATCTGCACCCTAACACTGCTTACTACTGAGGTCTCATCTTGATGCCCTTTTGCTTTCTCTTATGGCTGGGTTTCAAAGGCCATATTGGCCTCTGGAAGATACGTCCACAGAAGCAGGCAGAGAAAATATAAATCTTTGTGGCATTGGAGTTGACTTGGTGGGTAACAAGAACAATGCCCACGCTTGAGGAGCCGAATTCATCTTCCCTTCACCACAAAGAACAGGAAGCTATGTGTGACTGCATGAACATGTTAAGACCCAGAGGCAGAGATGGGGGCACTCTTGTTATTTGCTGGTAGCCAGCCTAGCTCATCCTGTGAGTGTCAGGCTCAATAATATATTCTGTTCTAAGAATATAAGGTACAGAGTGATAGGCCAGGTCATACATATGGTGCACATACATACACATGTAATATATTTAGATAAGATAAAATTATAAATCAAGTTTATAAAAGTAATGGTAAATTTTAATACAAATTTATTTTTTAATTTATTAGTTTTTTTTTAAATACCAATCCAAATTCCCACTCCCTCCTCTCCTCCCATTCCCTCCCACACCCACCCACCCCATCCCCACCTAATCCTAAGAGACGGTAAGGCACACTGCCTTGTGGAAGGTCCAAGATCCTCCCTACTATATCTGGGCTGAGCAAAATATACATACAAAGAAAATAGGATCACAAAAAGCCAGTACATGCAGTAGAGATAAATCCCGGTACCACTGCAGTGGCTACTCAGTCTGCCCCAGCAATGCAACTGTCAACCACACTCAGAGGGATTAGTTTGGTCCTGTGCTAGTTCCTGCTCATGGAACTTTCCCTAAAATTGTTCAAATACTCAGTAACAAAGAAAACCTCCACAGATACAAATTTATTTTAAAATATAAATGTAAATTAAGAAAACTCTCTGTAAATTTTGCAACCCTGTACTAATGTATGTGAATAAAACTCTTCCAAGAAGGTAGAAGGTGTGTAGTCACAAACCCTACCTCATATAGGGAGTAATAATAAACACATTACTTAATGTAAAGTACAATACTGAATTCCAATAAAAGTTGATCTGGATGGTGGTGGCACACACCTTTAATCCCAGATCACGGGAGGCAAAGGCAGGCAGATCTCTGGGAGTTCAAGGTCAGCCTGGTCTACAAGAGTTATTTTCAAGACATGTTCCAAAGCTACAGAGAAACCCTGTCTTAAAAAACCAAAAAAAAAAAAAAATCTAGTAGAAGTCAACCTATGATTGCTGCTTGAGGGACCACATGAATGATATTCAAAAATAAAATGCTGGGAGTATATTTCAACCACTTAGCTGTATAACAAAACATTCAAGGTTTCTTAAAAATTACAACAAGTTCAATTGACTCTAAAGAAATTTGTTTTATTTTAAAATTATTTGATAAACCTACAGTTTTATTATTCATTAAAAGGCAATGCAAATTTGCATTCTAAAACACTTCTGTTTCATTTTACACAACAAATTAACTTTTGACTGGATGCTCAGTACTGTATAACTTAGAACATTACCAGTTGTTTTCATCTTAGATTTATTTTATAATAATCTAATATGAAACTGACCCTTTACACAATTACAGAGTTCTAAATGGTAGAAGCTTATTTAGAGCAATTTCAAAACTGTTTGAGGAAATTCACTCCTAATTCCTAATAAAATTCATTTAACTTTTTTTTATGAATTGCAAGTCAGAAACTCAAACATGTATTTTAAAAAGTATTTTACTAATTCTTTGAGAATTTCTTAGAATCTATTTTTATTATAATAACCCTCCCATACTGAACATATTTCAAATCCAGATCCAGCCTTCTCACCCTCCTATCCACCATCATCTAGTTATCTTCCTTCCTTCCTTCCTTTATTCCTTTCCTTCCTTATTTCTCCTTTTCTTTCTTTCTTCCTTTTCTTCCTTTCTTTTTTCTTTCATTCATTCTTCCTTTCTTTCATCTCCCTTCCTTTCTTCTTTTCTTTCTTTCAAATTAGACTTGATAGGTTAAAAGGTTATAACTTATCAAGTCTAATTTTTGTCAGTCGACTGATCTCGGTCAAGGATCATGCTCTGAAGTATAATCAACATACCAGGGATTTGAGTCTCCCTTCCTGTGAGTTCACCCTAGCTAATGAGCATTCATAAATCTGGTAGGTTCTATGAATAAAAAAGTAATCATCAATCCTACCTAGCTGTGAATCCTGTGAGCCACAACAATGACTGGCCTTATAAAATATGGTCATGATGAATATAGTGGCATGAATGCTATAGGTGTAACCAAGCACTTTATATTAGATTTAATTCCAAGAGACGGACTTCTTGCCTGACACTGTTAAAGGCACCCTAGAGGACAACTTTGTACTATTCTTCTCAATTTTAGTAGCATGAAATCAGTCGATTTCTAGTCAGTGATTGCCATCCCCATAGATAGGTGTAATGCCTAACCATTGTCGTAAAATATACTTCTTGCAGAAGCCAGAAATTAACACATAAACTCTCAACTAATCACCATGCAGAGATGGAGGAACTGTAGAGAGCTCAACTCTAAATGGGAAGCACGTGTCACACTCTTCCACGCCAAGGTTAAGGTATCTTCTCAGAGAGGGAGTGAGAAGATTGTAAGAGAGAGGGATGATGACAACGTCAAGGGAAATATTTATGGGCACGAGTAACACAATATAAAGAAATATATACAGATTTGATACTTGTTGAAAATGATGTCTAGAGGAAAATAAAAGTTTCTTTTTCTTTCTGTTATTTTTGCTAGAATAACAAAAAATATTGTATGACTAGGAGCAACACTAATTCTTAATATAATATAGTTTAAAATCTGATGTGTTTTAGACCCTTGTCTTGGCTGTAATGTGGAATGATACTATACAAAAGGCAAAGAATACATCCTGTATTTTCAGAAAGAGCCACTTTCTTCATGCATGTTAATTCTTCATGCATTGATTTTGAATTAATTTTTTAAATTTGTAATCAGAATGATTTTGTTGTAGCCCAAATTTTTGTGACTTTTACACTTAGTTATGTGAGCCCCACATAGGTTCTCAACCCAGAACTACTCCTTAGAAAATTCAGAAATTAAAAATAATAAAGGAAATCATTAGTCTATGCTTTAAATTTAAAGAGGCTGAAACATTCGAGTTTTCCTTTGCATGTCAGTTTGAAGTATGGGTTGTGTAGTTTGTTGCTTTCAAGTCCAAATACTGGGAAGAAGGCACTCTTCAAGATCAGATTATATTTGAAGAATCTTTTGATGTCTTTTGGTTTGAAATAATTCTGAATTTGATATAAAAAGATTCCACTATATTAGTGAAATTCTTGGCTTCATGTTCTTTTGCCAAAAAGAGGACAGGCAAATTCCCATGGGGATAAATTATCAAAGAATCAAAAAGTCATAAACTTACTTTTTCCTTACTCATTTGGATAAACTCTAAATGATAAAACTCATTTTAGGTTATAATAGAAATCATAAGAGTTCTCACTGCTCTCATATGAAACAATTGCAATTTCCTAAATCAGACAAATTGCTAGAATTACCTGACCCCTAAATGTAAAAATTTATCCATAATTATTTATTGAGATGCTGTAATATAATTGGTGCTCCTAACTGCTGGAGATAAGGCAAGCATTTTATTAATTAATTAATTTGATTAATTAAGGTGTGACAGATCATAAGTTGTAAATATTTGGGGGGGCAGCGTGACCAAGTTGAGAAAAAATAAGGTGAAAATGATTTGGCTATGAGAATCACTCTTTAAGAATTGATGGAGGCACAAATTTGAGGGCATTTGACCTGAGAAATAAGAATCAAAATAAACCAACAATAAAAAAATGAAGCAAGCAGTTGACACATGGCTGGAAAAATGGCAGGAATGAATAGATTTGTGAAAGAGAGGGTATACAAAGGAGGTCACATGTTCACCAGAGGAACGGGGTTGGAACTTGTTAAAATAAAAAATAGTGATTTAAGGGAATTTTAACTAGTGACTGACACAAATCATTTATAATTTTAAAATATCCCTTTTGTATGAATGAGTTAGGAGCTAAGGTATAAACACAAATAAGGAAAAACTAATTTTGGTATCTCCAAGGTGTTCAAGTTCTTGTTCACTGTTAGATTTTGTATTTCCATTTGGAGTAAATACTTCGAATTGCTAATCATACAATCTGAACTAATTCAAATGTGAGCCATATCTGGAGAGGCAAACAGACATGAGTTAAATATTATAGGCACTAAAATGACCATTCTCAAAAATACTCTGAAAATATTAAAGGAGCAGTTAGATAAGCATGTTAAGATATGTCAAAATGGGAGCAAGAAGGCACTCAAGACTTTGTGCTGGCTGTGACTCAAGGAAAAGGAATGGCCACAATAAACTGGTGACGTTTATCCTAAATGAGGCAAACTTTGAAGCATGTTTAGGTGTGTGGGCGAGGGATTGAAATAACTCAAACATAAAAAGGTTTTCTCTTTTTTTAATTAACAAATAAAAATAACATATTTAAGAAATATAGCACTTTGTTTTGAAGTAAATCGTGCTAGTAACTATATTACTTTGTATGTATTATTGCAGTTGAGAACATATAAAATCTATTGTTAACTATGTTTGAGTTTATAGAACCTTGTAAACACTATAGCTAACATGTTGTACAATAGATTGCTTGAGTTTATCCCTTGTACAAATTCATTAAATAATGTGAATTTTAATGTGTTCTTTCATTCTAACTCAGTTGTTGGGTAGATTGGAGGGAAAGTAGAATGAAATCATAGGTATGGGTTAGGAGATACAATAAAAGATAATAGGTAACTACAAATATTGAGAAATATCAGTAGAGACAAACAAAGTGCATCGATATTGGAATAATGAAAGTAGTTAGTCTTAGATTTATAGTAAATGATAAGATTGCAGAAGGGGATAGTCTAGTAAAACAGGATAACTATTATTCTGTTTACCGTAGGAAGTTAAAAGACAACCAGGCTGAAAATGGAACCTGGATCTAGTAATAAATAACAGATTCCAGACAACAAAATATCCAATTGCTATATCAAGTGACTACTTGGATACAACAATATACCATAGCAAGCTACTAGGATATTTGGACATCATCATGTTAACTAGAACGTTTATAGGTATTGAAATTTCATACTGAGGGGTGATTCTTTTCTAAACTGAAGAAACTCCAAAAGTTAATGACACAGTCGACAAGGAATGACATGTAAAGTATGTCCAAAAAGCCTGGCCTAGAGTTGCTCCTTTGAGAATGTCAACTAATGTCAAATTATCATCAGGCACTCTGAAGGGCCTGGAAGTTTCTCTATGTGTAAACTAGTGAGCTAGTCTGTTACTGTTTTATGAAAGTTGGCAGAAGACGTATGACTCATAGTTAAGACACAGAAGACTTTTTATTCAAACCACGAAATGGTAGCTAGAGGTCACTGTGATGATTGATTGTCTGTTCTTCCAACCCCCCTAAAGTGATACCAAGTGTTTATGAGGGATGCCTTCCCCAGGGGAGAGTTGAATTACAGAAGGCTGACCTTGGAACATGCACCAATTTTACAGTAAGGCGTAAACAGATATGCTGGTTAACTGCCTACAGTGTCGAGGTCCCACTCAGCTACAGAGTGGTCACGGCCTTGCATTCTTCACATAACCCAGAAGAAAACCGGAATGCTCTGGACTACTGGAAGATCATGTCTCCCATCCATTCATACTGAAATGTTATAAATTGTGGCCAGAACACACGCAAAAAGAAGCAAAAACAAATCCTTACAGGATTTATAAAAATGTGGATAGCAGCATTAATCCGATGAAGATCTGTTTCACAGGTGGGAGGTCATATAAAAATGTGTTGAGTTGAAAGAGAATGCCCGGTACAGGCATGGGGATTATAAGCATTTGAAAGCTGTTTATGAAGTTTCGTTATAAAGTGATAAAAACAGGATGAGGGGTTAAGATAGGCTTTTGGAATGAAGGAAGTTAGGTGTAGGCAGAACAAATTTAAATACTATAGGGAACAACCAAATGGTATATTCTTCCTAGCATCAGCTCATTTAAGATGAAGTGAGGTTAAGTGTGGGAGAATAGTCTCTCAAACTGAATTTTATCAGTTTTTGATACTTTGTTACACAGCCCATAGAGCCTGATATAGACACCATTTTGAGAAGGGTCAAATACTAGTAAGAAGAAACACAGCAGGGATTTCAACCTCTGAGCAGTCTTTATTTCCCAGAAATTAAGCAGAACTGTCATAGCGTGTGTCTTTCCATGAGTGTATGATTCTTAGAAAGCCTCAAGTGAGAGTGAGGGAGGTAGGGACAAAAGCTTATGTGAAAATGTTCTCTCAAAATAGGAAGTCAATGCAAAACCGCTGGACTAATGGAGAGTCAATCACAACAGTCTGAATTGGTTAAAATACTATTTCAAAGAGAGGTAGAAATAAGCAAATATACAGACAGACAGATAGACAGACACACACACACTAGAAAAATGAAAGCCAAAATAGACAAAAAAAAATAATCCAAAAACAAAACAAAAACTAAAACAAAGCAAAATAAAAAGTCCAATTGAGCTCATCTTGTGTAAATCCAAGTTCTCTTGTATGTTAGAAGATAATTGAGATAGTAGCAGAGGACTTCTGAAAACCCCTGACTGAGATAACTTTTAAAAATAAAAAGCCTGTGTAATAACTACTCGAAACTTTCAAAAATCACCTAACCTCAATGGTTTTGTTTTGGTTTTACAGCATGAGAAACAGCAAGTTGTCCTAGCCTCCCTGTGATCCCCTTTTAAATGTTCTTTTGTCTTTTTCATGTTTCTTAATGGACCTAGCTGACAGTAGGTTTTACACGGCTTTTCATGGCTTAGAATGGCCCTTTCTGGGGTTCATCGTGGACTCCATTTTTAATTCTTCCACAGAGAGTTTGCTTGTTCATTTCCGCAGTCATAGCTAGTCAAAGCAAGCCCATACTATCACAGGCCATTGGGCTGTGATTTTCCAGCTTGGAGCTCCTGCTCAGTGTCCTGCAAACCAAGGTCAGCTTAGATTTTAGAGCCTTGCTTCTGAAATGCTTATCTCTTTCTTAGTGCTTCTTTTGTTTGCTTGTTTGTTTGTTTAAGGAAGAGAAACATTTTATATTTCCTCAGTCTAAATAGTCTAAGAAACATACCATTTAGCTTTCTAAATACCTACAAATTGTCACGAGAAAATTCTCTTTACAGAAAACATAGATGTCAGGCAAACATTCTGATCATGTGGACAGAACATTTCAGAAAAGTCCGATGTAAGTAGGACTCCAATGACCAAGCAGGAAGTACACAAACCCATCTGCCCAAGTTGAGAAGTACAGCTGATGTAAGTTGTTGAAGTCATTTCAGGTTATTTTCAAAAATACTTCGAATATACTCAGCTCGTAAGAGCACTTCTGTTGAAAACAAACCAAACACTCAGAGGAGGTTTTGTAACTGGACATCCTGTTCTCCTGACTGCTTTTTTCTTATGCAGGGGAAGGCAGGGCAGTGTGGTTAAACCCGCTCTTTGCAGGCCAGTGCTATCAAATAGAATGCTGCTCCAATTACCCCAAGACAAACTCCAAGAAGGAACAAAAACATAACAAACACAGTAGACTAGACTTATATGCTACATACTGGTGTAGATATAAGCATGCCACACTTTAAGTTACAAATTGAGGTCAGAATCTTTCTGAAAGTGTGTTATAAAATTTTTCAAGGCATAGAAAACAGGAAAAGTCAATCTATTTATAAGAATAAACCTATTTGAACTTTCAACATTTCCAGTATACCTTTTTGTGGTCTCCTTCTCTTCAAAAAGTAGATGTTAAGATATTTTAAAATTCTGTAAGATAAAGGTCTTAAGTTCCTAAGGATAGATTTATATGTGTTTATTATTATTATTGTCATTATTATTATTATTATTCAAAATGAGAAGGTAAATTAAACACATATGATATAATTAAATCCACACACATCATTTTAATATAACTTTATATTCACTACTAAACTGCTTTGATTATATGCATTTGGACATGATTAAAAACCTACAAATTGCTTTATATTGTTTTGCCACACAGCAGCAGCTATGTTTAGGTTTTGGAAATTAGGTATAGAGCAGAGTGATGTTTCTATCAAAAACAACGTGTTCTTGGAAAACACTTCTTTCAGACAAGTACTTGGAAATCACATCAAATGTTCTTTTTTGAATTTAACTCTCCATGTGGTAATTTAGAGATTAAAGTTCTGTGGCCACCATCAGTTACTTCCTAGGATCTCAGCTCCTCTTAAGAGAAAATACACTATGATCTATGCCAAGGGAATAGGTTATATTTATTAAAATGAATCATTACATGTTCTTCATAAATGCATGGATGTTAATACTTTATTACATTTCTTCAATGCTCTAAATATACCATTCTGTTCCAAGTACATTGAAAGAATATTACTAATACAATTCTATAAACACCTTGAACTTCCTCAAGATTCTGTTGATAAAATGAGGAATGTTATATTTATCTGGTTTAATTCTCCCCTAAGTCCTGATCTTCCTCTTGCATTGTGTTTTAGTGATAAGTATATCAAAGAAAAGGGGATACCATTAAAGTCCTAAATATACTTTCTAAAATTTCCTGTGAAAAGAGAAAAAAAGTGATGACCATTCTCATGACGTAATAGATGAATCCCTTTGGAATGATTCTGTTTAAATGAAAAACTAAAACTTAGGAAAGTGAGACTTAAAGAAATATTTGAACGTCTTCTAAATTTTAGTGAAATTGAAACTGTAGGATAGAAAGAAAAAGCCCAGTAACATGTATCAAAGAAGAACAACAGTGGACCAATGTCTACTATGTTTTGAGAAATGCCACCTACTGACTCTGACAGATTCATGTGTGAATCTGTGGGTGACTCAGATACATTTCCAGGGACAAAATGTCCATAAAACTCAGTGTAGAGAATCTGTAAGCAAAGGCTAAAAGAATAATCATGTACCTTTTAAAAAAGATCTGACTGCTGGTAATATTTTCTCCATAAAAGCTATATTTTATATTAAATTTAATAATGTGATATTATTATTTTACCACAATTATGGCTTCGGCTTTGTATTGGCTCCTCAGTATGATTGTATTGGTAGGCATAACACACCTTCTAGCCATGCAACGAGGAGTCTAAACTCCCGCTTCCATGTCTGTACAAGTGCCTGTTTCAAGCATCATGCATGGTACCTGCTTCCTGTGGAAGGTATCCTTGATTTTCTTCAAAACAATACAATCATCTTTGTCCTTGAAAATGACTATTCTGTGTAAAATATTCTTTCCTCGTGTTCTCTCTCGTCATTACCTTTCCTATGAACTAGCTAAGGAAATACTCTCGAACCTAACCGCACTAAACTGATTTTATGAACTGCTGTTGACTGCTATGTGTTTAGTAGAGCAGGAGGGATTTTCACATTATTTAGAGGTCTCTTTGTGAAGCCACTTTTGGGGGGCAAAAATGGGACCAATAAATTTGTGCTTAGTTCTGTAAGGGAGTTAAATGACAGGACAAAGAAATATTTTGAATCCATCCCAAATATGTTTAGGAAGTATATATCTGTAAGGAAACAGTTGCACGTCTAATCGAGAGACTGCTGTTCCTAAACTGGAATAGAAAGGGAGAGGTGGTTAAGCATCAAGAAGAGAGAACTAGGGCAAAGGAACACGAGGGAGGTATGTCCCAGCTAAAGGATTTATTGATCTAGCATTAGGGAGCTGTACCTTCACTTTAACCAGCCTCAATAGAGAGCTACTTCAGATCCATGTGAGTGAATACCTATCTCATCCCCACCTAGCTGTGCTGAATAACTTGCTTTTGCCTTAGTACATCCACGGAAAGCATTTTTTATAAAACCAGAATTGTCCAACATAACTGACACAGCTCCTTTTGGGGGCCGTCCTTTTTCTCCTGATGTACACCTTTCAGCATATGCTGAAATCCCCAAACAGCTGACATGTTTTCTTTCAGAATAATTTATGTAAAAAATCTTTAAAAGGAGAAGACAGGAATATGAACTTATTCCAATTTTGAGAAAATGTAATCCTTTTTCTATTGGCTTATTTAAAATATGTAGCTGCAACCTGTGTCCTCCTTACTTCATGTTTTTATCCAAACAGATCACTGGAATTATTTCTGAGTCACACAGCACAAGCCCTAAATCTATTCTTTAGCCTATGAAAATTTTCCTACTTGGGGACTGAATTGTATGCCATCTGGCTCCCAAACCAGAGCTTACAATGTCAGGCAGTACTTGGAAAAAACAGCTGCATACAGATTGCTTTGAAAGTCTCATAAAAATATGTGGAACTATCACTTTTTTCTTTTTAAAAATGCTTTATGGGATAGCTCCATAGTCTCTTTTGCTATGCTGTAAAAATAATGTTTATGGTGATTAAATATACTTGCAGTAAATAGCCTCACTAGCTATCAAATGACTGTTTTCTTCTGTGTTTAATCACCTGGGAGGACAAAAATGATGGCAATCAGATTTCATTGCCTTAAACAATATTTGGATTGTTTTGTTTTGTTTTGTTTTTAAGACTCTTAATCTGGAGTATCTTACCTGAAAAGTAATTTCTTGATGATTTTGAAGCCATCAATTTAATATTAAGTATTTTCAATTTTAACAAGACTCATTCTCTTTCTCTCTGTCTCTACCTCTCTCTCTCTCTCTCTCTCTCTCTCTCTCTCTCTCTCTCTCTCTGTATGTGCATGTACGCACGCACATGTGTGCATGTATGTATCAATATCTATGCCCCTGTGTATGTGTGTTTATTTCTTACTGTCTCTGCATGTGTCTGTCACTATTTATTTTGTCTGTCTTTTGTTGCTTTCTCTTTCCAAGTCTCTGTTTCTGTCTTTCTGTCTCTCCTCTTTGTTTCTGTGTGTCTGTCTGTCTCTATCTCTGTATTCTTGTACTCTGTGTTTGTGTGTCTGTCTCTATGTGTGTGTGTCTGCCTCTCTTTCTGTCTTTGACTTTCTCTCTATCTCTCTGCCTGTCTGTTTCCGTATCTGTCTCTGTCTCTGTGTGTGTCTGTCTTCTGTCTCTCTCTCTCTCTCTCTCTCTCTCTCTCTCTCTCTCTCTCTCTCTCTCTNCTCTCTCTCTCTCTCTCTCTCTCTCTCTCTCTCTCTCTCTCTCTCTCTCAATCTCTGTGTGTGTGTGTGTGTGTGTGTGTGCATGTGTGCGTATCCCTCTCTCTTCTCTCCTTCCTTGTCAGATCTGTACCAAGATAATCTAAAATTACATCATCATCTCTTAACGTTGTTCCCACAGGTACCATTCTATGTCCGCTTGAAGCTAACCAGGCTCAAACACCACGCAGATGTGACGCTGATGCTGGTTCACTTCCACTGTTTGTCAGGAACTGTTGACATTTCAGCTGTAGCAGGCATCATGTGGATCAATTTAGACCAACTTAATTATGTTGATTTTGAAATAAAGTCTATCCTCAGAAGTCTTATTCATGTGTTAATGCAGAATTTAAATGTGACATGTCTCGGAATTTAATCATTAACTCAGTTAAATTTAAATAATATTATTTTAATAGATTTGTGTAAAAGCCTGGGCTACTGTGTTATAGTAAATATATACTCTATGAGAGTTCCAGTGCCATAATACTGAGCTGCTAAAACCTTTATACATGGTTATGTAGGAGGCTCTTTTGCTCTACATTTTGGTTCGGACAAAGCCAGTTCCTGAAACATTGTTCCTAGGACATTTTGTGACTTCCTGAGTAAGAATAAAAGTTGACTCCAAGTTTCTGAATCCCTCCAAATATCTCTGGATATATGAGAATTTAGTTTTGTATTGTTTTGTTTTATGGAACAAGACTAATAACATGGTGGGCTCCAGGAAAACTTCTGCCTTGTATTGTTTGCCAAAGGAACAAAAGCTAAACATTTAGGATTTCCAACCTTCCTCCAAACCTCTGACTGAAAGTGAAATTGATCACCAATGGCTAATGACATTAATGTCTTCACAAAACCCCAGGGGCAAGGTTCGGAGAACATCTGGATTGCTGGGCACATAAAAGTCAGTGTCATGCCAGGGGAAGGTATGTAAGCTGTGTGTTCCTCCATGCAGAGCTATGCATTTCTTCATCCCTCTGCTCCTCTCCTTTCCTCACTCATGTGCATTGCATGGAATGGGTAAAGATAAGCAAATTTACCCTCGAGATCTTGCGAACTGTTAAATTCATCAAAGGTGAGTAGACGATGGTGGGAATTCCCAGTTCAAACCAGTCAGTCTGAAGTCCACATCAAAAGCTGTGGCATGTGATTGACATCTGCAATATAGGGCAGACCTTACCCTATAGTATCTGATACCTATCCCATGCTCACACTCTCAGAACTGAGATAAATCATGGCATATTCAGAGAAACTGAATAGATGAAATTAACACACACTGCCACCAGAAGCATTTTGTTAAGTGGTATGCAGGAGCAAGTACAAAGGTTTTATTTAGATGTCACGCTCTATTTTGTGAAACTCTATCAACTAAACACCTTCATTTAATTCACAAATTTGTGTCATGAGTTTTTAAGAGGACACAATCACCAGTCAAATGAAACACAGATTACAGGAGTGGGGATGCAGCCGTTGATATAGTGCTTGCTTGGCGTATAGCAAGGACTAAACTTCACAATTTCTAATAATAGCATGGCCTTCTACAAGAGCAATCAATAAGCCATGGCATTTATGAAGAGAGAAAAATCACTACTAAACAAAATCTTTATAATACTGCTAATCTTTTGATTATTTTGATATTATCGCTACATTTTTTTGGTACCTGTGGCTCTGCAAAAACATTCTTAAGATTGTTTAAAATTCTACCTGGGAAAACAATGAGGCAATACTTTTATAATTTCTGTAGTAATATACGCATAGCACTATAAGGCTGAGACAAGCATTCTTAATCACTGGAGACCAGTTGGGCCTGATATATCCCCTTCATATACTCAACTACAAGACTTAGATCATGACTAATTTTTATCCAGAAACTGAGTTTACTTTTGTTCTTATGAATTTGCCTGGGATAATAGTAGCAATTTCAACATCCAATTAATCAAGCATGAAAACCTTTGTTATGTTTTAGAATACAAGCGATAAATAAGACATAAGGTGGGGATGGAACAAGCTGAATACAATGACTGAAAATAGATCTTCCTCAGCCCATCACTCACGCTGCTGCTGCTGTGTGGCATTGATGTTTTGACTGTCTGCCTTCAGGGTGCAGCCAAGAAGTTGCTTTCTGTGATGAAGTCCCTGTTAACTTTTATTAGTTCTATAGCTTTTGAAAACGATGTATTTGTACTGACTAGAGCCCCATCAGACCCATCGATGGGGTACATTTGCTCTTTTATCTCTAGCTAGCAAGGAAAGGTTGGGAACTCATGGCTGTCCTGGTCTCGAAGAGTAGCTAAACCTAAGGATACCAGATTGTGATTTACAATATTGGTAGGATCACACATACATCTGAGAAACAAGAAGTTTGAATTAATAGGAATGGGAGTGTATAGAGGAGGACAGATCTCTATCCCTTATATTTTCTCATGTGGAGAAAGGCTAGAAATCATTTTTATTTTCCAAATTCTTCAAGAACAATCTGTAAGGAGAGAAAGTTCAGAATGATTTTTGTGATCAAAGCTATTGATATTTTTATATCAAGGCATTCTACTATTGTTCATGCCAAGCATGTATGAAAATGGTTGTGTTTGAACGTTGTTTTGATGATCACCTGACACCTCTTTAAACATATGCTAGTAGGAAGTTAATGATGCATTTTAATATAATACAAATATCAGATTTTAGAGCCTGGTGTGTTTAGATAACACAATCAATGTTACTTTATTTTGTTCCAAAATTTATCTCCGTGAGGCCAACACTATGCGAATTATCAGTCTGTTACCAAATCAATGCCTGTGTATCCAAAGTACATACTGGGGTGGACTGAGTGTTTACATAAGATTGTGTTTCCAAGCTGCACTGAACAATGAGGCCTGTGTTATGTTGCTTTTCCCCTTCAAGATTAAATAGTATCCACTGAAAATAGTTATGACTAAAGGCTAGTTGTGAAAATACTATATAGTTCCTTGTAGAAAGCAGCCTGGAGTTGATACTATGGCACTTTAGTATCACCTATATGGATGGATACCAGTGGGCTGCTAGGAGACACACAAATGAGCTCTATTATCATTTTGACACTAACATCTAGCTTTTTATGAAGTTCGATTCTCCAAAGCTACCAAATAATGATATATAACCAATAAAGACTTCTTGCTAATACTAACCCTCATAAAACACATTTTTCTTAGTTAAAAAAAAAAAAAAAAAAAAACCTGAAAATGTAGCCAGCCAAACACAGCCTTAGGTGTAGCAGTTCTGCATGCTTTCTTAGTAGTCAATACTAACTGGACCTTAAGTTTGTATTTCTCTTAACTACTCAGGTAAAGGACAATGGTGGACCTAAATTCCAAGCATCCTGTATTGCCAGAAAGCCCAAAGAAAATGAAACCTGCTACACTGGTTGATGATAGCTTGGATACTTCCTTATCAGTAAACTTGCAAACAAAGAGCAAGAATTTGAGGTAAGTGCAGCCTGCAGTTTGACAAAGGTTTTTTACTCCACAGTCTCTCCAGCATAAGTTGTCATCAATATTTTTGATCTTGGCCCTTCTTACAGATGTAAGATGAAATTCAGAGATATTTTGCCAATCCATTTTTTTTTTAAATTCTACTCTTCATTCGGTTGAGGTCTTGGTTTCCTGTGCTTCTGTCAATCCTGTCTGCTGCTAGCCACACTCTAAAATTACAGATAGTTAAGAAAATGGTTACAGAGGTTTCCATATCTTTGAGGATTATGAGTCTTGAGTTCTCTTGCTTCCTATTNAATTTTTTAAAAAGATTTATTTATTTATTATGTATACAGTGTTCTGTCTTCATTTATGATTGCGGGCAAGAAGAGGGTGCTAGATCTCATTCCAGATGGTTGTGAGTAACAATGTGGTTGCAGGGAATTGATCTGTGGACCTCTGGAAGAGCAGCCACTGCTCTTAACCTCTGAGCCATCTCTCTAGCCCTAGGCTGCAGTTTTAAAAGGAAACTTCATAATTACATATTTGTAATGAATAACCTTGCAAGTTATTTTAACTGTCTCAGAGATATTATAAAAGACTATCTAAAATTTTAAAGGAGTTTCTAATTTTCTACTTTTCAAAACCAAACTTTTTCAGAGAAGTGGATTTTGGCAAGGAAGGTAGTGATATCTCGAATGAACATAGTAATGGGGAGAAGGCCTGAGCAGTGAACTAACTTGTTTGCCATCCACTTCAGAGTCATCATTAAGATTTGAAATATCATTGCATCACTTGCAAAAGTATAGCAGAATGGCAATCAGTAGTGTATAAACTTATAGAGATGTACATGTAGATGCACGTACCCATGTACCATATTATTAATGGCTCATTCTTTCTCTAAATTTCTCCATCTGACCTCACCTCAACTGAGTATGAAATTGTGGTCCTCCACTCAGCTATCTGGGTAAAGGTATATCCTCTCCAAAAGTTATGCATTAATTTTATTTTACTTTTTCACATGTTATGCATGGGCATGTGTAAGGATTTATATGCATGTGCCACCACGTGTATCTTGAACTCAGATGACAGTCTGCTGGAATTGGTTCTATCCCTTTCCTGGTTTTCTATAGAAGAAAAAATAATCATAATCGTTTTATTAAATGAAAATATTAAGATAATATTTGTCATTATGGAGTACTAATATGTGAACTAATTGATCAACTTATTGGAAATTCTCTACAATTTGAAATTATAACAAACATGATTGTTAGTACCTTAATGTCTTCCTCAGAAATTTTATCTATCAGCCTATTTAAATTATTTGATAACCCTTAAAGGGTTTCTTTAATAAATTTATTTTTTGATATCTATAAGACCAGAATATGAAGGATATGTGCCATATAAACATAATAAAATGTTTTTATTATTGACAGACTCTTCCTCAATAAGCAGAATCTAGATAGTGATATCCAGAGCTGATAGCAAATAGAGGAAACAAAGATGGTTACCTATCATATGACCCTTGGTATATTTAACTCTTGTGTTTATCCTCCTAGTAACATGAATTCTTCTTGTGAAAACACTTGATGAACTCTGTATAAGCTTAACTCTAAGGTTCACAAGACAGAAAATTCCCACATGACATTGCACCTAAGACATGCTGATTTTAATGCAATATCAGGGGAGAAAATGTAAAATTCCAAATCTCTATTGAAAACTCCCAGATGCTTCCAACATTACCTATATGACCTATATGATTTTGGATGATGGAGCATAGAAAAGTGGCAGAAAAGTTGAGGAAACATCACCACATTGAAACTATGTTAGTGAGGTTTGGTAAAGAACCTAGTATCAACTAAAATTTTGATGAAGTTAAATCATTTTCTCTCTCAAGAATTTAGAAACTACTTTTGTTTGAGACTACTATACACACATTCACACATACAAACTCATTCACACATACATGCACACACACACACACACACATATACACACATCTACCACCATTGTTACTTTGTGCCTATTCTGTTTGCCTTCTTTTCAGTGGGGTTTAAAATTCTTAAAGAATTTTACACAAAATACCCTAATTATATACATTCACATATAGAATAAAACCTTATACTTTTTAGATCTACATATGAGTAGTCATACACTCAACAACATATATTTAAAATTTCTCACATATAAGCATATACATAAATACATGCACACCAATATGAATATGTATCCACATGGAAAAGACCACACTATATGAGCCATATAATTAGTCTTGCATACCTATTTAACCATTTTTTCTTATATGTAATTACTTTAATCGCATGGGCATACAGTGCAATAATATAGTAGCATTCACAATCCTATGTAATTGTCACTGAATCTTTCTACAACATCTATAATGCAGAATTCCATTTTGACTATCCTCAGGTTTCAAGGAAAGAAATAAAATGTGGAGCACAGTACACTGACGATGATTCAGGCCATGTGACTGAGGAAGCCTGCATTAGAAACGGCAGTAGGTTGTCCCCAGAGCACAAGCAATGAAAATGCTGTATCAATTTTGTACCAAACTGTTCTTTGGTAGTCAGTTTAAGTGAATGATTTTTCTCTGTGTAGACAGTAATTAGACATGGACTAAAGCATCATTTTCACCATGGTGTTGGTCTCACCTCCCTGGTGGCTGAATCCATTTTACACAATTCTATTTGTGTTCATATGTCTTGTCAGTCATTATTCTGAATTATGTGAGCAAATCACTATGGATGACATACATCAGTGTACTGTTTCTTTCACAACATTCTAGGTCCATGATTTTGTTTTTGTTATACCATCTTATATAAAATTCTCTTTTTTATGATTCTCTTTCGCACTCACTTTATTCAAGGATGGGGCCATGTAGACAGTGTAATCTCAAAGAGTATCCTGTGCACTGTAATGCCTAGATTATGTGTCTGGTTTGGTTCAGAAACACCCTGTCAAAAGTTAGATAACACATTTCTTAACACTTATTTGGCAAAGCTGAATGTAGTCATTGTGACTTCTTTCATTATTAAATTTATTTTAAAAACTATTACTTATTATTATAGTGTCTTGATGTCCATCTGCATGAACACATGTAGCAATCAGAGTACAAATTTCACGGAGTAATTTTCTCCTGATATTTTATGTGGATTCTAGGGATAGAACTCACATGATTAAGTTCTTACAGAAAGCATCTTTATACACTGAGACTTTTTACTGGACAGCTGTAGCTGGAAAGTTTTCCCTTTCTTGCCCAGTCTAGCTGGGCTGGTTTCTCTCCCCCTCCATGATTCTGCAGCCACTTATAAATTAATCATTAGGATCTCTAACATTAATTATAATTGATTGGTCAATGCCTCAGGTTTCTTACTGGTCAGTTCTACATACAAATTAACCCATTCCTAATAATCTGTGTATCACCACATGCCTTGTGGCTATCAGTAATACTCTTACTCTTTGGTAGCGGCTGGCATGTCCCCTACTCTGCCTTCTTTATTAACCAATGTTAATAAAACATATTCATAACATACAGAGGGGCATCACACATCATCTCCCCTTTTCCTTCTCATAAAAAGGAAGTTCTTAACTTTAATATAGTAAAAGTACATATAACAAAATGATTATCAAGCAAGAATTACAGTTATAATATTTAGTCTATTTGTAATTGACAAAATTAAAGAAAATAGTCTATCATGTATTTTATCTTCAAGAATTTGAAGTTTCATATCTAATGCTAATTTTGGGAGGTGTTCACAGAAACTTTTGAGGAGTCTTGGTCCATGAAACCACTCTCTGTGTATATTCTATTTATACTTCTTTTTATACTTGTTCTTCTTTTCTTCTTTCTCCCAAACCTACATACACTGTTAAAGCATACTGTGACACATTTAGAGGTCTTTTTAATCTAAATTTGTCTTTATTGTGTAACTGTAATTGTTTTCTGACTAAGACCACTTCTTAAAATACTAAGAGGTATGGCTGGGACTAAGGTTCCTTTGCCTTTTGGCTCCTCCCAATCCAACATTTTGGAGGCATGTTCACTGCCTCTGCGGGCTGTACACACCACCCCAGTTCCAGGTATACAGTGCGCCTATGTCATACAACTAAGCAGTTTGTAACACACTGCTCACAAAACCCATTGAAATATTCCATAACTGGACCTCCCAAAAGAGTCAGAGCCATTTGTGCTGATAAATCAGGAAGCTGCTGCTTTTTAAAGAAGCATTGCTGTTTTTACTGCACCTCCCTTGCAAGCAAAGCCTATCTGAAAAAAAAATCTTATTACCAAGAAGCTGCAGTTCGCTCCCATTTTTGTGGTCTAGAATCCTTTTTTTTTAATATAAACTTTCATAGACTTTATGTGGAATTCTTTGTACCATACTGTCGCACCAATCTGTTGTGGGAGACTGCTTGTTCCTTTCTTGACTGCTTGACCATGAAATAATCATACAGAAATCTGTATTAGTTGGAATTCTGTTTGGCCAATAGCCTAAGCATACTTCTGGTTAACATTTATATCTTAAATTAAAATTTATATCTTAAATTAAATTTCTATTAATCTGTGTATTGCTGCATGACTGTGGCTTCTCGAGAAAGTTCCATTGTATTCTGGCATTGGCTTCTCCCTGACTCTGCCTACTTTCTTTCTTTCTCTCTCTCTCTCTCTCTCTCTCTCTCTCTCTCTCTCTTTCATTTCAGTCTGGTTTTACTCTGTTAAGCCATTGGCCAAATGCAGCTTCTTTT
The DNA here is from genome assembly GCF_014885135.2 of Alexandromys fortis. Taxonomy (NCBI): domain Eukaryota; kingdom Metazoa; phylum Chordata; class Mammalia; order Rodentia; family Cricetidae; genus Alexandromys; species Alexandromys fortis. The sequence goes on along the minus strand of NW_026068023.1, from coordinate 3,507,967 downwards.
TTTTTTTTTTTGGTTTTTCGAAACAGGGTTTCTCTGCAGCTTTGGAGCCTGTCCTGGAACTAGCTCTGTAGACCAGGCTGGTCTCGAACTCACAGAGATCCGCCTGCCTCTGCCTCCCGAGTGCTGGGATTAAAGGTTTGCGTCACCAACGCCCTGCTTTCGCAGCTTCTTTATTAACAAATAAAAGCAACACATAGACAGAAGAACTTCCCACACTACTTAGTGTACTATACTACATTTTTAGGTGGTTAGTAAAGGTTTAAAATACTTATTTCTAGTTTACCATTTTCTTCTTCTCCCAGCACGCATAGAAACAGGTAACCAAACAACCTTTGTAAACAATCAGGTAGGAGCCATAGCTCTTGATCAAATAATATGTACCAGATGCTACAATTTCTATGGGCCTACGGGTCTGGTGGACATACCTAAGCAGTAAAGAGAAAGGGAGAGAGACACGTCCCTAAAATCATCATTCCAGGGTATGCTGTTATCAGTCATTCTGGTCAGTGGGCAATTGTGTGTCTGTAGCACCAGTGGGAAGGAAGTCTTTCTCTAATAGCAGTTAATTATCTCTTCTGCTGTCCTTGAGAGTAAAACAGAAGCCATAAATTTCCAGAATCAAAATCATTAGTAAACTGAAGTGAAAGTGTGTGTAAGGAATTATGAAACTTTTAAGTGGATAAAACCAGAACAGCAGCTTGGGCAAATAGTCAATCCATATCCTTGGATATCTGTGAATATCTTAAGTCAGATGCTCTATGCCTGGACACAAATGCCTGCTGATAAAGATAATTGCAGAAGTGCAGATCTCTGTGCGAGAGAGGAGCAAGGTCTGGCAATGGGAAAACTATTTTCACGAAGCAGTTCTGAACTGTGTGAATTAATTCCCAAATATGTAACAGAGAGAGTTAGCCTCAGGAAAAACAAAGGACAGTGACATTATTCATAAAGCAATAATGCCAAATAGCCTTGCCTTTTGGTTTAGCCTTTACCAGAACTCTTAGTAGTGATAGTTGTTCGTGAAAAGATGGCTGAGCAATTACTGTATAATGTTGAGGCTTGTAGATCTCTGAATTTCTAGAAAATCTAACTAATGTGACTGTAAGTTTGACTATTATAGATGACTATTATTTTGTATTTCTTAACTATACTTTATATTTTAAATGAGCTGCATAAACATAATACCTTAAACAAAAGTAGAAATATGCATATAGTATAGCAAAACTGACCTTAAACAGAATCAATAAACCAAAATCCATACCAATGTAAAGTATTTTGAGATTAACGGTTGCTTTTTGGATTAAAGTAGATTTAATAATCTATTTTTTGAAATCATTTTTGTATCACATCCCCATTTTTTCTTTAGAAAATGTTTGGCTCTGACCAATTTCCATTTATAATCAATCCCTTTTAAATGAAAACAAAAATTCATAAAAAGTATTTTGGGAATTTGGGCATAGTTTTTGAAAATACTTCCTGCTGATTGGGAGCACTGTTAATTGTTAATCTTATGGGAATCCTGAGAAAATTTAGAATTATGGTCAAGTCCTGACTATTTTGTGTGGTTGGTTCATCTCAGCCACTAGCCTTGAAGCTGCAGTTGATGTTGGATCACCTGGGCCATTGCTCCCATTGAGACCTCTTAGGTAGTCTTACTTGATCAAACTATATTAGCCTGGAAAGAATCCACAGCTTCTCTTGTGTAGAAACAAAAGCAGAACCTGTCTTCCAAAGCAACATATACTTGGACTCAAAGTTTTAAGTCAAATACATTTATGTTGGTTTAGCTTAGTAACCCCCACAATCAAATGTCCGTCTATAGTTAATTAATAGTCAAAAATTTCAAAGAAAAGATAGTTGTATTCATAATTCAGATTTTCTGTATTATCCATCTTTATGTGGCTTATTATAATTTTTATTACTTGATTTTAAAGAACATTTTTTGTTATGTCTAGATTATCTTTTAAATCTATGACTGTCTATCCTTTTTCCTCTCTCTCTCTCTCTTTCTCTCTCTCTCTCTCTCTCAAGCTTATGCACATTTTTTTTAAATATATGTGACCTGTTTAGAGGTTTCTTTCTGTATGAATCTGTCTTTATTGTACATTTGTAATCTTTTTCTGATCACTGTTTTAAATTATTAGGTAGCTTTGCCTAGGACCAAAGTGGCAGATTTGGCTGCTGGATTTTGCCCATTAGGCTATTCAACATGGTGGAGGTACACAGGTGAGTCATGCTTACCTTCCCAGCTCTGGGAAGCAGCACTATGTAGCATGCAGCTGTGCTCTTAAACTCACAACTATGTTTTCAAACCTGCAGGCAGTGGCCTGGAGAAGCCTCCTTGTATCAAGGCCCATGAGTTATCCATGCAGCATGCTGCACGGCTTAGAGATGCCTCTGTGTACTGTGGCAGGAATCTGCCGTGCTGTGCAAACACCCCTCCTCCCCTTTAAGCATTTTTAGGTCTTTTGAGGAAACTCGAGGGTCTCACGTTGATAAGCCAAATGTAGCTGGAGACTTTTCGCTCTCCTGCCTGATTTGACTGGATTGATTTCTTGTCCACCACCGGTACCCACAGCTGCTTAAAAACTAATCACTTGGAGGTTTAATATTAACTATAATTGTTAGGCCAATGACTCAGGATTCTTACTGGCTAGCTCTACACATAAATTAACCCATTTCTAATAATCTGTGCATTGCCCCATACCCTGTGGCTTACTGGTAAAGCTCTGACATCATACTTCCTAGGCAGCTGCCAGCGTCTCCTCAACTCTGCCTTCTTTCTCCCTGTCTCTCTGATTGGATTTCCCACCTATCTCTATTCTGCCCTGTCATAGGTCAAAGCATCTCATTTGTTAAATAATGGTAATAAAATATTTTACAGCTTGCAGAGGGGCATCCCACCTCAGACACTCCTTTATTTTAACTTTGAATTGTTTCAGATGTTATAAGCAAATGACAATTTTTCTTTTGAAAGTAAAATTTCCATTTTTAGAAAGAGATTTTCATTGATTCATCTTGCAAAAATGGAGAAAAAGAAAATTCAAAACACATCTCTCAATACAGTAATGGTAACAATAGGTTATGTGTATCTGTGTGTGTTTATGACCTTTACCAGTTAATATTGCTTTAGGTTTATTTGTAAATATCCTTATCAAAAGTTAGTACATTGATCTCACAGTAATGCTATACATTCTTTTTTTAACAATAACAATGTAGGATGTATTATTAAAATAAGGACTCCTACCCTTTGGAAGAGGAAAATACATATTTCATGAGGACAAGTTTCTGTCAGACAACCAATTTGTAAATCCAGAAATCTCTGAAAGAGCCTGAATCATTGTTCAGTTCAAACTGTCCCTAAAAAGTTTAAAATCCTGGGAAAAATAGACAACAACCTTAAGTAATATTGTTCAGTTAATCCTCTTGTCCTCTGAGCTGTCATTATTCTTTAGCAAAGCAGAAAACTATCACGTTCTAGTGTAACTTTACAGTAGAATTTCACACTTCCTTGTCAGTATGGACCAACTTCTGTCCATACTTCTCACAAAACAATTGTCACTATAATTCTAAGGACCCACTCTCTCTTGAGAGGGCATCCATCTCATCATTCTCATCACATCACTTTAAAATGTATCTCTAAGTAATGAATGTGGAGATGTGTAGTTAGTGTTATACTCTACAACACCTCTACGTAGAGAACTCTAAGCACTAAGAAACTTCGACACTTAGCAGTTGTGGCACACACCTTTACTCCCAAACTTGGAAAGCAAAGGTAGGTGGATCTCTGAATTTGAGGCCAGCCACATCTACATGTTGTTTCAGAATAGCCAAGGCTGCACAGAGAAACATTGTCTGGAGAAACAACAAAGGAAAATGAAACAAATAGAAAAAAAAAAAACTTCTACAACATCCCACAACCAGCCTTAATATGGATTAATCATTCAGCCTATTTATTCTATTCAGTAAATTTTAGGTAAGTGTACCACTGCGGGAAAAGACATACAAAGGTAAAAATTTTAACTTCTAATATACATTTATTGAGATACAGCTATATAGTCTAAGATCATAATACATATATTACTTTTTAAACTGTTTCCCAATTTTAAAATAAAATCAAAGTACTACCTCTGGATTTGTGGTAGGGACATTTACCTCCTTATCAATTTAATAGTTGTCCTTTGTGTAAAGTATGAGAAATAATTTTGGTTCTTGTCTCAATGGACTCTCTGAAGTCTCTAGGATCATGACCATGCAGTCAAACCTCCTAATGCTGAACCATTTAATACAGCTCCTCATGTTGTGGTGAACCTAACTATAAAGTTACTTCATTTATACTTCATAACTGTAATTTTTCTACTGTTATTAATTAATGTAAATATCTAATATGGAATATATCTGATATGTAGCCCCCAAAGAGGTCAAGACCACACAGGTTTGGTGCAGAACTTGGTGTTTAGAATTTCACTTTCATGTTCCTCTTGACTATTGGTTATGAAATATTTCCTCAATTGATGTCTGTCAACTCTAAGGAATTTTATTCCTCTGTAGCTGAGTTCATGATCTTATTGCTTTTCATAAGAAAATAACCCCTCGCCGGGCGATGGTGGCGCACACCTTTAATCCCAGCACTCGGGAGGCAGAGGCAGGCGGATCTCTGTGAGTTCGAGACCAGCCTGGTCTACAGAGCTAGTGCCAGGACAGGCTCCAAAGCCACAGAGAAACCNCAGGCGGATCTCTGTGAGTTCGAGACCAGCCTGGTCTACAGAGCTAGTGCCAGGACAGGCTCCAAAGCCACAGAGAAACCCTGTCTCGAAAAAAAGAAAGAAAGAAAGAAAGAAAGAAAGAAAGAAAGAAAGAAAGAAAGAAAGAAAGAAAATAACCCCTCTTAAGATCATGTATGTATCAACCCCAAATTATGGACACTCCTGGCCATCAAGACAGAGACTAACTCTGTCACAGACTAACTGGTGCCTCCAAACTATTTCCCCAAAGTGTAGTGTTGTTTCAAATCTATTACCCAGGTGGTTTATTCAGCAATTAAAGAAGTAGATATTGTTTGTTTCAAAATGTATTTTTAAAATATGAATATACTTTGTTAAGAAAATTAATACTCTGTTCATTGGTTTAAAAAATTGAAAGTACTGAAGAGCAAAGGTAATATAATAAAATAGTAGCTGAAGAAGTTCATAGTAACACTTAAGAGGATTTCATTCTCAATATATATTTTCATACAGCTTAACTTTTAAGATAGAAAATGTGATTTAAAAGGTGGGAAATTGAGGGAAAAAAATAAAGTCAATGTAACTTAAATTTTTCCAAATGAGTATGTAACTATACATATATGTAAATACCAATAATGTATTTATGATGAATATGAAACAGAACAACAACAAAGTACATCATTTTAGCATTTTAACGTATATCTTCATAAAAATAATTGAATACCTTTTTGAATAAACAGTGGCAAAAAGAAAAAAAGATATATTTGTACATCAAGATAAAGGAACTTGAAAAACTACCACTAATGACGCCAGGAGCGTCCACAAACTAAGCAATCAACTGCTAGATGGAAACAGAAGAAGTCTACCTTATTTATCCTGCAGTAATTATTCTGATTTAAATTTAAGAACTCCTTAGCATTTGCATCTGACATCCAGTTTTCTCTTAATAATTTCTTAAATGCTTACTGCATAAATGCCCAAGATAAAATCTAGAATGGCATTTCATCACACAGAACTTTCCAGGTGCTTCAAAGCACAAGGTGCATGCCTATATTCCAAGTGTCGTTTACTGCTGCCTGTTCAAACGGAGGCCATCTACTCTACATTCATTTTACGTCCTTCCAAGTATTTTTAACTAAAGAGGCATTCAGCTTTGCTAGCTTGCCAGCTGTGTGGTCCTCATAAGCCGTTGCGGCAGCAGAATGGTGGTCCTGTTAAGTCTACACAGCTGTCTGGACCACAGTGACTGGTGCTTATTATCTGCTCACTGAGTTTTTTTCTCTTCCTCTCTGTAAAATATATTTGGTTTCTACTATCTCATCTTATATTTCTGAATTGACGCTTATTCGCTAGTCCTTGTACAAAATCATAAAATAAGTGATATATGCATGGATAAGTCACCCACTGAAATAAGAAGGTCTATAGAGACCCCCCTTTGTAAAAGTCTCTTACATATTTTTTTTCAAATTTAGTGTTTGAACTTTATAGTAGATGGAAAAATCTTTTAAACATAAATTTATCATTAATTCACTGTTATAAAATAAATTGATGCTGCAGAAAGATGTAGTGTGTTTCTACTATGTTTACAGAGTCCCCCAGAACACTGTAAGCTCTTCGTGGCACATGTATATTGGAGTAGGAACTTAAGTGTTAGAATTTTAATAGAATTAGTGAAGCTATTATTCATTGTTAACATTTATATATCTCTACTACAATCACAATTTTTAAATCTGCCTTGCATTTCTAACAAGAAATGATTATTTGTATGACTCATTTCTTGGTCAACCCAAAATGCCTTCTGGTCCTTCAGTGTTCAAGCCAGTACTTTCATCATTTTCCAAAAATCAATTCTTTTTTAGATAACTATATCCTTGAAAAATGTTGCTAAAAATTTCCAAAACTCAGAGTAAAAAATTAACTTCCACTTTCATAAATTTGAACACCAGCAGCAAGCCATCCTCAAGCAATCATTGAGTACACCATTGTACTCACCAATGATGACTTCACAAAGAACAAGAGGCAGCCCAAAAGCCTTTGAAACAATTCTTCCCCATGGACACTGCTGATACTTCAGATACTGAGTCAACCAGTGGTGTCCAAGGATGAATGAAAAGCAGACCTTGGCAAATCCAGTTGCCATGATGGAGGGGCTTCGAAGTTTTAGTACTGGCACTTCATATTGCTTTTCAAAACTTTCAGTGACGCATCTTTAAAAATAACTCCACAGTTGGAGTATCATAGGGCAGAGCTTCATAGTGCTTACAATGAAGACCTTACTGCCAAGATTTAGCCAAAAAGTAATCCTATTTATTATACATTATGGTATGGCTTGAATATGAGCAACACTACCCTTACCCTCCCCCCCCCCACACACACACAAAAAGACTTTCTCCCCAGAATGGTGTTTTTGGAAGACATTTGGATGCCAAAGAGTCAGAGCTTCCAAAGAAACTTATGTCATCCAGTGGATGTAGGGGGCTTGGCGAATTGAAGGTTTTGATTTTCCGTGCTTCCCGGCCAAGAATATAAACATATTTCTTCTATCCAGCTCTCCTGCCAGAGAACCACATAATCAGCCTGCCTGGTCTAGGCTCGATCTTCAGAACCATGAATTAGCTAATGATATCTTTTATAAGTTAGTTGCCTTGTGCATTTTACTAGAGTATTTTAAGTTGATTAAAATACATTGTAATGGCGTAAATGAATGTAGACAGATTGTAAAAAATATATACAGCTTTAATGGGGAAATAGACTTACAGTACCACGGTTCCATGGAGAACAGGAAGCAGAAGGGGCGGCTGGGCGCATGTCCGGCAGATTTATAGGTAAACATTAGCCCAAGGCAAACATGCCCCTTAAGACTGGGCTTAACCCTACAATACATAATCTATTTGTTATTCTTGATACACAGTGGCAAAAATACCTAATAGAAATAACATATGGCAGGAAAAGTTTATCTTGGCTCACAGTTTAATAAAGTCTTGATCCATCATAACTGGGAAGTCGTAGAGGAATGGCCCCTGTGGGAGCATGTAACAGTGGCTTCTTACATCAAAACAGCTGTCTTCCTGGCAGAAATCAGGAAACAGAGAGAGCTTGGATGAGGCAAGGAATAGATGTATCTAACCTTGAAAGGGCTGTGTCTACTTCCCACAGTTAGACCCCCACTTCTTACGGGTCCTCCATGGTCTCCAAAACTAGCCCCAACTGCATTCTAATAAGAAGTCTGTACAGGGCATTTCAGAATCAAGTCACAATCAAATGAAATCAGACCTCCTGAAGTCTAAGAGGAAGTGAAGGAAACTTAGTGTGGTTTAAAAGTCCCAGAAGAAGTAAGAGCTTTTCTACTTCCTTATATTGGTGGCATCATAATACCCTGTCTTCTTCACTACATGTAGGGCCCACATAGGAAGGGTACAGCAGAAGCCTCTTGCTGACAAATCTTTCGTACTCCACTCATTCCTCTGCTTTTATAACCTCTCCATAGACTTCCAAGCAACCGTGCCAAATCTTTCAGCATTCACCGTCATTCCTAGGTCACTGAAGAGAATGAAATAATAGAAAGGCATTTAAATCTTCCATCACTACATTTACTCACCTGCCTTCACATACAAGTTTGTCAAAGTTTTCTCTTTGATACAAAATTTTAGTTTATCCCATACATCAGAGAATATTAGTGACTGTTTTTCATTATTTCCAAGAAGTAAACTTTCCATCATCTCCCCAGTCTTTGTCAAAGAAAATCCTAAATCTGCATCTCTATTTCCATGCAATTTCTTCAAAGGAATCGGGACACTTTTCCATACTCTGTGTTCATTTCCCTATCCACCAGGTTTTGGTCCCACTAATCCAACAAAGTTTTTCTTGCTAATCTCACTTAAGGTGTCCACAATGGACATTTTCAGATTCTTCTGACTTCTCTGTAATCACACATGTGACACATTACACATGTAACACAATCCCTGTAGCCTCTGCCATGTGACTCAGTAGAAGCTCACATTACTCCATTCCCTTCACTGGTTCTGTTGTTTCTCTTCCTTCTCTCCTGACTGTCTGTTCCTCTGTGCCTCTTTTCCTTCTCTCCATCCCTCCTCCACTCTCTCCTTCCCTTTGTCCTTTTTTCTTCTTTCCTTTCTTTGCTTTCCTTTAATTAAGAAAAAGTTGAAGTTTATTTCAAAGTGGATGGAAATAGAGACAGATACAGATGCAGAGAGAAGCACATGTCTGCTGACATTTACAAATCTCCTAGACACTTGCTATGGCACTAATTTTCTCTTTTTCTACCCCGCCACCTTATCCTCCTCCTCTCCCTCTCAGCCTCTCCCTTTCTCTTCTCTTTTCTGTCTACTTCTGTCTTTTGAGAGGATGGTATAGTCTGATGCCGAGGCCTCTGTTTTCACTATAATAAAAATATGTATCTTCAGCTGAGAAACTGTATGACGCCTGTAATGCAATGCCTGCTCTGTGTGCTATGTGCTACAATATGGTGCGGGAGTCAGGCAAGGGCCTGGAGACTGAAATACACAGACACAGAGACACGGTCACTCTTGACCTAGAATGCTCCAAGAATGTCCTTTTAGTGTGTGTTCCAGGGCTGCTTGTATAACTCTCAGCTGCAAGCCCGCCAGAAACCACTCCTCTGCCATCAGAAACTCTTGAGGGTCTTGTGCTCAGAGCAGCTGCAGAACAAGTTGTTTGCTCAGAGCAGCTGCAAGCATAGGAAAACAAGTTGTTTACTCATGCTGACAAGGGGGGTGTCACAGGAAATTCAGGGTTTGAAAGTCCACAGTCCCCAACAACATCTAACTACAAGTGTCCCCTCAACAGTTCTGCACGCACATAGCAAGCCTCTCAGCATTTACAAGTATAGAATAAAACCCTTAGGTGCATACACACACACAAAGAAGAAACAAAATCAACAGCCAAACTGATTCTTCCAAATCTCCTTCATCTGGTTCTCTAAGTCAATAGTCAACATTTTACCATGACGAAAGACAGACAGATTTCCTCAGTTCCATGTTTTATTTATACTGTAAAATCTTCTAGCAAATTTTCTGTTTAGAATTCTGTACTTAGTAACCCAGATCTTAGTAACTTCCCTCCCTCTGCTCAGTACTCCCTTGTTCTGTCAACTGTAGTGTCTCACCTAAATAAAGAGACATGTGATGTGTGCATCTGCCATCAATCTCAAAGTCAAAAGTTAGGGGAGCCTGGTAAAGGCCAAGTCTGACTTTGTCATTTCCCTGCTCAAAGTTTGCACTGTATTCATCTGAGTAAAATGCTGAGAATTTCTCCAGCATCTGTCTTCCTACCAGGCTGCATTACTTGTGTTCCTCTTGAACACAGTAGGAACGTTCCACACTTAGAATTCTGACCAGCAAACAGCCAGGGTGTTGTCATAGCCAGAGAGTTTTGTTGGATGGGAAAGTGACTCACTGAATGATCAAAGGGCAAAGGACAGAGGAAATTAAGGATATAGCATTTTATTGCCATAATTTTTATCTTTAAAGAAAAAAACAGGAATGAATTTATGAAAGAAATACTGAAGTCATTCTTGTAATATTCCTTAATTCATTTAGAATGGATTAGAGAATTAAGGTAAAATGTAAAATCAAATTGAGGACAAAGTAATATGTATACTTAGAGTCTACATATATATGACTGTAAAAGACTAAAAACGTATTGCAGTAAACACAAAAAGCTTTTAATTTATCAAAATAAACAAGAAAAAAATAATAAAACTTTCTCCCCCCCCAAAATGACCCTAAATGTTTTTTTTTTAAAAAAAAAACTGGTGGAAATATTGAAGTAATGCAATAGAACTACAATAGAGAACTGACAAAATGTGTGATCTTAAATGATGACAAAAATTATAAACACCATTTTGAATATTTGAAATGGGTGAATAATTTACAAAAAAAGAGAGAAACAATTGTCACAAAACTGAAGAAAACAGTTCAGTTCTCTAGTAGTAGTAACCAAAAACCTTTGAATAACTATTTTCCTAATATCCTTCCTCCCTCTCTTCTTTTCTTCATTTGTCCTTATTTTCTTATTCTTCTGTCTTTATCCCTTCTTCCTATCCTTTTTCTCTCTCCCTCCCTACCTCTCTTTCCTTCCATTCCCTCCCTTTCATCCGTCCTCCTTTCCTACATTCTTCCTTTTTTCTTCCCTCCCTCCCTCCCTTCCTTGTTCCCTCCCTCCCCTCCTCCCTTCTTGCCTCCCTCCCTCCCTCCTTTCCCCCTTCCTTCCTTCCTTCCTTCCTTCCTTCCTTCCTTCCTTCCTTCCTTTCTTTTCTCCCTCTCTTTTTCTCACTTTTAAACTTGTCTTAAACTTCTGATCTTTCCAACTCAGCCTACCTAGCAGTTAAAATAACAAGCATGTGCCACCAGGTCAAGCTTAAAGTCAAATTTTAAAGATTGGAATGTTTATTATATCTACTATTGATATCATTATATTATTAAGTAATATAAAATGAAAAATTGGTAAAAAATATAAACTTATTGGTTATTTTTCAGATATAAGCTGACATATATTGAAAAAGAAAGTATTTATGATCTTCTAATTATTTATTCCATGTATACATATATCTTTTGGCTAATGGAATGTATGTATATCTCAGAATATATATGCATATACATGGCATATGTACATACAGTTTTACATGTAATATGCATTTATTGTGCTATCAGCAGCTAATAAACTGCCATGAAATTCTTAATTTTTGCTTGTGAATACATGAGAGATTAAGATATTGATTTATAAAACTACATTGAGTTGATTTTTTTTTAACTAAATGACACAATTTAGAGGACAAAGAAACTTCAAATAATAAAAATCTCAGACTTCATGAAAAGCCTAGGGAAGGGTAAATAAAAACCAATAATATTTAAATTTTTTAAAAATGTATTTAGTAGTACAAGAAAAAAATTTAAAGTCATGAAATTATAATTAGAATAATGACACTTCCCTACTAGGTATATATGCTGCCTTTGTATATGTTTTACATTATATATTTATGTTGCTTACATTGTAATTCTTATTTTAAAAAGAGATATAAGAATAAACTATAAAATTGAATATATTTAAAATTGTTCTCAGTATTGTGCAAGGTTGACTTTTTCCTAAAACAAGCTGAATTGCACTGAGCAGAATGAATTTAAGAGAAAAATCAAGATAACCTATTACCTTCAATATGAGCAGACAGAGGCATCTTCTCAAACTATCAATTTTATCACTTTATTTTCTTGCTGCATTTACTGGCTTCAGTGATTTTAGTTTCTAGTGCAAAAGTTCCACTGAATGGTAGGCTTTTATTATTTCCAGTATTTTTCCCCATCCTAAGATCCCTCTTTTAAGCAGGGACACAGGGTCACCTCCGAAGTGTAATGTAAGTGATTTGTTTATCAGTAACTAACAAGTGGCTTTTGGGTGTGTGAAGCCCCTTTATATGCCAATTTCCAGTTGCTGTGGTATACATGTTCTTCATCCTGTCCTAGTCTGCGGAAGAGTAGAGAGACTGCACCATTAGATCTGTGAAACAATTTGCTATCAATGCAAGCACCACTATGTTGGTACTTCATCTTTGTCTGTTTTACACATCCTCTATTTGCCTCAGAGAAACAGTAGGTTATGATTATAGCCTGGAACTGCCCCTCAAGCTCATGTATTTGTATACTTGATTTATTGTTGAGGTAGATGGGGGAAATGGTGGCACGTGGGTCCAATATGGTTGGTAATGATAGGTCATTAGCATGGGGCCTTAAAAGTTATACAGCTTTGGCTCCAGTCTGTATCCCACGCTTCCTCATTTGCTATCTTATGAAGACCTCTGCCTTGGTGTCCTGTAGCCATGCCTTCCCCGACAGACTGCAGGCCAGGAAGTCAGTTCTCCTTCCTTAAGTTACTTCATCAGATATTTTATCAAAGGAAGAGAAATATAAACAGGGTCAGAAATTATTTACACAATATTCCTGCTTCTCCGCTCATTGGGACCACCAGAACCTGAAATTCCGAGCTCAATTCAAACCGCTTAGCATCACATCGGGACATGTTCTTTACTCTGATTTCTTCACAAACCCCTGAACTCATATATCTGCAACACATTTGTGTCTGGCCTTGAGATCAGCGTTCACTAACAAATGCAAACTTCTGTAGACTATACTCTCACAGATACACTTTCCAAATAGTGTTCTCAAAGCTACAGAAATGCAGAATGAGAAATAAATTTTAAGAAACATGCTGTCTTTAAATGTACAGAATTTACAAAATGTCTTTGTATGTTTGCAGCTCCTGTTGAATAATAGGAAATCATTCCCACTGTAGATTTTTGTTGATTGGTTTACTCTGGGATATAACATACAAATTCTTGGTGAACTCACAACATATTGTCAATTGCAATGTAACTGATTCCATTCAACGGAATTCATCATATAACTGTGAGTATGTTTATAGTGTGAATCTTTTGTGTATAAGTTTTAGGTCAATTGAATAGCAAAAAGAAAGAAAGAAACATGCTGCTGAATTGGACCCACTCTAAGGAAATGGGCTTAGCGTTGCACTATGCATATCTTATTTCTGAGCCTACATGTTGCATTTTTTTATTCAGAGTACACATGTGCTGTCCATGCTGACTGTACTCTAACACAACCTTACAATATTTCTGTAATATTTTCATAATGCTTGTCCTAGCAGAGTACCTGATGGCACTGGTAGGATTAAAACAGAGACTGTGGTTGTGAAAGCATGGCAGGAAAAGAAAAAGATCCTCAAGACACGATGCTGGCCAACAGCATCACTGAAACACTAGGGAGGACTGAGTCAGATGATGGAATGCAGTTTCTTAGGAAGCATATATCCAAACAGATTAAATACTGAAGGACACATTGAGGCTCATGGCTCGGTTGGCAGTACGTGTGTCTATCACACACAAAGATGTGGGTTGAATACTACATAAGCTAGGCTTGGTGAAGTCTGTAATCACAGTACTCTTGGAAGGTAGAGCTAAAGAAGAACAGACCTAGAAAGTCTACCACTGCAATATAGCAAGTTCAAGGTCATCCTTTAATTTCTCACAAAACAAAAAAAAAACAATAAGAATGAAGACAAGTTGATAGAAGATCAAATATTAAGGAGGTTGCCTGTCATCATATAAACAGTACTTCAAGTTAAGAGGTCTAAACTACTCACTTTTGTTTTCTTTCACCAGCAACATCCTTCAAAGAGTGTATGTTACCAGATTTACATCACTGAATTAGTATTAGTGAACCAAAAGTATAAGGGACTACAGTAGAGTTAGCAATGATCAACAGACATCCTTACTCATACAGTGACTGGTGAGCCAGACATGACACCTAAGAAGCTCTCATGGTTGCTTCTCTAATGTCCTCATGACTTGATGAGGAAGAACAGAAGGGCAAGGATACGTAATAAAAATAATTAGTCACAGGTAAGAAAATTCATATACCTAGCTTACAAAAACAGACAAATTATTAATGTGATTTTTTCTTCCCTCCAATTTTTTACAGAAAATATACTACATATTTTAAACAAATTACAATCTTTTCTTCTTATCCTAGATGAATGCATGAATATAATAAATGAATCAAAATGAAAAAAGAAGGCATTATTAAAGGCAAGATTTTTTAATCTTTGAGGCATTCTAAAGTCATTATTTTATGAGATCTATAAAGTATTGGGGTTTGTGGCATGTTGAGGTGTATAAGTAGTTTAATTTAATATCCAAGGATCTTTGGAAAACTCATCTCTTTGCTCATTATTTCTACAAACAACTATTTTGATAATTGCTAGTATATAAGGAACAACCCTCAGTTAAACAAGAGATATGTTTTTCTAATATTCTCACACATTTTAGCATCAGAAGGATATTTCAAGATGTCACAAATATAAACACATTTTTCTGCAGGACAGAAATAATGTTTTTGAAGAATCTCTCCCACACTGCACAAAGTTGCTTTCACTCCAAAGAACTTGGCCATCAACATTAAGTGTACAGTTCACTAAAATCTTTTTAACAAAATAAATCACTCCAAAGACTTTGATATTCCTAGTCTCAAAGAACTAAACAAAACTTCAAGACTTTTCAGTGTTTTGATAAAAATCATATTTTATTTATAAAAACAGATGATGAATAGGGATAATGCTAACTGATGGTTATAATCTTTTAATGTGTGTTAAGTCTTGCAAAGATGCTATGCCTTCATTTTAAAATAAAGGGGACAATTGAAAAGAATATATGTGATAATAACATCTCAGCATCACCCATCATTGCACTCCCTTTTTCTATTTTAATACTTTATTATCAAAGCTGCTAATTTTTTTTTCTGATTTCTTATGGTGCCTTCCTGGTACATGAATATTAAGACCCAGGTTAAGTTTAACACATCTGAATATTAAGGAATACATAGATACTCCTAGCACAGCACAAATTCTGATTCCAAGTCTTAGTGGACTTATACTGAAAATTTTTCATTCCTTGATTTTATGCCTGTTGTTCTTAGTTACAGCATACATCAAAGATCAGAACAGCCACTTAAACCATGGGTACTTAGACCTAAGACTCAGAATGGGACCTAAGACTCAGAATGAAAATATCTGAGATGTATCTAAGGACTGGCTTTCTAGAGATTTCTAAGCAGCACTTGTGGTGTAGGTTGGAACATCTCACCATAAACACTGCCTATTTATTGTCCCCCTAATTCACTTCTAATAACCTCTGCTAGCTGTACTGGGTCAAATGGTTCTTCAGAAAGGCTCACAATAATAAAAACTCCAATCCGAGGATTAATTTTCATCTATTTCATGCTTCTTTCTATAGTCCAGCTGGGAGGATATTAAAAAATATTCAGCCCCATTATGAACACGGACACATCAAGGAGCTTAATATTTCAATAAAAAAGGAATCAATGTGTGCACTGCATACTGGTCAAAGGGTAACTGCCAGAAGATAGCTATTATCACCTTCCCTCAATAAAGAAATATAACTGCTAATAGCTTAAGGGACATACCCAAAGTCATTTACAAGTTTTCAAGTGCTGTTTAGCAGAAGACCTGGCAAAGAAGATTTGACCAACATTCTGCTTCCTTATTTGTTGCAATCAGTAAAAGGATGGATAATATATTAGCAGTTCGATTCAATCAGGTATGTTTGGAGATAGATATAGATATAGCAATATTTAAATATTTTAGAATATATTATATAATATATATTCAAAAATATGTATTAGAATATATATAATCTAAACAGAATACACAAGTATAATTAATTTTATCCACAGAAGAAATTGTTTGGAAACTCTTTAAATTGGAATTTTCAAACTTTACTTAACATAGGTAAAATATAATTATGAATATTGCCATCAAATCATTAGAAGTCGGCAATAAAATATTGTAATAAATTATTCCAACAAGACCTACAATTAAACAGCCAAAAATAGATAAAGAAGGCAAATGCCCAACAACCCAGGGATCACAGACCTTTGTACTCTCATCTCCACCTTTAGAGAGCTTAAACCAAAGTCAGAGAATCTCACTCATCACAGGAATATTTTGCCATAAAAGTAAAAAGATATTGGGCTAGAAAGCTTAACAGCAATAGAGCCTTAAATACAGGAGATTATATAGAAATATTACAAAGCATTGTGTGGCATAATTTTACTTATTTTTGTTATTTTTCTCACTCATCTAAGATGAAGAAACTTTCAGCTGAAGTATAAAAGCATGCCGTATTCTTCTGACTGTATTCTATCAAAACATAGATTCATTTCTATTGTGAAATAGTTGGTTCCGATATATATCTTATGATTAAAAAGGAACAAACAAGCAAATGAACACATCCTCCTGGAGTTATTGGACACTGAAAAGATAGTAGAGAATAAATGAATAAAACATGTCAAGCCCTGCATTAGGTCTTACAACTGATTTTGTTAGCCATGATGGTCTAGCTTTCCTTTCTTGGAAAACCGTTAAACTCTAACATATTGTTTTGCTTGTCACTTCTGTCTTTCTTTCTCTCTTTCCTAGGCAAGCATATTTTCTTTCTCCACTATGTCAATTACAAAATAATTCTTTTAAAAAATCTTTCAAAAGCAGGCCTGGCCAATGGTTTAGTGGGCAAGAGCAGACAGTGCTCTTGCATAGGACCCTGGTTTAGTTCCCAGCACCCACCTGGTGTCTTACAATCCAAAATTCTTTAGTTCCAGGGACACCAGGCATGCATGCAGTGAAGATACACACAGATTGGCAGAGTGGATGAAAATAAACACAAATGGATCTGTAAAGCAAAGATTTAAAATGGAATTACAGGCAACGTCTGATTTTATTCTCGGGGGAAAACAATCAAGTTAGAGAATTCACAATTCTATATTGACTAATAAAAAGCTGTTCACCAATGCGGCTGAGGAGTTGTGGGGGGAGAGGACTTGCCTTGCAAGAGTCATGTGTTCAACTCTCAGCATTGGGGAAAAAAATAAGTGGCTCATCGGGAGTCAACAAGCATGGATCATTGTTTCGAAATAGTATATTTGAAATGTGTTGTATAATTCATCAAACTGTTCCATCACTTGACTAAATAACATTCACTCACCATTTCACTTTTACTTTCATAGAAGCCAACCTGCTTGGGAATATTAGGCCAAGAAATAATAGCTTCAAAAGACTGCTCATATATAAGCATTAGTTATAGATCTTGTTATCATGAGGCATGAAAATAGGCAAAATAAATGTCTTCAATATGCTCACTATCTTTTACTGATTGGTAAACTGATATGCCTGTTAGTCAAAAGCTTGTTTTACACTAGCCAAAGCAGTAAACCTGAATTTAAGAAGTTAGCCTGCACTGGTTACCGGGGCAGAAAAATAAAACCCACCCTCCCAGAAACATCTTTCTTTTCTTAACATTAAATTTGCTATCTTGAGCATTTTTAATCTAGGAAAGAGCTTGATTTTATGGAAGCATAAGCATTTTTTCATAAAAGGGACATGTTCTCTTGACAGGGTTTTACAACAGGCCAGACAGAATGACAACTTGAAAGTCATTTTGGTAACTATCGAGCCTTTAAAAAATTAAACCGGGAGGAGGTTAATTGAAGACATGAATTTGAAAGTAGATTGCGCCTTTCTTAGTGCTCTGAGATCAAAACACGATACTAACTTACTTTTATGAGTGAATGATGGATATTTCATAAATTTTTCCATAGGTTAATGTGGATTTTCAGTGCTCATTTTATAGATTACATATTTAGGATAATGGGGAAAGACCTAAGAGTAATTTCCATCCCAAACTACTAAATGAAACAATTTTGTGATACTGGTCTATGTCTCTGTCTCTCTGTCTTCCTTCCCTGTTGGTCACAGGGAGTGTGTGTGTGATCTGTCCAGGAAAGGCCCAATGAACAGGAGCTGTTGACCCACTCAAAATGGGCTCTGTGTGTGTGTGTGTGTGTGTGTGTGTGTGGTGTGTGCAGTTTTTGTTTGTTCTGGTATTTTTTTGTCTAACTGGGGTTTATTTCTTTGTAAGTGTGCTGGTTAGTTTTATACCAACTTGACACAAGCGAAAGTTAACTGAAAAGTACGGAACATCAATTATAAATGCTTCCACAAGATCCGACTGTGGGGGCACTTTCTTAATTAGTGATTGATGGGGGAAGACCTAGTTCTTTATGAGTGGTGCCATCCAAAGCACCCAGAACAAGCCATGGGAAGCAAGCCAGTAAGCAGAACCTCTCCATGGCCTCTGCATTAGCACATGCTCCAGGTTCCTGCTCTGTTAGAGCTCCTATCCTGATTTCCATCAATGATGGCCTACAATGTGGAAGGGTAAGCCAAACAAATCCTTTCCTCCCCAACTCCCTTTTGATCGTAGTGTTTCAGCAAAGCAATAAAACAGTGACTAGCACTGTAAGTTTTGATTTTAAAGTATTTTTGTTTTGTGGGGCTTTTTCTAATTTGAAAGAAAGACTGAACAAGAATTTGGATGGGTAGGGAGATGTGGAAGATCTGGGTGAAGTTGGGAAAGGAATATTATCAAAATATATTGTACAAAAGGACGGTATTAAGACAAAGTAAAATGAACCAGAGAGGGTAACACTACATGAAAAACAGGACTTGCTTTCTTCCCAAAGCCTGTGCCATATCATTAAAGAACCTTATGCTTCATTACAAGACAGCATAACTCTTTCATAACGCATTCAGTGTCCTGAAAACTCATTTGCTCTAGGGACTAAAAGCTGTTATTTATATGATGAAATCCGAAACTATCAAAAACCAAGTGTTTTGAAAATTTCCCCATATTAAAAAAAGATATAAAATGCAAAGTACTTTGGTCAGAAAAGTGGCTCAGAAAGTGAAGATATTTTCTATTTAAAAAAAAAAGTCTGATATTCTAAATTCCCACCCTGGAACCCTTCTAAGTCAGGCAGAAGGAGAGAACTAACTCAACACAATTGTCCTCTGACTTCAACACCAGGACACTCACCATCCCCCATTCTAAAATACAACAATAACAAATAGAATTGTAAAATACTGTATGATACTAACTTTTATAAATAATTAACTCAATTTCCCAACAAATGCATACAGGAAGTACATAAATACATGGAATGCTTACCTTGTTCATTACAGAGTATTTCTTTTTTATTCTGTGCTTTTACTATTTTGGAAATTTCTCCTAAAACAGATGGTCAACATTTTAAATTGTTGTTGTGAAAAGCCAGTCTTTACATCGAGATTGGAGAAGGAAGCAAAGACCACCTCCTGTATTCATAGAGAATCTGTTCCTAGTACTATGAGAAGTCAGCAGAAGCTCTGAACATGAGAGGGGTGAGGAAATGACAGGAAAATGAGTTAAAGAATTGGGAGATGGGAAGAAATGGACTCAGAAACATGACAAAAGAAGAGGAAGCAAATAGGGTGGCTATTTCAAAAGTATTCACTAGATTTTAGACATTTAACTTGTCAGTAAATTGTGTGTTGATGGGAATAAGACCAGGCCAGGGCAATACAAAGTGGAAAGCAGTGGAGATTGTGGGTGCACTACCACAGGAAACAAGGGGGTATTTAACTTGATGTAACCCAATTGTGATCTTCTCTTTGCTTGGACCTGGATTTATCTCAATGTAGTTAGTTATTTTTTATTTCAATGTTAAAAAATGGAATTTAAAGAGCTACATAATTACCATTATCCTGGAGATTGTCTTTATCCTACCAAATGTTGCATAAGCTAAATAAAACCTTATCCAGAATTCCCTAAGAAAAGTATATCACTATTATTTATGGTTTTAAATATAGAATTTATTGAGATTTTGTAAAAATAATTAGATAAAAAGTTATTCACACTGACTATGGGAGATATAAATATGTATATATAGATAAATAGATGATAGATAGATAGATAGATAGATAGATAGATAGATTGATAGATAGATGATAGATAGATAGATGATAGATAGATAGATTATAGATAGATAGATAGATAGATAGATAGATAGATAGATAGATAGATAGATGAATAGATAGATATAGATAGATAATGCAGGGTAAAAGAGCCACTTGTATAGATGGAAAAGTTATATGATTACTTCTATTCCCATAACCTAAACGAAAAAAACTGTGTGATTAAAAGTCAATTTGTTGGTTTGAAATGTAAATCAGGGCAGTTGTGTTTGTCCTACACTCTGTTTGATGGACAAAAAGTGATATATTAATGTTAACAAGTATTTTAGGTTATCACAACCTACATCATCAAAAGGTACTAATAAACTATTTTAAAGATAGTTATCTATTAAATCTTGAAAGATTTTAGAATTCATAAACTATTCAGTCAACGTTTACTATGTCTTGAACAGCAGTTATTCAAGATTATAACTTTAGTTCCTCCCTCTCTTCGTTCTGATAAACATGATAAGAAAGTTCACACAGAACCAGAATTTAAAAGTCATTTAGGTTTTTAGATGAATATCCTCATAAGTGATAAACAAAACTATTAGCATTCACATGTGCTCTAAAACTCGAGCTTCTATTTGAGTGATAAGTTGTAAATTTAAATACTAACATAAAAAATATATGGCATAAAAAAGGTCCTTGGGTATATAAATAATAATATAAATAATATAAATATATGACATAAGGTCTTTGGGCATCCTCACTCATGGGTTCCTCTACTATCTTCTAGTATATTCTGACCTGTACTAAGGCTTTTCTGAAAATAAAGTTTCCTTGGTATTTTGTGTTATAAAAGAGTAAGTGCATAAATATGTTCAGATAATGCAACTATACATGCATTTGAAGTTAAGTTGACTATGTTAGGCATCTAAAATTCACATTTGTATAACCGATTATAAACGTTCATCATCTTTGGTGTTCTTACTATTTTTTTTTTTTTTTGGCTATTCCCTCTACCATCAGGCAGAACCTTAGTTATACAAGGTTTGAATGACCTAACTCTCCGTTACTCAAAATCCCTCAACTGTCACATTATTTTTAAGTTTATTGACCTTTTAAAATCCCTGTCACCTGTTCTATAAAATGGTAGCAAACACTGTCCTTGAGGCTTTATAGAGACAAGGAAAGCAGATATTTTGAATGTCCTTCTTCTATGTTGTTTATATTGATTGCTCACTTTCTGATACAGGTAGCAAAGAAGAGTTGAGAAGACTCATTCACTCGTCAGATGCCCTTTTCCTCTGGGTCACCAAACTACTTAAAGACACACTTTTACAGTGATATTTACAGCATAATCCTTAGTTTTGAACCCCATTCAAAGGATTAGAAAATAATTGCTCTATCTCTGGAAGGTAGTAACAGTGCAGGAAGGCGTAAAGAGGAGTCTATCATTCTTTATGCGTTTCTTCAGTGACTGCAGTTATAAACATTCATGAGAGTTTTTCTCTTTCTGTGTCTGAAAGTTTCTAGATTTATTCTTAAAGACGTTTTATTTTTAATTGCGTGTTTGTGTACATATGAGTCTTCTGTGCTAGTGAATACAGGTACCAGTGGAAGCCAGAGGCCTTGACTCCCTTGGAACTAGAAATCATGAGCTGCCCAGGTTGGATTTTGCTTTACTCTAGCAGGAGTCTATTCCTACATCTTTAGAGCTTGTTCCGAGTAGGCTCTGTACACGTCAGAGAAGGGCATTGCCATTGTTTACTTTAAAACCACCAACTTTGACTGTAACAATATCAAATAAAATGGCCACATTTACCTACCTGGTGTGTTGTTTAAGTGGTCAAACTTGAGGTTTGGTCTCTTCATGTGTAAAATAGAAAAAGTAGAATTCCATGCACATGTATATCCAATTGAGGCTGCGCTACATTGTAGATATGTTACTTGAATGAACACACATTTGCATGTATCCAAGTGATAGGAAAGTACATTAAGGTTGAAAGAAAATAGACGAAAGCTGAGGCGAAAGCAGGAGGGAGAGAGAAAAGTAGGAGAAAATGAATGGTGGAGGTAGAATTCTCCAGTTAAATCATGACATACAATCACTGTAGATGCTTTCCAGCTTTAGTGACAGTAAAATGTGCAAGAAGGTGAAAATGGTTCTTTGTAAAGAAACTATAGACAGCATTAATCTAACTACGATTCACCAAACATATCTATCACTTTAGCTGACAAGGTAAGAAGGAGAAACTGCCACATGTGGCTTGTGGTCATGATCTGGGGCTTTATCACTAGTTCATTGCCTCTAACATGTGAAAGGCAATAAGCTGAGAGGAACAGGACCAGTATGCATATTGGAGCATGGAGCGGTGGGCTAAGGTAACATTGTGGGAATGAGGCTTGGAGGAAGGAAATATTGGTCATATGGGAATAAAACAGATCATCACGGCTTATTGTTTTCCTAACATAGAACCCCCGAGTTTCTGAAAATGTGAACAGTGTAAAATATTTATTCTAAATATTTGCTGTACATAAAACAAAATCCAAGTAGGCAAAGATGAATCAACGTAAAGCTGATGATGTAGTGCCCGGGGGCAAAGTGCCGCCAGAAATAGAGATCCAGGGCATTCTGAAGGAGGAAATGAAAATATTCCTTTCCCTGTTGTTTATAACCCCACTGCCTTTGAGAATCTAGCATTTCTGTTCCTATTGTTGGAAAATAAATACATATGAAAAAATAGTTTCCACAAGTTCTAAAACAAACAGGTTTGAAGTCATAAAGCAAATTCCAATCTGGAAGCAAAGGCTTGGCCCTCTATAACTTGGGAGTCTCCTGACAAAGGACAGCAGGTTTAACCTTACAAGTGCAGGAGAAAGTGGAAACTCCCCCCCCTCATCCTAGATTCATGGTTGAGACTAATTAAAGAGACAAAACCTAACCAAAACAAACAAAAAAATACATATGTATTTGATACACATTTTCTTTGAAACAGACATTTATAAGGAAATTATAACACATTAATGTTCTTTTTTTTAAAATATTAGGTGTATTAAAGCTATGGTTGGTCATAGAGAAAGAGAGGTGGATATGAAGTTATGATCAAATAAGAATAAACAAAAGAAATGACTATGGTTTGTTTGTTCCTCTCCACCAGAGTGCAGAGCTTTGGCTCTGGATATAGGGAGGTCATCTCTGTAATTAGGAATAAAGGACTTTACGACCTGCTTCAAGGGAATGGCAAAAATTTCTTCCTGAGTTTTATGACTTGCTTCAGGGCACTTGGGGAAGGTATAACTGGCATTTCCACTTCGGGTGTTTACTCAAATACCAGGGTACCATATTTGGAGTAGCGTGCCCTAAATCTCAGCATAGATAATAGTGTTTGTGGTAATACTGTACCAACAACCTTGACAGATGGCATTTAGCAATCATTTCTTTACTTCAAAGCAGACCTTGTATACCTATCAAAGGGAAGCAACACTCTTTTCCCGTAGCATTAATAAATGGCTTTTCTCTTGGCAAAAACTATAGGAAGACATCATTATAAAACAAATATTGAAAAAAATAACAAATACATAGAAGAGACTCTTAAATGACTTTACGAACTCTTTGTCCTTCCTGAGGGCTTTATAGTCAGCTGGGTATTGGCTCTGTCTTGACTTCTACAGACAGAAATTCTCCATTCCAGAGAATCCATTGGATGTTTCTACATGCTTCAAATTACATAGATAATAGAAATAAAATGTGCAGTATTTAAAGCCTGCTGGACCTGTTTGAATGAGGTATGCATGATAGCACAAGTGCTTTCAGTGGTGACCCATGTATAATTAGCAATTATTTACAACGGCTCATTTTCAAGAAGAAATGTTTCAATTTTCACATAAAGCATCTAATTACACACTCGTGTGCATGCACACACACATGTGTGCACACACAGACATACACACACCCTCACACGGTATTATCATATTCCTAATGGCCTTCTTAGTCCCATTTTTTCCTCTCCTCTTTTTTCTTTAAACTCTGTGTCTAATAAACATCTTTCATCTCTTTGTGATCTTCTTTCTCTCCTACAATATTTAACTCTTGCTGGACATTTCATTTATTCTTTAGTTGAATGGAAAAGAGGTAGAGACGCTGCCATTTATATATTATATACAATAAAATATATATCATATACAGAGAAAATCTGTAACAATTATGCAATATGACTTAACATTTATTATGTGATAATATTATGTCAATAGGAAATAAAATTTCAAGAGGCCAAGGAAAAGAGATCTTTTGGAGCATAGAAAATGCAGAAGAGGAATTGCGGAAGCACAGCCTCAATTAAGGTAGAGAATCAATTGCTATGGAGAGTGATTGACAAGAGCAGTGCAGCTCTGTAGTGTTGCTCATGGGAAGAGGGTCAGGCAAATAAGTGAACACACACATTTTAATGCTGACTGTTAAAACATAAGCTGAACAGAAAGATATAATATTCTGAAAGAAACAAGTTCTACTAAATACCCAGTTTTGAAAACTAGATGTAGGATAGCATTTCCTAGGATAGTTTGTACAATTCAGAATTTCTCTTGGCATCTCAGATGCAAGCATCCAATCTGCACAAAGACTTTCCGGAATTTTCCAGGATATGTTTTGTATTTTTTTTCTGTTTAAATATCATGAATTTGACATTGGATCTATATTTATTTCTACTCCATTGCAAACATCACAAAATTTTGGTCATTAAAATTAATAAGTGATAAAAATGTCAATGCTAAAGAAAACTAAGCACTGTGGCAGTTTTTATATCTTTGTTTCGGGAGCCAAGCAAACTGTTACTACACTTTCAAAGGACCTGCAAGACAAAGGAGGCTGAGTGGGTGGAGAGCAGAAAGAGCAGAGCTGAGCAGACACACATGTTGGAGTCTAGGTATGCAACATCAAGGGCTTCTATGAGGATGTGAGGCTGCGGGAGCAAATTTGCAGCTGGGGTTCAGAAGAACAGCAGCCATACATCTTCTCCTGTGGGTCCCCAATATGAAGCTGTGCCTCTGGGATGGATGGCAACCAGAGGAACGTATCTAAGAGTCTGACACACATGGGAGCATTCACGATACAAGAGAGGCATTAGATATGAGTTTCAAATACACCGTTATCCAGAGTGCCAGCATTCCGGTCTCTGTCACCCACACAGAAGATGGAAAGAAAACTCGATTTTAAAAAAAATCTCCTGATACTAGCAACAAAGGATCCTCTCCAACATAGTCAAAGTCTAGATTATTCCATAAGTGATATCCACAATTAAAACAACCTCACTCAGGACCTCAGGATACAGAGCTCAATCAGTTTTTAGGGCCTCTCTCTATATAATGAACATCTCAGATTATCAGACACTTACTAATTCAGAAACATGGAGATGGAAGAAGAAAAAAAATAAGGGAGAAAGGGAGATCAAGATATTAAAAGAATTTAATTCAATACTAGTTTCAGTACTGCAATATCAGATTTTCTATGTTATTATCTATATATAATTATCTAATATCAGATATCTGATTCTACATTAGAATACTGATTTTGGTTTTGTTCTGTACATTTTTTTTAAAAGGAGGAAAAACATCAAGGTGGCTCAATGGGTAAAAGTCCTGATTAACTGAGATTGATTCCTGGGGTCCACATGGGGGAAGGAAAGAAAGACCGGCTAGAAATGGTCCTTGACCTCCAAGTGCTCACTATGGCGTGCACATTACCATACAACATGTACACAGAAAAAATAAATGAATAAATTGATAACAAATACTAAGATAATAATAAGACAAAAAAGAAAAGTCTTTAACAATTAAAATCTTATAAAATTAAATTTTAACTATACTGATTTATTTAATCTTAGGAGCAAACCCACGGTATAGTGCATGGAAAATAAGCATGTGACTATAATGACATCATTAGTATACCCTCTCACCCACCTTTCAAAACAAAGAAGCCCAAATAAAATTAAAGAAAATGTTAAACAATGAATTTCTAGTTTACCCTACATGGAATGAAACAATAGAACAAAGGGAAATACAGTTGAAAAAATAGGAATTTATCAAAAGTCAACATGTATTATTTATTGCAAATAAAGAAGTTTAAAAAATAAATGGGAAAAATATTAAAGAAATAACAAAAGTATCTTTAAATTTAACTAAAATACATTTAGCTGATATTCACATTTAGAAGTCCATAAACTACCCAAGTCATAGACAAGAAAGCAAAAGGAAACAAACATAATCACTTATATGAGTTTTTGTAACTATAAAGTTTGGTTGTCTGACCACTAAAGAGACATCTGAAAATGAAGGAGAAAAAACAACCACATATTAAAACTCTAGACAAACGTAGAATGTGTCTTTAAAACAGTGATGAAAATAGCAACTATTAGTCATGGTTTGACATCTAAAACTTAATTCAAATCGATCTACAGAAAATAGATATTTGATTCTTTTCAATGTTCAGTCTTTCAAAAAAGTTTGCCCTTCTCTGTATTTAGAAGAAGGTGCTGGGAAATCTTCTCAAGCAAAAACAAATTAATTAATAAGAAACATGCCTATCTTCTAGATGTATATCAACTAGTTTTTCCAGCTCCAACCAAGCATAAGGAGGAATTCTGTATGATTATCTAAACAAACCTTTTTCTAGAAAATACAGGTGGCTTATAGAATCACTAAAAAAAAAATAATAAATTATCCCATGACACTCTCGGCAGACATGTGTGACAGTTTATTCCCCTGACATTTATACACCAGAAATGTCAATTTACAAATACTGTTGTGCCTGTGACTACCAGAGACCCCCCTCCTTATTCTTTTCTTGTGTATGCTGAAATCTGTCAAAAATCCACCGGGAATAAGGTTGTAGAGCCATGCCGGCCCACTATTTCTACCCTGGATGAAAGATAATCCATAAGATGAGAGCTTGGGCCAGTGCGGAGTATTTCAGATCTTGCAGCATCCACAAGAGTAGAAACACCAGTTACGGAAAGGCCACAGATGCCAAACATACAGCAAACACTCTTCGCAATGACATCCACGAAGCAGTGAGTGCACCATAGAGAAATTCTGAGACTGTAATCTGGAAAACAGCAAGGACAGATGCAGAGATGGCAGGGATACACACACTGAGCCTGTGAGGAATGGCTTGATGCTAAAGACTTAAACATTACAACTCAGAGGGAAATTTTAAAAATAGAAATGAGATTAATTCTCAACTTTGATGACTAAAAATGAAACCACTAAATGTAAGACAATATGAGAATATTTAGCTTGTAATCATAAACTAAATAAGAACACAAAGAATAACAAAGAGCAATTGGCACCACAGAACAACACTAATATTTTTGTAGGGAAGGAAATCTAATGAAAGAGCTTTAACTGGCACTGAATTAAGTAGAGCAAACATGGTCATGGATTCTAAGACTTGCTTGGGAAAAGAATTTAAAGCTGTCTTAATCTGCAAAAACAGAGATCCACAGCTAATAAGAGTCTAGTTCGTATGCACTGCTGGTGGCATTTTGAATTATATTACTTGAAAAGACTATATGTCAAAATATGGCAGAACGATAAAGTTTTTATATGTTTTGACAGTAATTCCTTTCATGGAAATTTATCAAGAGAAACCAATTCAATAAAATAAATGTGGTTCGCTATAGAATTATCTGTGGTGACAGCAAACAAAATAAATGTCTAGAAAGGATTAGAAAATGTCCTCAAACTTAGGGATATAATAGGATTTGTAATTAAAATTTGTAATTATAAGCACTATTAAGCAAAAAAAATGTTTATTATATGGAGATAAATGAAAACAGAAAAAAATAAAAGCCTAGGCCCAATGTGGTTGCTGGTATTTAAAATTATGCTAATTTGTGGGAAAACAAACAGTAAGAAGAAATCAAAACAAAAGGGGAAAAAGCTAATTCAAAAGAAGTAGAAATTCACAGCAAAAAAAAGTAAGTTTATCCATTAATCAAACTGTATACTACATGGGGAAGATGATTGTACAGCCTCATGAGAAAGCTGAATGTCCTTGTGTGGAACTACTCTCTTATGACTAAATACCACAACATTTAGAGGGTTAAAATTTAGACAGAGACAAAGACAGAGACCCACATTGGAGCACCAGACTGAAACCTCAAGGTCCAAATCAGGAGCACCAGGAGAGAGAGCATGAACAAGGAACTCAGGACCGCGAGGGGTGCACCCACACACTGAGACAATGGGGATGTTCTATCGGGAACTCACCAAGACCAGATGGCCTGGGTCTGAAAAAGCCTGGGTTAAAACCAGTCTCGCTGAACATAGCAGACAATGAGGACTACTGAGACCTCAAGAACAATGACACTGGGTTTTGATCCTACTGCATGTACTGGCTTTGTGGGAGCCTAGACAGTTTGGATGCTCACCTGACCAGACCTGGATGGAGGTGGGTGGTCCTTGGACTTCCCACAGGGCAGGGAACCCTGATTGCTCTTTGGGCTGACGAGGGAGGGGGACTTCATTGGGGGAGGGGGAGGGAAAGGGGGAGGCGGCAGTGGGGAAGAGACAGAAATCATAAATAAATAAATAAATAAATAAATAAATAAATAAATAAATAAAATGTTAAAAAAATTTACTTAGGTTCTCATTTTGATGTCTGATTTTTGATAGGGCCTATGGTTCTTACTGTTTCTTCAGGGTTTGTGTGTTTCCACTTGTAAGTGGTCCTTAGCAATGAGGACTCATTTCTGTGTTCCATGTATTCCTGCCTGGCAGCAGAATGCCCCTGCCATGTCTGCATTGTGGGCACCTGGAAAAGGAATGGGCTGTGCAGAATGTCTGAAGCCTAGACTTAAAACTGGCACAAGATCTGCATCTTCCTACTATTCGCAAACGTCCTGACTGTAGCCTTGGTTCCAGCAGAAAGAAAACTGAAAAACAGCTCTTCACAGGAAGAGTTGCAAAGAATGTCATACAGTGAGTATGCCAGTCCTGGCAACTTGACTTGGACCCACATGGTACACAGATATAGAATAAAGTTCCTCACGCTCTCCTCCGACCTCCAGACCCACACACTGACACAAAATCAACAAATAGTCAATGTTTAAAAATTAAATGTGAATAATAAACATAATGTTAACTATTTAACATAAAAATTGGACTCTAAAAAAAAACCCTGTTTAATAAATTATACTGAAATACAAATTTTTACTTACCAATATCTTAAAAGTTCAAAAGCTTAATAACACTCTTGGAAACTACAAAATGTTTTTACTATATAATAATGTGTTATAATAAGAATGGAAAGTTATGTTTAAATGGACAGTACATAGCAGATTTACATATGTATTTATCCTATGATCCATAAATTCTAATTTCCAGAATTTACTCTAAAAAGTGCAACTTTAAAAGTGTTGTTGAAATTGGGCACAGGCTACTCATTAAAGCATTTTACATTTGTAACAGCTAAAGATATTGCACAAATTTACGTTCTTCAATAGCAAACTAGATGAGTAAACATAGAAAACTTCTACCATGAAGCACAAGGACAGTGTTAAAGGCCAAGGGGCTAATGCAATGGTAGCTATAGAGTGACCACTAAGATTTACCCTTAAAGAGAAAAGACCAAGTACTTAACTTCAGTTTCCCTGGTAATCATGTATAAGACTAATATAACACACATCATGAGTCTGAAAAGTAAAAGTAATGAGAAGCTAAGCCACAAAATTAATACAACATTTACTTATGAGGGTGAGGAAAAGTGTCTTCCTAAATACATTTTAAAGCTCATAAGTGCTTTGAAATTTTAAGATAAAATGACATAAAAACAAAAAATACGTTTACCAAACTTCATGAAAAAATCAGACACATCATATATTTAGACAGGGGCTCAGTCAGCAAAGAAAAAACTATTTAAGTGAGAAAATTAGTGGTTTGCTTTTCCACCCTGAATAAAATTTTCCCTGGGGGGGGGTGGATGGAATAGAAAACAGGGAGGAAAACACTCTCTCTGATCAGCTAAAGAGGCCTAGAAGCATTATCATACAAAAAGCAAATAAGTAATTATGAAATCAATTGAGTTAATTATAAGCCCATAATGATAAATTAGAAGTAGAAATGTCATTATAAACTCTTAATTTACTCCCTCTAAAGGAAGTGATAAACATGTCCTCTAGAATAACAAAAGGCCTAGAAAGAATAAGCAGCCATGGATTAAACTCAATAGCAGTTGGAAGTTGGCTCTCAATTTTTTTTTTCTAAACATACCAGTTTACACAAAGAGGAATCAGGAATTATTGAGGACATTTGGAACTGGAAAGGAAATATGGGAGATGAGCTGGTTGTCTAGAATTTATTAAAGACCATGGCAGTTACATATGAAGGTAGGAAGAGTCAACTTGGAAAGCCTCTTTATACTGTATGTGGGGAAACTGAGCACCACTGAAATGAAAATCTGCAAGTATTGATGTCTTTCAAATACGCCATTATCCAGGAATACAGAGGGACTTTCAGAAAATATAGCAGTCACTTTCTATGATAAATCATGCATTATTTCAAAGGGTGAGTAAAGGAAAAGATCCAAGGATTTAATATGTTTCTTTCATATAAAACATCACTTTGGGTGTGATGTCATTTAAGTATATCCTCAAACCAAACAGAGCAAAATGTGTGCCTTTAACAGAACATAGAACAACACATAAAAGTGTAAAAGCAGCCAATACACGTCAGAGGAAAACACACAGATAATCCTATCTTCATTTTTTCCAAACATGAAAATAAAAATTAAATTAAATAAATAAAAATTAAAATTAAAAAAATAAAGAGATAGTAGACATTGAAAGATATACAAAATGATACAGTCCACAAAGACCTCAAATCCATCTGTGGTGTACCAGTTTCCTCCATGATGGAAACACTCCATTCTCCTAGACACTTTAAGGCAGAAGGTAAAAGTCAATTACAGCCTCAGGAAATACCTGAAACTATCAAGATTCTCTAGGCCCTTCCCTCCCAGTAGTAAGCAATAAAGACTGTTGAGACTCATTTATAGATAGACAGCTAAAAGGAAGATTCTCAGATCAGCAAGTTTCAAAGATTCTGAGACCAAATTAGTTATTGGGAAGAAGCAGAAAGGAACCAAGTCGTCTGGAAGAGGTTTAAAACAACTGAGAAACTTGGAAAGGACAACAGATCAATTGGAGGCTTTTGTGGACTGCACTATTTTCCCGGCTATTTTTTTTGTGTGTGCTTGTCATGTATACATACTGATGATTTATATGGGTTAATTTTGTATCTTATGACTCTGTTGTGTGTACCTGTCATCGGCAGAACTTTCCTAGTGGCATCTTTTATTATCTGAAAATAAAAAAAATGAAATATATGAAAGATGAACACCATGTTTTGACCTTGTTTGAATATTGATTCAAACAAACCAACTGCAAATACTCAATTATATAAATGAGGAAATCTGAATGTGAGTTTGATCTTTGATGATATTGTTTCTAAGGTATTTCTTTTAAGTACGAGAGCAATGTTGTGGCCAAGATCAAATGAGAATCTGTATTTTAGTCATGTGATCTGAATGCTTGCAGTTAAATTAAATGTTGTTCTGATGTCATTTATAAAGTTCTGTTCTGATTCTGTAAAGTAGGAGTAGGGAGAGTTAAACAATGTCACAGTGAAGACCAAGTCAATAAATTTATCATCTTTAAATACAGTTACCTAGTTTACAAATGGATCATCACTAGTTATGCTTTCAAAATTTTCTTCTTAAAATATTAAAATGGAATGCATATTTATCTTTCATTTCTGATATGAAAATCAGCATAAGTTAAAGAAAAGTTGAGATCTTTCATCAGCTCTCATCTAATTGGCATTTCAAATCGAATCGTCCCTGTCTCTCGTTTGTCACAGCTATTCTAGCTCTCTCTTACTTTTATCTTTTAGTTTTCTTCTCTATTGTTTAAATTTTCTTGTAGATTTTTCCAATAGCTATCACTTTTGTGTTCTCCATTTATTTCTTTACCAGATAAATCCACCAACTAGTAGGGGAGCTTCATGGAGAAAGCCCACTATTAATGTTCATATTTAGCATTCATAGTAACTCCAGAGGTTGCATCTGTTAGTTGTATCATTCATCTACTACAGTTACTCTGCAATAGGTTTTTCTATTTTATTAGCATGCATATTTTTTAAAGTTTTTTATTTTATTTTTTTTTTCATTTTACACACCAACCCAAGTACCTCTCCTTCCCTTTCTCTCATCCTCCACCTCCACCTTTCCTCTCCTCAAAAGGGGTAAGGTCTTCCTTGAGGAGTCAACGACATCTGGCATACCAAGTTGAGGCAGGACCAAGCCCCTCCCTGCAGAAAGACAAACACAATATGCACTCACTTATAAGTGGATAATAGGTGTAAAGCAAAAGATATGTATAGAATTTTATGTATATAGGTGTTTTGTTGCACGTATGTGCATTCCTAGTGTCAGCAGAGGTCAGAAGAGGGTATCAAATTCTATAGCTATGGAGTTAAAGACAGTTGTGAACTGCCATGTGGGCACTAAGAATCAAACCTGGGTCCGTTAGAAGAGCAGTCAATGCTCTTAACCACTGAATCATCTCTCCAACCCCAAGTGTTGTGTCTGATGGTCATCTACTGGTTGTATAAGAACAGCACACTAACTGTGCCACTCAGCCCCGTGGTTATCTACTGGTATATGTAGAAAGATTCTGTCTTCAGGCAGAACAGTAACACCAGATTCATCACATGCTCCAACTGTTAAATAACTCAGCACAATAAATTTAGCTGTTTTCACATGAACCACTGATGCGCAAAAATAATTTCGTGCTAATCAGTAATAATGACTATATACCCAGCGAGTCACTGCTACACTTTAAGAGGAAGACCGTGCTAATGCGTGAATAATTATTGACCTGATTAAGTGCCCAATTCTCCTCTTGGGGGAAAAAAGTGCACATCATTTAACAATCCAGCTGTATATTGTCGGCGCGATAAAAGCAAAGGGTAATTTGGATAACTAATGCACCAGCAAAATTCTGTTAGGCAGTTCCCCAAAGCAGATGATGTCCATCTTCCTTAAACATTTCAGGAACCTACATTTTTCTCTGCCTTGTGTCCTTAATGTGCTGCCAACTTTTTTTCTAATTTTTTATTCCCCTAGAGGCAAGCGGGAAAAAGAATTAGAGAAAATGAGTAGATGATGATGTTTTATCTCTCTATAAGTTAAGAGAGTTTGGAGTTTCAGAGGAAAAAAAAAAATCTAATACAACTTAGTGCTTCAAGAACATTCCTCCGCAAGTCCATGTTTCAGTGCATTTAGAAAAGCAAATCGTTTTTAGGACACAAGAAAAGATAATACTCCCAACACTTGACAAAGACCAAGGCAGATTTCCATAGAGTTAAGAGTGAGTATTCCTCAAGTGAAAACTGTCTCTGCTCAGATTGTTACCTTTGTTGGTTATACTTCGTTTCCCATTAAGCAAGTTCAAGGAGAGCAGCCAGTTCCCTAGAGAGGCGGTGCCCTTGTAAAACAGAGCTGGGGTCTGAAGAGGAATGCTGTGGGAAGGCTTACAGTGCACTGCCTTGGAAATTAAGATGCTGAAGGAGACTGCCATGATACCACTAGAAAGAGCACACCAGGACAGAAACACATCCTTAAGCTTACAATATGCCCAAGGGAAAGAATTTGAGTCCCATACCAAGGCAGATATTGGGACATCATCATGTTTCAGGTCATCATTATTAAAATGTTCAACTCTAGAAAAAGAAGGGGAATCAACCTATAGTCGTTCAAGAGGCACTGGTGTCAAAGTGATGCCTAATCCTGAGGAAAGTATCTGGTAGCCATGACACTATCTTCATCATGCAAACTGCATCCAGAGTCGAACAGCAACAGAAAGTATCCCTGTGGATGACATTTAACCAAAACACATTTATATCCTGAAGGTGACATAAGGGCGTGTGGGAAATAAGGGAAAACCTTTACTGCAACTCTGAAGAGAGTTCAATACTTTCACTGAATGCTGCATTTGAACATCATCAAAGGCGGCAGGGTTAAGCCATCTTCATTTGGGAGGTGCTGCTCTTATTACTGCTGCTTGTTTTGAGCGGTACACTTTAATTTTAAGAGGAAATGTGAATCTACTGCCAAGCTACTTTGAAACAACAGTAATATTGAGTTTGGGTCTCCTGAGGCAAGTGTATCTTTAAGTTGTTTGTGACTCAATATTTACTCTCAGCTTTAATCTTTTAACCTTCAACTTCTTCTCTCTGAATAGTATGTTCTTACTCTATGCCAGAGAGATACTGAGTTCCCCATCGTATTGCACTAACGATTCACTCTGATTTCTCCTCATTGAAGACTGAACGGTATTTCCATATTATAGTATCAAACAATAATTCTTTTCATTTCAGTGATTCTTGATCATGAATAAAAATTGAATATGATAAGGATTATTTGCTGTTTGAAAAACAAACCACTAAATAGTACATGTTAAATGGAGTGCTATCTCAACAATTATGATACAAACCATCACTAAAATGGTAATTTATTTTTATCAAGAATATGTGATGATCTGAACTCTTTTACTTTCTATTATTTTGTACAAATCAGGTCTTACTATGTGGCTCTAATAACTCTTGTCAAAATGTTATTCAAGCATAGACATTTCCTAATTCTTAGAGACCTAATGTAGTAATTCTCTCTGTAATAGATTCCTGCATTTAGAAAATTTTAGATAAAACCATAGCGATCCCAAAATGGTGCAAGAAGTTCTACAGAGAAAAATACAACTGGGAGGAGCCTTGCCTATCCACATATAAACTCCTGAACTAAGGATATACTGAAGTGTCTTCTACAAAATGTGTCCACAACATCCACTCCATCTGTTCATGTACTATTTGGTGCAAAGAGGCCAGCTTTCCAGAAAAAATGAGAATTTGGCTGTCACAGCTCAAAATTCTGTGCAGAACTTCTCTCTTACCAGCACCCCTGCATTGTGACATGTGAAGAAACACAAGCACTGCATAGTCTGTGTACCAGAACCCCAAAAGTATGTGCTTCTTAATCACCCAGAAACTTTGTTCCTTTATTTTCCTGTTACTAACCAGAGAAAGACGCAGTCCTTAGCTCTTTGAACCATAACTTCTTGCCTGTCAACCTCCTAACAAAGTGTGTTCTACCTGAAAAAGTTCAGAGTCATAGGATCGTATTCTATTTGCATCTCAGAACCAGAGATGACACCATACTCCACACACAGGGATGATAAAGTTAATGTTTTTAGGTAGATAGATTTGGCATAGAAGACTTGGCACTTTATACAAGTTGGATTCTATCATTATGTCGTCTATTAAATTTGAATTCATTTTGTGAGGAAGTGGGACTTGCAGATCAAGAATCCTAACTCTAAATTATGTCCACATGCCCAGTTAAACCTCTGGATACAACTAGGCTGAATAAAGGGATATTCTTTACTTCATTGCTTACATAAAAGATAATTCACTGAAACTGCACTAACATTGTCAATTTCCATTTCAGTCAGCATCGCTAACAGTCATATTTGTCTTTGTGATGCTGGAGGAAAATATGAACATGTCACTTCCTTGTTTGTGTCAAGGCCAGATTCACAGTAAAACTCTACTGCAAATATATACACTCAAAGGATAGCCATATTCACAGAATAGCCCTGAGTAGGAAAAATGTATGGAACCTTTTGCTGGGTTCTGATTACCTAGACTAAGGTATTGATTTTAATTTTTAGCTCAAGATATATGCATATATATAAGAATATATGCATATGTGTATGTATATATAATACACATTATATGTATGTATATGATTTCTATGTATGTATATATATATAATTTCTTAGAAAACAATATTCTTTGGTCCATGTATTTCCTCAAAAAATTTTAGAAAGTCTTTGTAAAGGTAAATCTTTAAAGGCTTACCAAAATAAATAATGATATAAAAAGCTCACCAGAGAAGCTATATGGGCTAAATGAGAAATGGAGAAATAAAAGTACGCCAGAAATTTCTAGCTTGGATAAAATCCCAGGTATTGTTAAAGTTTTCTGTCTATTGAAGGAAGGAGAAAAAGCCAACATTGTCATCATCGAAATGCAGAAAGTTGATTCTGTGAGAGGAAGTTCCCCACACATGGAATAAAAGGATCCCATAATGGACACACTGGGCAGTCATTCTCTCAGTCAACAAAAGCTTCTTTGAGAAACAAGAAGAGGGACAGAGCCCAGAACATGAAGGGGCATTTTGAACTATATAGTGCTACCTAAAACAAAGGGGCTATTGATTCTTTCCATTAATTCATATCTCAATGACATAAACAATTTTCAAAGATTTGCTTGGCTTTCACTGTATTTCTGAGCTGTATTTACGCTTTCCCCATAGAAAACAAAGTTAGCTCAATTAAAGATATATGATGAATTGTTTTATGTGTTTATATGAGTTTTCATTTAAATTTATATCAGGTTGTTCTGTGCTGGTTTTTCATAGTAAAACTGATGGTTCAATGCACTGATTTGTAGACAAGATGTCCCTCACCAATATGGGGTAATCATCATTCAACCCTTTGATGACCCAAATACAAAAAAAAAAAAAAGTGATTTTCCCTTCTCACTGCACTGCTTGAACTGAGTCATCACACTGCAATGCTTCCTGGTCTGAGGCCACCCACTTGCAGACAACAATTAGAATTTGAGTAAATCTAGTCCTTAGAAAGAACATAGAAAGAATATCTATCTATCTATCTATCTACCTATCTATCTATCTATCTCTATCTCTCTTTCTCTCCCCCCTTTCTCTCCTCTCTTCTCTCTGTTGGTTATTGTCTTAAGAATTAAAATAAAAGATTCAACTAGTTAGCATAATGTAAATTACCTAATATCCAAGATTTTACTCAACTTCTCTCACAAGTTGTTGTGGAATGATAATTCTTATCAACATACCCAATTTTGTAAGAAAAAAAATGATTTGAACATTTAGCTTTCTAATTCCTCTGAAGTTGTCTTCAAAAATCAAGTGACTAAGAGGGTTGGAAACACAGTCTTAATTGACCTTCATGAGACCCTGGATTCATTTTACATCTTTCAACATCACTTGCAATACTTTTTTCAGCTCAATGTGCATTTTTTCAGCCCACGTTCATAATGGAGTCAGGCCATGTTGGGAGTGACTGGAGTTGAAGACGGAAGGCATGGAATGTTGCTTCCTTCAGAGAATGTTACATTCTTCCTAGAAACAACAGACACATCAATATTTGTAAAATGTAAAAGTTCTTATAAAAACAAATAATAGGAATGCAAATCAAAACTTTAAAAACTAAGATTAGAAGCAATCAACTCCTAGAGCATGTAAAACTTGAGCTTGACCTTGGAATGAAATAACTAATATAAATCATAGAAAGTGTCGACGGGGATGTGGAAGAAGAGATAAGACCATTACTGAGAATTCAGAACTCTATACTGAAAGAGGTGGAAAGCTGACCATGGGAGATAAATAAGAACACAGCTAACAAACAATGATGAGAACAATATCATACAGTAGCCAGAGCAGAAAGTATAAAAGTTTCCTTTGATTAGCGAGCTTGTGTA
This sequence comes from Alexandromys fortis, assembly GCF_014885135.2. Lineage (NCBI taxonomy): Eukaryota > Metazoa > Chordata > Mammalia > Rodentia > Cricetidae > Alexandromys > Alexandromys fortis. The sequence continues at coordinate 3,470,219 of NW_026068023.1, read as the reverse complement.
ATTTATATATTGAATGTCATCACATACGTTATGAGACTATAAACTGAGATGCTGTTTTCTTTCCACGTCTCTGTGACTCTGCTGAAATTGCAGAGGTAAATTTTATTTCCTCTCCACACTGACTGGCAGAGTGACTCAGAAACCCTGGCAAGCTCCGAGGCCAAGACATGTTTTACTTTTGCTTGAAAACATTAGCAACTATTAAAATAATTCCTTTCATTTCGTCCGTTATACAATAGACAGGAAACGCATGGAAGAAAAACACATAGACTCAGGATCCATTAGTCCTTTCACAGCTGGGGAGAAATGAAACCCTGCTTTATCAAAGGAATTGGGTTATTATATGAGACTAACTTTACTGAGGCTACTTTTCTCTCTGTGGAAAACAAATAAGTGGCCAGCTTTTCATAGCACAAGCATCCACTCTCACTTTCAGGTGTTGTATTATTTCTCAATACAGAATGCTTATATTTCGTAGCTTAAACTGTCACCTTATTGTTCATGTGGTAATTTGTGGGTGTCTGGTGGATGTCAGGTGCTCTTGTAAGTAATAGAAGTGAAGTGATCAGCATAGATTACAGGACCCAGCCACACTGCACAACATACATTCCAAGACAGCAACTATGGAGTCAGCAAAGAGGCAGTATGGTGACTTCAGGCTGTAAGCTAGTCTGACAAAATAGGGGAGTGGGTAGAAAATAATGTAGCAAAAGGTAACATTAGAACATAAGGCCATCCTTTAAATACACTGGTGAAGGGAGAGGCCACTTAGGGGGCATGCTAGCATTTTGCCTCCAGGATATAAAGAGGCAGTAGATGGAGGAGGAAGAATGTTCCAGGCGAACAGAACAGCAAAGAAAATAGTTCTGACATAGCTGCAAAGGCCCTGGTATTGTCAAGTAACAATATGGGGTTACGTGGTGTGGCTGCAAGACATGAACCAAATATACTGCATGAATTTGGAAAACGGGAAGGGGCATTGCTATACATAGAGAGAGATATTTTTACATAGGAGAGAATCAAACAGAGCATAGTAGCCCAGGCAAGGAATTAAGAAATGAGAGAAAAAAGAAAATAGTCTTCAAACAGGATAAAAATTATTCTTGTCTGGATGAACACTGTATTGTTTTCTTTGCCAGCTTCTTAAATAGGGAATTTTATTCTTAATTAGCTATTTTAAGCTATAAAAGAATCTAAAGAATAAATGAAATTTTATTTTCTCTTTGTCTTGGACATTTTCCAAAGATGTACATACAAAAAAAATCAGGGGGCAAACTTGCAAACCATCATTCAACTAACATAGTGTTTATGAATTATTCCCTATGTCCTTCACAATTGCAGCTGCTATAGATTTAGAAAAGACAGAAAATTTGTTTCCTGCCGTCGGGGAACTTAGAGTCTTCTTGAGATTTCCATGAAAGCAAAAGTCCAGTGATGCTGTCACAGATGCCCAATCAGCAAGAAGGATTACAACTAAAATTCTACACTTGCTTTTTAAAGATTATAGAATTATATAAAAAATACTGCTTCGAAAAATCATAGGAAAACATAGAAAGCATGTGGGACAGAAACACAAAAGAAGGGACTTAGGTTTTGACACATAGACACGAGGTCTATTGTTTACAAAGCGAGGACTCAATATCACATTTTCAAAGAAGAGTAGAAATTGCAACTAGAAGTTTGTCCTAGGGAATGGAAAGGAGAGAATAATAATCAACCACACTGACAAGTTTGAATTCAGTAGATACCGTCAAACTTCTGTTTCCTAAGAAAGAAAGTATTTCTTCCAGGAAAACGTGCAAATACCAAGGAAAAGAATCATGCCAAGCATATTCATTTAGGGAATTCAAAAGGGAAATAATGCCGTTAGCTCAACAGATACATCCAACATATTTCCAGTAATAGGTACTTTGACAAAAATTGAAGTTTATACCCTAGCTGAAGCATGCATGGGCAGCTCGTATAAGGCGGTTCTGTTGAACTCGTCCATATTGGGTTTCATGGTCTAAGCGGATGAGGACGACTGACCAGATCTCTTTCTCAATAGGAATTTTAGCCACCTTAAAATTCTTAAAACTCCCTTAGGTAGATTAAACCCAAGTTGCTGTAGGAATTCCTGTGGCCAGTAGCCTTTAAGTTACCTGCCCACTTGAGCATGGCCTCTCATACTATATACGCCAATGTAAAGTGTACATCCAGCCTCTTTTCTATCTGTGGTTGCTGTTCCCCATTCATTCAGAAGACTGTGATCTGTGAGTCCTCCCCTGAATAAATAACCCTTTATTATACTCCATTCTGAGCTAGAGTGGGATTTCTTTTAAGCATCCTTCTTCACCAAGAAAGACTAAGGATACTTGGGAGACATGAAGTTACTTCACTGGGACATTGTCACCATATATTTAATAAAACAAGATAAGAAAGCTTACAGGATATCTCTTACTACCAAAATGTTTCACTTTACAATGCCAAAATACTAGGGATTTTGCAAAATGTGAATGTCTGAGATTTAGGAAAATACGCAAATGCAAGAAAAAAAAAACACAAAAAAATCATAGAAATTTTTGTATTTAGGAAATTCAGGAGGGTGATAGTATAATTAGCTCAATCTAAAAAATCAGAGAAAAGGGTCAATTTATGGTGAAAATGGCAGGGCTTTGGATGAAGTGAAAGAGATGAGAATCTCACTGAGAAGCAGGTCGGAGACAGCTACAAAGAACAGAGAACTAACTGAGAGATGCATGTCGAGTCGAAGTTAAGTCAAACGAACTTTTCTACTGTTGTCATTCTCAGCTTTAAATCTGATTATAATTGCAGGATCAGCTAGCTTCTGCTCTCCCTTCAGATGAGCCATGGCAGCTGTCTGAAGCTAGGCCTCCGCAGAGGGGATGGGGTCAAGCTGCATGACATTTTGCTCACACTGAGTTGCCCATCTGCTTTCTAAAACTAAGAGTGCTGCAGTTCACAAAAAGAGCACAGCCGTGTTCACCTCGGAGTAGACCTGGCAAGCAGGCATGCAAAGAATGACGGATGATTATCGTACCACAGAGTGGAGTGCAGGAATGCAGCTAGAGAGAAGAGAATAAAGAAAGTTGACCAGAGACTGACACAAATCAACTCTTCCTTAATAAATCTTCCAGTCTTTACTCTTGTCTTTTTATGATAGGTTATTTCCAGCGAATAATCTACATAATTTTAATGCTGTTATACCTCAGTGATGATGCATAAAATAACCACATGTGAAATTCTACCTTGTTTCATCTCAGAAGATCCAGGACAACAGATGCTGAGACTAACGTAGCTCATCCCCAAATCACAGGGTCTGTTGCTGATTTTCCAAGAGGAGGATTTTCTTCTCACCACACTTTCTTCCAGAACCATACAAAACGACAACAAAAATAGATTGTACGAAAACATACCTGAACCCCTGCCTTGAAGACAGTTCTATTCAAACTACATTGACTTGGCATATATCTTATAAGAAGAACACCACAATAAAGAGCAAACAGAAAAAGAATTCTTCCCTCTCAAAACCAAGGAGATGTCACATGTTTTACAGTTCATAAAGACAAGGGACCAAATAAATCTTCAAACAGCCCCGTGGTTTCAACTCAACAACTCATGACTCAGCGAATAATAATCCTTTCAAGCAATTGAAGGGGGAAACCTAAGATTTTATTTACTGACATAGCTGACAACGTTGTGTAGATACATTGGGCCAACTTCTAAGTCCTTACCACATTTTAAGATGTCTATTTTTGTTAAAGAACAACTAACACAGTTCCTACGTGATACGCACAGTTTATTGCTTCTCTAATCCCACATTGCATTTTGTAAATTGCAAATGAATTCCGTAGAAATGTGAACGTGTAGTGCTTTAAACACTGTATCAGAGAAGAAGAAATCTAGCTGCTATCTCCAGTTCTTAAGTCACTTCTATTTTTCTGTCCTGTTCTTTTTGCTCATCCCATAGAAAAGTGTTTGAAAAACTTGAGGTTTCGCAGTCTTATTTGATTTTCTATTAGCTCCCTAGATAGTCAACAATCAAACTAAAATTGCACAAAGCACGAGGCTATTATTTTAACCCTGAAGATCCTCCCAAGTGTGCAGTCTAGCCAACAGACAAGTGTTGCCTTTTGTACTAACTTGAGATAAATTTGGCATTTCCTTTCTGGAACAGCTTTCAGGCTTCTCAAGATGATTGCAATTTGAAGTCACAAATGGCTTGTTATGCCTTTATAAAATGTTTGCAAAGATCCAGTGTTCAGACTGTGTGCAACTCACAAAAGCAAGGCATATTATTTCTAAAATATAATATTCCTTGGTCTCCACTAGCAGTCCTTTGTCTGGCAGATTCATGCACTTTGTGCCTGGCTTAAGCTAAGTACAGTAATAACAACACTAGAGTCCTCTCTATCTTAAAGAGGCCAAAAGTAAATGATGCCTGGCATTTCACAGCCAGCAAGACACATTTAAAACATGAAAACATGTTACTGTGGTATGTTGACTTCTCCTAAAAGTTCATATGAAAATAAAGTCATGCTGGTCAGTTCAGCGTTCTTACCCAAACACATTACACAGTATAGAGAGCACATGCTATATATAACAATGAGATAATATACTGTGTGTAGAGGGTTTTAGTCATAGTATCTCTTGCACAATTTAAAACTGCTTTTTGTTGTCTTTACTGTCAGTGATGCTTACAGACACAGTCATACAGCAATTTCTAACTCGCGGCCTGACTGTGTGAGAACAACATTAGGAAAGTTGATTGAAATGAGCTTTCTATTAAATATATTTAAAGTTGTCATTTGATATCAATGAGAACAAATACATAAAATGTTCAGGTTCATGGTCCTTCTCTTTTCATTGAAATAATTTCTGTGGTGAATTTAAGCTTGTGCTACTAAGCGAGAAAAAAAGAAAGTCATATAGTTTTATTGCAGGTTCTGATTGATCTAAACACCAGCCATTGCTTCAAGGCTAATACTTTTGACAATGAATAAATATAGAAGAGGTTTTTTTTTTTTTTTTACTTTTTCTCTTGTTTTGTTATTGCCTTTTTATTTAAAGCTGAAAGGAAAAAATTAAGCTTGTTTCCAACTATATTCCAACTACAGAGAACAATCTTGACTGAGCCAATCAAGGAAATCCTACACCAGCATTTGGCAGTTTTAGCCACCAAAACATGAGAGGATGATTGCTGACACATAAAGGAAAATGTCCTCACTGATATGAAGGAACACGAGGTATTGACATGCCCTGTCCTTATCTCTGTCCTGGAGCCACAGCAGTGCCTTCATAGATGAAGAAGACCAAAGGACCACAGGTTCTCTATGATGTTTTATATTAACCAGCCCTGGACTGCCCATCTTCAAACAATTCATTGTGAAAACCTGATGTTTACAGTTGAGAAGATTTAAGATGGGGATCGCCTCTCTGCAGCTGAAAAGCATTTCCATTACGATGACTACGTCATAAAGTTGGTGCTGAAATGGGGGAAAGAGTCCCGAACTGAGAAGAAATTAGAAAGAAGCTTTACCAGTTGCCAGAATACTTAGGAAGGCTTTGGTCTGTCAAGATGAAACTGAATACGGTTAATGTTTTTAACATCTGAATTTTCAGAAGCTATAAAATAAACACGGAATTAATCTCCTTGATAACAAAGAAAACAAAGTGTGCACACAGGAGTTCTCTCGTGCCCACATCCTTTATTCAGTATTATGACAAAGGTAGAGGAATGCCAGATGTCTGGACGATTCTTAGAAACTTGAAGGTATGAACTGCATTCGGTCCCACTTACTAAAGAAAACATGTATGGAACTTAGGTGGTGAAGTATGTCTGGAACCAAGCTTGTTTCATATACATCATATACACAGGCTCAGTATTGATTCTGGTTTCTTTCTTTTAAATCCTCTGTGCAAATGTGTGTGTCTGTGTATGTACATGAAAAAGAGAGAGACAGACACACAGAGTATGTGTTGTGTATTTGATTTGTATTTAACATACACATACCTTTGCACTGGGTATTTAACTTACAGGGGCCAAATGAGGAAATCTGGTGTCTTATTCTATCACCCTCTACCTTATTTCCTTGAAATAAAATCTCTCACTTCACCAGGAGCTAGCTTGGGATTGTCCTTTACCCCACAACAATGCAGTGATAAGGGTCTGGGGATTCAAATCCAGGTACCAATGCTTATGTAGCAAGTGGTTTACCCACTGAATCATCTCCCCAGTTTGAATAGGGCTACTTTTGAGTTCTGAGACTCTTGTAGCTATACCTGTGATAAACCAGATTCCCCTACTTACCTGTAGGATGGGTCTTGAACAGATGTAAACAGAACAGTTCAGCTACAAACAGAAGAGCCAGAAGACAGCAATACACAACCCTTCCAAGAATTAGGTCGTATGCAGAACATACAGAGTTTTATTTTTCTGTTAGTCACTAAGCACATGAAGCTTGAAAGACTGCACAGAGAACATTCTGCTACCTCCAACACACACTTGATATGCAGGTTTAGGAAGGGCTCAGGGTTTTCTGCGACTCTCAGCTTCCCAGCAACTGTCTGTGGGCTACATGAAAAAAAATGCTTTATGACCTCACTGTTGATTTTCTTCTACATGACCCCAATATATTTATTAGGAATAGGCTAATGAACCCAATAGGAATGTGCCTAAGTAAAATATAAAAGCAACTCTGTCTTAGACAAAAATAGGCCATGTGGGAGGGAGAGCACATAGTTGCTACACCAAAGCTACTGTGTTGGTATGTCGTAAAGATTAGCAATGTTCACATCCAGCAGGGTCTAGAGTGGGCACTGTGAGACCAGCTATCATACACATAGACAAGATGACAGAATGAGCCTTTAGCAAAACATGTGTTCACATGTGCCAAACACACACACACACACACACACACACACACACACACACACACACACTGAGAAAAAGAGAGAGAGCGAGCAAGAGAGAGCCAGAAACAGAGACACAGAAACAGAAAGAAAGAGAGAAACCTGCATGGATGCAAATACCTAAATTCTGCCACCTAAGTAGTATTGAAAGTACCGTAAGCAGAATTCGTGCTCAAACTTGATTTGCAAAGAGGTAGGAAACAAAGTAAGTTTTTTTTTTTCCTGGATAGAAATGTCTTCAATTGGTAATGGAACTATGTAGAAGAAAGGAAATATTAGGAAGAATGAACGGAATATGACATGATCGTCTAACATTCTCCTGCCTGTAAATTATCCTAATCTCCTTCAAGGCTTTCATTAAGGGAACATGAAACCCAGTAAGGAGTGTAGACTCTTTCCACCTTACGCCCTTCTTCACATCTCCTGTGAGACACTAAACAAGACAGGCCAAGAAATTCACGGGGAAATGAAGCTTAAATTAATATCTGAAATATTATGGAATTATATTTGTCAGTGAATGACTTAACACATTCTCAATAAGAGGTAGTCACAATAAATTATTATCCTGATTAGGCTGGAGTATCATACAAAGAATAAGGTATTTTTATTGAAAAAGGATTTTTTTCATGCAATATATTCCAATTACCATTTTCCTTCACCCAATCCATCCTAGTTCATCCCTAACTCCCCTGCCATGTAGATCCACATTCTTTCTGTCTTCTGAAGAAAACAAACAGCAATGACTCAGTGGTTAAGAGGACTGCCTGCTCTTCCAAAAGTACTAATTTCAATTGCCAGCAACCACATGGTGGCTCACAATCATCTATAATGAGATCTGGTACCCTCTTGAGGAAGAGACGTGATTAGTCATTCTCATCAACTTAGACCTTGAAACCCAATACAGGGCTGCCCACGCAGGCTTCAGCATTGCCACAGCATAAATTTCATTCATTTCAAGATAAGACAAGACAAAACAGACAAATCACAACAAAACAAATGAATAAGAAAAATAACTAAAGAAAATGCATATAGACACAAAGACACACATGTTGGCACACTCAGAAATCCCATTAAAATCCCAAACCAGAAATATAGTATATAGGAAAGACCTGTAACCTAGAAAAAAATGCTCTGATACAACATTATGAGATAAAGATCCTCAAAAGATGCTGTTGAGTTCCTTCTGTGTTTTCCATTTTCTGCTGGGTGGAAAATCTATCCTTAAAAGTAGTTTGCTACTCCAGTGAAACTCCTTGGAGAAAATAATTTTTTTTTCATTTGTAGGTGTTAATGAATTGATGATAGCTTATAGGTTAGGGATGGGGACATTTGTCAATGTTTTCTTCTATTCCTAGGACCCCATCTGGTCTAGACCTGTGCTGGCTCTGTGCATGCTGTCTCAGTCTCTATGAGGTCATAAGTGCTTTGATCAAGTTGATTTAGAGAACCTTGTTTTCTTGGTATCCTCCATCCCCTTTGGTTCTTACAGGCTTTCTGCTTTCTTTTCCACTTAGTTCTCTGAGCCCTAAGGTGAGGAATCTGATGGAAATATCCCACTTAGGACTAAGTGTTCTAAGGTCTTTTGCTCTCTGCATGATGTCTGGCTGTGAGTCTCTGTGTTTCTTCCTTTCTTGGGTAGGAGGAAACCTCTCTGATGATGACCGAGCAAGGTACTGATTCATGACTATAACAGAATGTAATTAAAAATCACATTATAGCTATGTTCCTGAAGAAGAACAGTAGTATGTGGTGTTCCCCTAGGTTCATAGTCAATCTAGTCTCAGGTTTTTGGTTATCCAAGCAGGGTTGGGTATGGGTTCCGTCTACTGGAATGGGCCTTAATTCCAATCAAATCTTGGATGATTTTTTTTCCCACAAGCTTTATGCCACAGTTGCATCAGCATATCTTATATGTAGATTACCTTCCAGTCCATAGGGCTGATAATTCAAACATCAGAGTTTGGCAACACATTGTTGCTATGAATCTATAACTAAATTTTAAGGAATGAAATGAGTAAAGACAGAACACTCCTTACATCTTATATATTTCCTCTATTTACATAATAAATAGGTATTTGTGTGAGTGGCCACGTGGTTATCATACAATGGCAAGCATTTCTTATCAGTTCTTCCCCTACCTACTGTTTTCCAACTTCTCACAAACAAGTGTTAGTCACAACTTCATATTGATTCGTGTTTTTTAACGAGTTGTACAAGTATATAACTCTAGTAGTATATCATTTATATTTGAAGTGGAGGTAGTAATTATAATTTTATTCTGTAACAAATGTATTTTAGTCAAAATGTTGTCTAGAGAACTGAGGCACTGTCGTAGGAGAGACTGTTCATCTATTCCCTGTAGCTTAGACCCACAATAATCACTCAGAAACTATATTATTTAAACCACTGCTTGGCTTATTAGCTCTAACTTGTTACTGGCTACCTCTTATATCTTAATTTACCCATTTCTATTAATCTGTGTATTACCAAGTGAATGTGGCTTACCAGAAAGTTTCCATCTGGCATCTATATCTGGTGGCACTGCATGGCTTCTCCCTGACTCCACTTTCTTTCTCCCAGCATTCAGTTTAGTTTTCCCTGCCTAAGTTCTGCCTTGCTATAGGCCCAAAGCAGTCCTTTATTAACCAATGGTATTCACAGCATACAAAGAAAGAGGAATTCGCATCAAGTCACAGCATTGTGACTTGTGTCTACACATGTTGAGACATCATGATATTTTCTATAAAGTAATTCCAGACTCTAAACTACTGAGAACTGTGTTACTTTCCATAGCAAACTACAGGGGCAGTTTCCTGTAAGCTTCTAGTTACAAAATTTCCACCACTCAATAAGCAATGCTGTTTAAAACATGTATGTATTTGAAGACACTGCAAACATAGTCAGTAGCACTGTAACTCTTACTGAGGGAAGCTTCTCAGACACAGGCATTTTCTCCCTCAGGTACGTGGCCGTCTTGCCGTTAGGAACACTAGGCTGCACATGAGGTTTGGCTTCCATTTTCAACAAAGAATTGCTAAAAGAATAAAACAAAGAATGTATAAGGTTTGCCTGTAAACAGTCCTTAAATTGATAGTAGTTCACAGTATGAGAGTTGAAACCAAAAGACTGTGTCACAGCCTTATTTATTCTTAGCTAATGATGTGGCAATTGTCAATTTAAATTTCCTACAAATTTGTAGAAATGTATTTCTATAAACAAATTTGATAGTACTTTAAGAATTCATTTGAGGGTTACAAATAAATTTTGTTAACTAAGAAAATTTGCAGATTCAGAGTCATCAAATAATGAAAAGAAGTAGCTCACATATAAACAGAATCACCACACATGCAGACAAATGCACACAGTATAGAATCAGCTCATATTTTGATCAGAGTATAATATTCCACAGCAGGATTATATCATATTAACTGTGGTGGAATTTGTGTTTATATAACAGAATTTAGCTTTGAACACTGGGTTTGTCGTCAATGTTATTAACATGATAAGCAGTGCTGCCATGAGTGAGTCTGCACACTTGTCCTCAAAATGCTGGTTTTTGTGGAAATTATTGAATAAATCAAAAGACAATTAGTTTTGGTTTAAAGGATGTTTCTTCCAGGTTCTGGCTATTACAAACAATGCTGCTATGAACACAGTAGATCATATTCTTTTGTTGTATGATAACAAACATTGGTATATTCCCAAGAGTGGTATTGCTGGGTCCAGGGGTAGGTTGATCCCGAATTTCCTGAGAAATCGCCACACTGTTTTCCAAAGTGGTTGTTTGTAATAGCCAGAACCTGGAAACAACCTAGATGCCCTTCAATGGAAGAATGGATGAAGAAAGTATGGAATATATACATATCAAAGTACTACTCAGCAGTAAAAAACAAGGACTTCTTAAATTTTGCATACAAATGGATAGAAATAGAAAACACTATCCTGAGTGAGGTAAGCCAGACCCAAAAAGAGGAACATGGGATGTACTCACTCATATTTAGTTTCTAGCCATAAACAAAGGACATTGAGCCTATAATTAGTGATCCTAGAGAAGCTAACTAAGGAGAACCCAAAGAAAAACATATAGGCATCCTCCTGAATATTAACCTTCATCAGGCAATGAAAGGAGACAGAGACCCACATTGGAACACTGGACTGAAATCTCAAGGTCCAAATCAGGAGCAGAAGGAGAGAGAGCACGAGCAAGGAACTCAGGACCGCGAGGGGTGCACCCACACACTGAGACAATGGGGATGGTCTATCGGGAACTCGCCAAAGCCAGCTGGCCTGGGTCTGAAAAAGGCTAGGATAAAACCAGACTTGCTGAACATAGCGAACAATGAGGACTACTGAGAACTCAAGAACAGTGGCAATGGGTTTTTGATCCTACTGCACGTATTGGCTTTGTGGGAGCCTAGGCAGTTTGGATGCTCACCTTACTAGACCTGGATAGAGGTGGGTTGTCCTTGGACTTCCCACAGGACAGAGAACCCTGATTGCTCTTTGAGCTGAGGAGGGAGGGGGACTTGATTGGGGGAGGGGGAGGAAAATGGGAGGCGGTGGCGGGGAAGAGACAGAAATCTTTCATAAATAAATAAATGGAGGAAAAAAAAGATGTTTCTTTCAGAGTTACTTTTTAACTAAAAATTTATAGCAATTGACATACCATAATTAGAACTATCTAAATCTCACCAACTTGGGAAGCAATTAACCATTTTTTAATATTTTGCCCATAAAGATAGAAATGTATTAATTTTATAGAATCATAAGGAAGAATATGCTGTATTTTAATATTTTATTAAGTACTATATACTTTATCACTTGAACTTAGAGTTGTCAGTATTTTATTAAAACTAGTTAAATACTTAAGTTTTGCTAGTAAGTTTTCACATTATTTACAATCATGATAATACACTTTGAATAATTTCTGTGAGTAATGATATATAACTTTTTCCTATACATAATTCTTTGAGTTATTCTACTTTTATTTAAGCTAATAAAAGAATGAATTTTTCCCAGAAGCAAACTTGATATTTAAATAATGTCCAAACACAAAGAAGAACACACCATAGTGCTTTGCATCCCCCACATTAGACTTCTGTCCAAATGTTCCTTGTAATTATATGCATAATTTTTGCACTATAATTTGAACTCATTCAAGTTGTCCAATTCAGTGTATTTTCACAGTCACAGTTCTGAAAACCATTATCACAATCGAGACACAGAACCTTCCATGCCTTTTCCTTTGAAACACTGTCGCTTTCCTCCATCCTAAAAGCTCAGAGAAGCAAACTCTTATTTCAATCAGTAAAGATCAGTTTGTAATTTATAGGGCTCTGTGTAGATTGAATTCTATTGTGTGTACTTTTTCTGCCTGGTTTCTTTCATTGAGAATGTATTTTTTGACATTTACATGTGTTATATTTGTGCCCAGTGCTTTCTTGATGGCATATTGCTTGTTCTTTTAAGATGCCGTCATTCTCAATATCCTTTAGAGTTATGATAGATGTTTGAATGTCTTTTACTTTGAGCCTGGTTTGGATAAAGCTATACTGAAATTGTATTAAGACTATAAGTTTATGCATAGCTTCCTTTTATTTAATTGTTATTGTGCATACTAACCAAACAAACATAATAAATAAGACATATACATATATATGTATGTATATCTTAAAAAATACTGCTCCAACTGCTCAACTTGAATAGCAGTTTTGAAATGGAAATCACATATTTCATAGGCAGAAAAACAAAGCACACAAACCAAAGAGGATAAAGTGATAAATCACACTTTTATAAATTAAACCTTGGCTTTACACATATTTCATTATTAAACAAAGGCAAGTCACAAAAGAAGGGAAATATATTCCTAATACTTTTATTCAGCTAAAACAAAATGTGTCAAAAAAAATCTGCGAAGAAGCTCTTCTTGGTAAGAAATCAACTTCTTCAAATGGGCAAAACTTTTAAGCATTTCACAGTAACAGTTTAGATGGTTGAAGAGTAGACAAAAGGATTCTCACTGTCACTAGTCATTAGGAAAATGCAAATTAAAACCAAGAGATGACATTATTTACACATTAGCATTGCTATAATTAAAATTACTAATAATAGTAAGGCAGGTGATGAAATGAAGAAACTGGTGAGGCATAGAGAATCCTCACTTGCTTCAGTTGGAAATAGAAGATAATGAAGCATCTTGGGAGAACTCTGGTAGCTTCTATATAAAATTAAACATACACTACCCTATACTTCCACAGTGAAAGAGTAAGAGCACAAGCACACTCAATTTGAAATAATAATTATTTTTTGAGATTATACTGCAAAATTGCATTATTTTTCACCCTTTTTTTCTTTTCTTCAACTCCTTTTATGTACATTTTTGCTGTCTCTCAATTCAGAACTTGTTTCTTGAATTGTTTACATATACTAACTGTACAAATAGTTTTATATATGTCATATATTTCCAGATATATAAACATAACCTGCACAGTTCAGTCCACGTGTTCCTTATCTATGTATATATTTTTAGGGCTAGCATTTGGGAAGCCTATTTCTTCACTCATGCTGTTTAACTCATAAGTATCTTTTATTTCAGTAGTACTAAGTACACATGTTGATTACCATCACATTCATCAAAACCTTACAACCCATACTGATGAGTAGTCTGGTTTAGCTTCTTCTATACACATGTTTTACTCCATTTCCAATCCTGTATAAATTTAAAAGCAAGCATTAGTTGGCTGAAGTTTAAATTTTTATTTTTTTCAATCTATGTGTCTTTTATTTATTGCATAATGACATATTAAATTGCTAGGCCCTTAAGTTAAAGTTCTGAGATCCTTGACTAGCTTACTCAAGGTAAACATAAAAGTTAAACTGATCCAGAAACTGTAGTATTACATAAAAAATTATTAACCCCAAGGTATTTTAACTTTTGTTTCTTGAACTGCATGATTTTTAATGTGTATATATGTGTGTGTTTATAAATATATATTAATTTATGTGTACAGGCATGAATTTAATCTAAAAGTATTTTGTTAGCATTTTTGTTTCTATACTCATTAGATAGAATTATTTATTATATTCTCTTCTTTAAATACCTTGCTTACAGTTGAAAAACCCACAGTTTTTATAAGAAAAAATAAATTTCAATTTAAACTTCTTTCTTATTTCTTCAACAGTCTATATAGGAATGGTATTATTTCTAAACTTACTTTCAGATTCATTCAGGAGAGTTTATATTATGAATAAAAAATTAGCATTCTCTGTGTAGCCACATTTTATTTTTTCTATTGTCACTTTGTAATTTTTTAATCTATTACAGTACTTACACAGGTAAAGGCAAACCACAATATATGTATAAATGCTCTCTTTCCCTGATCTTCATGTTATATTACATCAAAAGAATACAGGATAGGTTCGTTGCCAGTAAATCTAAAAATATAAAGTATTTGTTCCTTTACAAAGAATGTTTCCTGATGCTTTGTGAAGACTTTATATATTTGGTTAACATTTTAATAAATAAAGAAGCTTTCTGTTTATTGATTTTTCTCTATGAGACATCTGTTTTCAATTAGACTAATCTACCTTATCTTCATTATTTCTCTTTTGTGTAATTGAGATGTAATATTCTTTCTTCCTATCTTTATTTGGTAGAGTCATTTATTATTGACATTAGAAAGTTCTTATATTTCAAGGTGTGATATAAAAATAGAAACTGAAAAAGCAACATTGAGATTAAAGTATTAAAAAAGTTTTACAAAGGAAGCCATCCCTTCCTTACTATATTCAAAATCTAATGCTTGGAACAAAGTCTACAAAACACAAATGATAGGGAGCTATGGAAGACCATTCATCCCTCAATGGTTGTATGCTATTGGCAATTTTTCTTCAAACGAAATTTTCAGTAGACCACTTGCATTCTTAAGAGTTCTTCTTCCTTCTTTAATAAGCTATTCATTTCTATTGTTGTCCCAGCTCAAAAAACAAACAAGCAAACAAACAAAAATGACCTTTTCTCCATCTTTCTTCTTGTTGCCTGCCAGGATTTTTCAACTAAATCTGTGTACTGTGTTCTCTCTCTCTCTCTCTCTCTCTCTCTCTCTCTCTCTCTCTCTCTCTCTCTCTCTCTCTCTCTCTCTCTCTCTCTCTCTCTCCTTTAATAAATGACTCCTTCATGCACTTTGTTACTGTAATTAATTACTTTCACTTATTATGATTTTTATACTCATAATTTCAGATATTTCATCGTGTTTACTTAATTCTGTTGCTTTAGATTTAAGGCACTGTAGAATATCATAATAGCTAGATTATATAGTATCTTTTCCTGTCTAGAGAAAGAGAAAGAAGGGAAAGTGGGAGGGAAGAGATAGAGTGGGAGAGGGAAGAAAGAAGGAATGAAGGAGGGAAGGAATTGAAGGGGAGAGGGAGAAGAAGAAACCTTTATTGCCCTACTTCACTGAACAGATCCCATTTCCTACATTTTTCCACCACCAAGTCCATTGCACATTGAATCTATCAATGGAGTAACCTATTGATGACATTAGAACCCTCAGGATCCTTTACCTCTGCACACTTTTATGCTAAGTACACAGTCCTTAATACCTAATTTATAGAGAGAAGAAAAGTTATTCTTCCTAGAGGTCATATTTGACCCTGCAGCAACTTAACATATCAGCCAAACTGGTGGCTTATTAGTTACTGTTTATTGTCTCCTAGTATCTAAGTTTCAGAGATTTTTTTTATATTAGGTTATTTCATTATTCTGGAGATAAGGACTCTTAGTGTTTTTATTATTTTAAGGTTCTTAATGAAAAGGATCTGCTTCCAAGGTTACCTATACAGCTGTCGGAAGCCACTAGGAAACCTGTTTCCAGGATCCACTGTGTTGTCATTGTTGGGTTCTTGCTAATTAGGAGTAAGGCACCTGTTTATTTTCATGCAGTGTGTTTGGATGGCAGCTTAAAGAATGCAACTCCTTCCCTAAAGTGAAAAAAGATGGAAGGAGCAAAACAGAAGTCTTAATTGTTCCAAAACCCAGGCCAAGAAATGACATCCCATCATTTTTTTTTTCAATTGATTTTTATTGAGCTCGACATTTTTCTCTGCTCCCTTCTCTGCCTATCTCCTTTTATTCAATCTTCTCCCAAGGTCCCCATGCTCCCAATTTTCTCAGAAGATCTTGTCTTTTTCTACTACCCATCACTTTTTACCATCATCTATTGGTTAAAAGCTCATCAGTAGGAACAGTCCATTCTTAATTGGAAGGGATTGCGCAAAAGTATATGTACCACCAAAAGAACCTGAGAAGCCTATAACAAACTTCCTACTTCCTTTACTGTTTAAAGAAAGACTATTCTATATGACAGAAGACTATGAATAAACCTACACCATATGGCATACAGAACTAGTAATTACTAAAGAAAAAGCTCTTTCGATGTGTTAAGTGTTTCATCACCATTATTAGATCCTAATCTTATACCTTAGCTGTAGAATTTTCAAAATATTGTAAACTTCCTTTGACTCATCAAAACATTAATAGTAGATTTTGTAGAAAGAATAACTAGGTTTTCCATAACAATTTTTCCATTTTATAGATTTTTGAAGAAATTGTTTTCATAAGAATAATTGTTGTTTACAAATTTGTGAGTCACACAGTATTTGGGGGAAAATTTTAGTAGAAGCCATGATTTCTGTGAATGTTCATGTCACTGCTGTTGTATGTGAGTGTCTAGAGAAAGAATGCAGATATATCCATCAAACATAGAAAGTTGATCAAAGTTTCCACTACAATGTGTCAAGACGAATGGACAGACACTATAAATTCAAGAATCTATTAAGGCAAAGCAAGCAACCTTATACCTTTGAGGCTTAAATCAACTTGCTTCTAGGACCAGCAATTGAAATGTGTCCTGTATGGTGTTACTCAGGCAGTTGCAGTTTCCTGACATCTGCAGTCTTAGATCTGAATGGTCCTCTAGTTTCTATGTGTTTGCTCCTTATAGACTGAGTAAAGTAGCATCTAAATTATTCTGTTACCCTGCTAGCTACATATCTTTCGTAGGCTTGAACCTGTCATAGGACCTTAAATGTTCCACACTCTGATAAAAGTGTGTAGGTACTAAAAGACATTAGCTTTGGTTCAGGGACAAATTTCTGATATTCTTGTTGAAATCCATCAACTGGACTGCCATCGTAGTCATACCTAACAAGAATACACCTTATATTGCTTCTGATCACAAGAATATGGTGGTCAGTCACCTAGTCCCAAATATCTGTGACTCAATCAGGACTGTGGACTCATCATTCTGACATTAATCTTCCCTTTTGGAATTCCATTTGACCCCACCACTGGGAAGTATGGGGAATTCCCTTGTGAGAATGCCCACTGCTACTATGGCGGACACTCTAAAGATACCTTCAACAAGAGGAAACAGCCTCATCATTCACATGTGTGAAGCTGGTGAACATTGAGCATCTCTCTTTGTGTGGATTTTTTTTGTTCTTCTAGGAGGTAAACTGGATTTGCCACATGAGGTTTCATGATAGAATTATAGTCCTTGCAGAATTTTTGTAGATTAAAACAAGTCATAAATCCATCTGAATTTCAATGAGGTAGAGCAGCAATATTCACACAGAAAGGGGATAAGCATGAAGAAGCTTGTGGCATGTTTTAAACACTGCATAGAAAGCAGCAAGGCAGGCATGGATTCTGCCTTCACAAGAAGCAGAGAGGAGAAAGGCAAGGAAAAAGCTATTAAAAAACTGGTTAAAAAAAGGCAATTAGTAGATAACTACAGAATGGATAGCAGCAATATTTTAGTTACCTATGGACAAGTCAGATACTTCTTTCTCTAAAGATAAAATGTAAGCTAAGACCTAAAGAAGTAGAAGGTAGGAAAGAAAATTTAGAGGCAGAGAGGGAGTCTTAAAAGTTATGGAGCATAAAGCAAGACTAAAGGTCTGGGACAAAATAACATGGAGGAGAAATTCTAGAATGTTCTCAGGAGACCCTAGAAAACAGTATTTATTATGTCAAAATGGCCACTTCTATCACACTAGAAAAATCAAAGTAATATTCATTTGGGCATTGAAAAAAAAAAAACATTTAGCATTAACGAGGGAGTTCAGAGGCAAAACCAGTAGACTGTTAAAGTAATATAGAAAGCCTGGATCTTACTGAAGCTGTCTGTCTGTCTTGAGTTGACTTTGAGATGTTAACATCATTAAGATAAAATTGTAGTTTAGATTTACTAATAATCTATAAGTCAAAATATGAAATTTAAGAAAGCACAAAGTTGAGGAATTAGAAAAGATTGCTTATAACATCAAAAATGCAAACCATGAAAAAATTAGTACTTTGCTTTCATC
This sequence comes from Alexandromys fortis, assembly GCF_014885135.2. Lineage (NCBI taxonomy): Eukaryota > Metazoa > Chordata > Mammalia > Rodentia > Cricetidae > Alexandromys > Alexandromys fortis. The sequence goes on along the minus strand of NW_026068023.1, from coordinate 3,451,937 downwards.
AAAAATAATTCTGTTTCTTTAAATATAAAATACATTAGCAGTGACAATACAATAAATTACTAAAATGAAGTGTTTCCAGCAGATGAAAATTTTAAGCCCTTTGATCCATGCCTCTCTTTTCTCTATATTTTACCTTCTGTCCATTCCCTAGTAACAACTATTTTTCCATGCTTTATTTCTACAAGTCACAGTTTTAGACTTTTAATATCTTTCCAACAGAAAAATAAAAAATAATAAGGTATTAAATATGTTGATGAAATTTATTGAATCTTTCCAGGGTGCTCATAGAATAAAATATTATAGTGTACCCTAGAAATAAATATTATTAATAAAATATAGATTAATATAATTGACATGAAATGAATTAACTAGAAAAACATAGGTAATGGCTCCCTCTATCAAAATTTCTCTTTCCTAGCTCTCCCTCTCTGTCCCTCACCCAACTTTACCTTTCCTGATCATACAAGTTCTTCTCCCCTTCTCCCCTCCCCACTCTGCTTCCACCCTTCACCCTCCTGTCAGTCTCCCAAGTTACTCAGGAGCTCTCTTTATCTCCCCTGAGGAGTTGATGGGGGTGGGGATAGGGAAGAAGGAAGAGGGAAGGGAGAGGAAACTGGGATTTGTATGTATAATAAGACAGTTTTTAAAAGTAAAGAAAGAAAAGAAGAGATAATTTTAGAAGATAAAGGACACCTAAACAAAAGTTTATTAGCAAATAATAAAAAAGGTAGTAGGTTTTAAAATTTTAATACTAAAAGGCAAAGATTAAAACTTGACTAACAATCCACTTATTCCTCCAAAAATGGAAAAAAAAAGACATAATTCAGGGGAAGAAAATAACAGAAAACACTTTCAAAATCATCATCAATCCATGAGATGAAAAATAAACAGAGATATTTAAAATTTATTTATTTTATGTCTTGAGATTGTAATAATTGTAATATTAATACATCATTTCCTCCTTCCTTTTCCTCCTTCAAATCTTTCCATATACCTCCATGAGCTCTTTCAAATTCCTGGCCTCTATCTTCATTGATTGGTGTTACATACATTTATACATGTATATGTATGCAATATACAATATATATGTATAATATATAATAAATATATATTCTTAAACTCATAAGTGTCTGCTCAATCTGTGTAATGTTGCTTGCTTGTTTGCTTTCAGAGTGATCTAGGTATTGGTTAAGTAACTGGTGTGCTCTTCCCTGGGGAAGACTATTTTTCCCACTATTAGCATTCCTTTGTTGCCTATAGTTCCTTGTCTAGAGTTGAGGCCTCATGGGACTGCCTCTGCCCACTTTGGCACATCTATTGGTATCATCATTGTTCCCCTTATATTTACACAATCGTGTTGGCGAGGCTTTGTGGGTATAGCGTCTGACATTTCAGAGAAGAGAGAAAACTCTCTGTTCTGGTTCTTGCCATCTTTCCACCCCCTGTTCTGCAGTGTTCATCTGAGCCTTAGGTGTGGGAGTACTTTGGCAGATGTCTGTGTTGGGACTGAGTATCACAGCCCTGCATGCTGATTGGGTGGTAGTTTTCTATAAGGGTCTCTTTCTGTTGCAAGGGAAGTTTCCTTGAAGAGAGGTGAAGACTAGGCTTATCTGTGGGTATAAGGACAAATATTTAAAATGTGGTTAGAGATTCTGCTGGTTTAGTAAAGTGAAGAATATGAGCTCTCCTCCAAGGTCTATGATTAGCCCTGGATAATTGGCTTGTTTCCAATATGAGGCATGTTTGCCTTCTTGATAAGTGAACCTTAAGTCCTGCTAGAGAACATACAACATGTTAGTGGGCCATGGTTGCACCCTTAGGACTATCTTGGAGATAAATACAGAAGTGAAAATGAAGGTAAAATAACAGTAAAAATGTCTGAAAAGTTATAAAAGCATTGTTGCTTATTGATCATTATTAATTAGTAATAAGTATTGTAACTGCTTATTAACTAATTATTATCAATTATCTACCTAATGAAATTATAACATCTGTATATATAAATATTCATATATATGCAAATATATATGCACACATACATTCAAATGAGTTTTTCTCATTTAGGCAGACAATGCTCCTTCTAAGAACCTAACAAAAACCCTAACACCTGGCATGAGAAGCCCACTTTTGAGTTGTTGGTTGGGATTGTCCAACAGATTCCCAGAATACTATAGACAATTATTATCGCCTTTGGTTGCCCCCAAAATGGAAGGTAGGTCCCTGTTACTAAGACAACACTCACTTTAGATACAGAGTCCAGAGGTCCTAGAACTGGAACTGACTAGAAAACCTCTTCCCTGATGTGGCATTTTAAGTCTCTTAAATTGAGCAAAGACAGGGAATGTAAAAAGGCAAACAGATATCAATTAGGGATGTTCATGGAGACCCTTTACACAATGTTAGTAATGCAGCGCTCTGGCAGAAGTTATCCTTGGGAAGAGAAGGATATTTCTAATTCTCAGTTTGTCAACCTCAGCTTATTTATAGTCTGAAGAAATTCTTAAAATTCTGAAAGAGACATTTATACAAGAAAATACATTGCAAAATTTGTTTTCGTTTTGTTACCAATTGACTATCATAGCATTTGACACTGGTAAAACTAATTGGTATTGCATGGAATATGCCCACTGGAAGACTATGAAACAGCAACAGAGCAAAATTTATTCCTTCCTTCTAATGGATAGCATAATGAAGTTCACAGCCACACTGAGGAGTTTTATAAACTCAATAACTATAGAATAAAAATACAGATAATAATGCTTTGTTTCCAATATAACAACACTTAATATATTAAAACTGGACAGAGAAAATGCAACTCTTCAAGAAACATGAATGAAGCAATACACATTATATAGAATCACGTTCAGGGGAGGGCAAAACAAGCTGGAAGGCAAATGTAGCGATGGCCATGCTAAGTAATGTTATACTTGCATCCTTAAGATAATGGTGATGGGGAAAAGAGGGCCAGATGAAAGAGACTGGGAAATGTTTTTGTTGTTGTTGTTGTTGTTGTTGTTTGTTTTCAAAGAAATAAGGATTTTAATATGAATAAAAGTTACTTGGATACAGGTAAACTTATTTGCAGGACAGTGAGAGTGGTACAGAGAATGAGGAAGTTTGGTGGATGGGGAAAATGGTCAAACTGAGTTTAGAGAGAGGCATTAGTAAGTGTTGAGAAATATAAGCAGGAAGTAAATCCAATGCCTGTTACAATTAAAATTTAGTTGACTTTAAAAGGAAATGTTAATCGTGGCAAATTTGATCTTAACAGTTTCTGGAAAGTAGCAAGCAATCCAAAATCGCAGATTTCAGCACTAGGCAGGGATAAAAGCACCAGTAATTTTAAAGGGAGTTCAGCGACTGCTCAGCATGGAGAGCCCTCAGCTCTCAGGCTCAAGGATGCAGCATTCCCTTCAGGAAGTAAACCACAACAAAAGGGAATGTAATCCTTGCTGGTAAGCAGCAACCCTCTGCAGCCAAAAGAGAGCCAGTGATTGACACAGCTTTCTAATGTAAAATGTATGGGGAAAGGTTCCTTATCTATATGCTTATCACTATAGGCAAGCCCCAGGACATCTAATAATAGAATAGTATTCACTGGACAAAAGACTGAGATTAATGGTGAAAAGTTGAAGTTGTCTGGGGATAAAAAAAAGATGAGTCCCACATACTCTTGTGGATCTTTACAGTGGAATCTGATTAAGAAAGTAGAAAGCAAAGTTTGGAAATTTATTACCAATACAGAAAATATTTGTATACTGTAATGTTAATACATTATACAATACATTATTAGTTTGGTATAGAGTATGTATAGTAGAACTTTTGAAGCATTTACAATAAAATATTAATAGCAGTTACTTCTGGACGCTATAATCGATATTTACTTGTTCTTGAATATACATTGTGTTTTATTTTTTACATTTAATACAGATTGTGCTGAAAGGCCACAAATGCAAAGGAATTTGGAGAATTTATAGCTTTCATCCAAATGAATCTGTTTTCTTTATTCAAAGCTCACTTATGTTAAGAATTACACTGAAGCCAGGCAGTGGTGACACACACCTTTAATCCCAGCACTAGGGAGGCAGAAACAGGAGGATCTCTGTGAGTTTGAGGCCAGCCTAGTCTACAAGAGCTAGTTCCAGTTTCCAGGACAGGCTCCAAAGCTATGGAGAAACCTGGTCTAAAGAAAAAAAAAAGAAAAGAAGAAGAAGAAGAGGAAGAGGAAGAGGAAGAAGAAGAAGAAGAAGAAGAAGAAGAAGAAGAAGAAGAAGAAGAAGAAGAAGAAGAAGAAGAAGAAGAAGAACACTGAATAAAGAATTCCACTGAACCAGAAGTGGACCATTTCAATTAGTATAAAGTAGTTTAGAGCCCATCTTCCAATTTGTATTCTTTTATTACAATTGGTTGACAAGAGTATAAGCTCCTAAGAGAAATGATAACATGATTTTAAGTATCACGAGAGCTTAGATGGTAAATAAATGGCTGTTCAACTGAATAGCTCATTCCTATCTTTGAATTATTTGCTATATTGTTAAGAATTTTCTCTCAGTGCCAAATGACATTTGATATGATTTTTATTTGTTTTAGTTTTTCACTTTTGCTAGACCATCATCTGTAACCTATGCCTTCTTGAGAAGTATTTTAAATATGGAATTCTCACTGTGACTATTTTTTCATATTCACGCTTATCTACACTTTATTTTCAAACTGAGCATTTCAGTCCTTCAGCTACTAGCTCTTTCTTCTTTATTTCATAGACATAATTTCTAAACTTAAAAGTTAAGTTCTAAACTAAAGTATACGCAGCATTTTACTTTCTCCCCCCCCCCCAAATGGAAATTTTGCTTTTCTCTTGGGAACTTACTGTAAATTTCATGATTAACAACTTTCATTTTTCTTTTAGAGCACTCTCTTCAAGATGCTCACCAGATATACTCTTAAAAATTTTCAATAGCTTATGAAGAAAATCCTAAAACTGTGTTGATGCTTTCACTAAGATTGTAATAGGAACAACAAACACTAAGAACATAGAGCACATGAAAATATTACTTCTATGTCTTTGTGATTTGTCTCTCAATTGATATCACTAATCTCCCAGTAAGTGTTGGTAGTTTTATACATCATTTACAGCCCCTGAACTTATAAAATAAGAATTTAATTTTTGTGTTATTGTACATCCCAACCCATTTTAATTCTTGTTTCCATAATTCTCATTTATATATTTTAGCAGTTACTTTTTTTACTACCTTCTTTTGTAAGGTTGTTTTATTCTTTTCTTATGACTTTGGTTAGAGACATAGTTAATTGTTTTTCTCTTTATTCTCCCAACTGAAGGAATTCTGAGTGATAAATTTTTCCCTAAGTGCTATTTTGGCACTAATCCATACATTTATATATATATTGTGTTTATATTTTCATTACATTTTATTATTCTGGATTCTTTCCCTGACCTAGGCACTTTAAAGAACACTTAAAAAATCTTGTATTTGGCACATTTTGTTTCTATTCTCATTATTTCATTCTGTTTTAATGTATCCATCCTAAAACATAATCCAAAGGGTTTTTACGTTTTAAGCATCATTGGGATGAATTTTTATCCGGTCTTGCTCCTTTGGAAAAGATGCTCAAACATGAAATGCAGGTGCACTTATAAACACAGCTGCTCTGTCCAAGTCACAGCTAATTCTGTTCTATTAATCATGCTTTTCAAATATAGTTTAAAAATTTATGTCTCCCTGTTATCAATGTAGAGAACAATAGACTAGTTTCACTTATTGTTATTTTTTGTGTTATGAACATATTTTGACTAACTTATACCCTATCATTCTGACCAAATGAAGGCCTATAGACAACAAAATTGCAAGGTCAGACTTTTAAGCAGAAAATTTTTTGATCAACATTTTGCATAGAGGCACTGCTAATTATACAGTGTCATCAGATCTAAACCAGACTATCTGAGTCAATCCAAGATGATATTATGCACTGGGCAGAAAAGCTGGGTATTTCTGTCCCCGTTTAAATGGTGTTCTAGGTAGTCTGGGTATGTATTGTAAAATTTCAACACATGACAGACAAGTATCATGCTAGAAGGAAAGGCAGGAAAAATATATACTAATGGAAGTCTCTGCTCTGATATATTGAGACATCAAGAGGTCACCATAAAGCGGAAGCAGTGAAGAGTAAGGGAAGGAGACATTTGTTTAGTGACAAAAAGAAAATAGTAGAGAGAAGAAAAGTCTAAAAATACTCATAAGAAATTGTGGACACACAATAAATAGAGCAGGAGAGCAGAACAAATTTTCTTAGAATATACATTAAATGGCAAGTTGTCTATTTCCAGGACAATGTTGCAGCTTCGCCTGACAGGTACTTTAGCCACTGGGGCTTTTTCCATGCATTATTATGATGCCAAGCTCACTCCATACACAATCTTCAACTCAATGAGCATGAAATGCATATATGCAACTTGAAGCTTGAGAATGTGTTAGGATGTAATTTATTCACAAGACAGCATAAAGAGATACCCAATGATTGTCTGATGTATGCTCATGAGTGTTAGACATGCAAAGAATGTAGCAAGGTGTGATATTGGACACTTCTGTGTAATTCTTGTGTCCTCCCTCTTTTTGCTTATGTGATTTCCTAAAATAGACAAAAATATTTCTAGGGTGAAAAAGACTAAAGCTATTCAGCCAAATTGGTGGCTTGAGAAGTAACTCTCAATTTTAATAGGTGATATGAAGGGAAAGAGAGACTAATATTCAGTAAGCACAACTATCGAGAGGCAGGCCACAAGAGTCAAGCTGTCACATCATTTATTAAATGTGCAATTAGACCCATCTTCATTTAGTTTCCCTTTTGATAAAATGAAGACAAAAGTGGTACCTTCCCAATGGGGTTTTCGTAAGTATTAAGCAGAATGATGCTAAGTGAAGCAATCCAAGCACGGCTAGACATGGCACGCATTCACTGTGGTAGCTATTAGCTAGGGGCAGACAAGAGAGCAGCAGAGGGAGCAGCAGCAGCAAGAATAAATAGTGGCATGAATATAGAAACGCACTTCTCAAACTGGGACTGCCTTCCTTCGCTCCATTAAGTCTTGTTCCTCTGCAGGATTCTGACTATTCTGCAACCCCGTAGGACATGTTTAAGTTCAGAGAGCGGCCTCCCTTGCTTAAATGCTTTACCTCCCTCTCCTTCATTGCCCAAGCCACTGAGATCCTGCACTGCCTCACTCTGCCCCAAGCTGCAAGCCAGATGTTTTGCCCTTTGAAATTTCTCATTTGCCACATACAAGGATGCAAAATCTTACTGATTGCAGCATTGTAACATTTCATCAAAACAACACAAAAAGGACTCCTGGATGGCAAATGCTATTTTCCTTTTTTTTTTTCTTTTAGCAACACGCCAAATAAAGTATGAGAATGCAAGCTAGAAAAGAATATGAAAAAAACTTCACATATTTGATGCAAGTGCACATATGAAGTTTGAGAATACCAGTGCAGTAATGATAGGAAAATCACCTAGATATCAAAATCAATTTGATTACCATATTTTTCATGTATGATGCTGCTATTAAAAAAAACACTTCAGTTGTTGCCTCGGTTGCATATTTATGCTTAGGTGATAGCAGTTTTCCTTAAATTCCCTAGACCAACCTCCTGCCTCATCACATCATTCAACCTCAAGATCCCCAAGGCATGGCTAAAGATTGGCATATAGGCAACTCATGACTCTAAAAAGAAGAAGAAAAGTGAAACACACAAATGTAATTGACAAGATATTATGTGCTCTATAAAAGAATCTAAAGTCTTTAAGATGCTTTGGGGGAAAAGCAGAGCTGTGATCTATCTGGGCCAATAATAAAAGCTGACTGCCAAAGGTACGTATTTAGTAAACTGAACTTATTGTTGTTGTCAGTACCTCTGAAGTCTTTGCTCTGAAATCTAATATTTGACTCCAAAGCTCTTAACTTGAGCCTTTCATTCTCCTACCTACTCAATTAGTTCCAGAATTTTACACCAGAGGTTGAAGGAAATAACTTAACAATATAGAAACAAAGAAAATCAAAAACACCACCATCTGAAATATTATTTAGGATACTGCTTCAGGCTCAAATTAGACTATTACTCTAGGCTATGGCAAGTTATAAACCTCATATAAGTCAGCTACCCTTGATAACTGATTGGTTAGTCAGCATCCTCCAGTTATCCAACATTTTCAAGAACTTAGCTTGTATCAAGACCTGTGTAAATATTTTCAGGTAAAGGATAATGAAGCCATGTTCATAGATATCTGTTTCCTTTGCGTGAGAGTGACACCCGTGTGTGACTGAGAATGTTGCTCCAGATATGAGACAAATGTTCATTAAACATACTTTCTCTTATATTTCTTCTATATTCTTAAAGGCTCAGCCCAGTAGGGCTATATTATTTCTTAAATAATATTCAAAATGAATGGTTTTCAGTGCTGGGAAACCGGGTCAGTCAGTCATGTATTCACAAATATTCCGAAGTCATCCTAGGTTGTTTCCATCTTATTGAGGCAGAAGACTTGTTTTCCTTACTCTGCTAAAACTCAGTCACAGATCTACTCTCCTTTGCCAAGAATACTTTCAAATATGGCCTTTTACTATGATCATGACCAACAAAATGAGCTCAAAGGACAGCTCTCCCGTCCATGATATATCTCCCAACTACAAGTATGGTAACTACAGTAGGCAGAGCATCCAGAGAAATTACCTAGATACCTTAATACAACCCATCAGCTTTGCCCGAGAGATATTTCAAGCCTGTACTTTATCTGTTCCTGGATACTGGTAATGAAATAAGCCTTTGGAAATTTTTGTATTCCCTCCTTCAAAATATGCATGTGAGAGTGTGCGACAGTCATGGCCAGATTACTAGTGAACCCCTTCCGTCTATTTTTTTTCCCCTTGGAATTAATACAAACCTGCCTGGAGGAAAAGAGGACCAATGAGATTCACGATGATAAGAAAATGGAAACTTGCGAGTCTCAGGAAGTTAATGAAACTTGCGACATTCACAGTGTCCATCCATACACTATAAAAATCTGTAAGTAATTAGTGGAAATAGGATGCTCTCCAACCAGCTGAGTTGTGGAAAATTGTACAAGGAGCTCCAGGGCTGTAGATTTCCATCATCACCCATGCTGAGTTGGGCTTTTCAGTGACACAGCTGCACTCAAGTGCTGTATGCTAAGTTATCCTCCTGTAAGTTCCTGTACTAAACTCACTCATTAGATAACCTACACTTGCATTTACATGTTTCTTTGCTCTTTGGTAGGTGCCCTTTCTGGAGTAAATAGTTCATTTCTCCCTGGTAAACGTCACAAAACAGCCTCATTCCTTCCTATGCATACCTGTGCAATTTTTCTCTACAAGTGTGTGCTGGTTCATCAAGAAAACTGTGGCAGAAAAAAAAATAGAATGTTACATCCAGGGAATGTGCTATCAAGCCATATTTCTCTTGGATACTCACTGACTCTGATGTTCTGAGGAAGGTGGGACCACTGGAGAAACCTATGGTGAGAGAAAAAAAAGGAAAGTACTAACCAAGTACTAGTGGAATTACAGATACATGTAATACTTAACTAATAAACCTTCAAGTTATTGTCTACTTGTGCTTCCTTCTTTCAATTCTACTTTTGCGAAATAACTGTGTTTGTATTCCCACAGCATTTTTCTGCATGTTATTATCCTACAGCCTTTTAACAATGACATATACACAGACTTTACACACCTACATGCTTAAAGTGAATTATATACCCACTCCCGTATAGTAAGCCGCCTGCCTATCCATGTGGGTTCCAAATCTGTGGATTTGTGCAATCGTATATAAAAAATAGTTTGAAAATTTTGTACTCAACATGAACAGACACTTTTCTTGGCAGTATTCATTAGACAATACAATATAACAAATGCTTCAAAAATTTATGTTGCTAAAGTATTATTAAGTAATCAGAAGTATTTAATATACTCAAGACAACAAGTATAGATTCCATGTAAACACTGCATCATTTTATTTAAAGGAATTGAGCATCTGTGAATGCTGATCTCTTTGAGGTTTCCTGAAATTACATCCTTATGTATATCTTAGGTGATGTACATAATGCCAAACAAGCCCTAATTTTAAGAAAGAAAGAAGAAAGATGTTTATTCTATAAAATGGATTTGTCTTTTTTAATAATAAACATCAGCATCATTACTTTTTCTCTAAAATTTGATTGTAAAAACATAATCACTTTAAGATACTTTAATCACTGTAGATAGATATGGTTAGATAATGGATGGATGGACAGAGATACATATGGAGAATTCACTGCATAATTTAGTCTTAATATAGAAAGACACAATTATATAATTAAATTTTAACACAATAATCTTATTCTAGCAATTATGGTTCTTTCTATACTAGATTCATGCAATACAATATATATACCTTTTTTAGTAACTAACAAAAGGTGTGATCTGATATAAGGTGGGATTTCTCCAAAATTCAGAAACAGCTTTGATTTAGAAAAAGTTAAAAAAAAAACACCTTTTTATTTGCCTAATACTGAAGTGAGTATTCATTCTTCTGTCTCCTTTAGGATTCGCTGAGGGCGACATGATAGCATGTTGGGAATGAAACATGTTGGGAAGAGACTGCTGCACTGAGCCTAGCTTGAGCACTTGAGACCTCAAAGACTTCCCCTAATGACACACTTCCTTCAACAAAAAACCCTTGCCTACTCTAACAAAGCAACACCTCCTAATAGTGCCACTCCCCATGGACCATGCATTCAAACTATGAGTCTATGAAGGCCATTCAAACCACCTCATATGTTTACAAATAAATTCAAATATGGTACATATAACTTTGTCATCTACTCATTGAGAATTTTATACATGCATACCATATGTCATAATCATAGACACTACCATCTCCTCATCAATTTTTGACCCTTGTTATGTACCATTCCCAACTTCATGTCCTCTTTTCATAACTCATTGAGTTCAATCAATATTGTCATTATGTAAAGAGGTTCATGCCATCACTGAAGCCTGTGTTACTTTAAAGAACTACTTCCCTAAAGAAAACTGTACCTACCCAAGCAGTCTTCAACTGCCAAAGTTCTCCGGCTAGGAGTTCATCTGTAAAAAGAGACATTCAATAGTTTGGACTATGTAACGCATAATAATTCAGAGAGATATCTGTGGTTATGATAACTTGGATAAATAGATAAAGTTAAAAATCTTTCTCAGAAGTCAAGATCTTGGCCTTCTAATAGTATGGTCCTGTTAGTCCATTTAGAAAGCCTATATAAGATTTGTTTGCAGAAGATTTGCATAAAATTACCTTCACCAGAATGACAAGAAGTGCGGGAACTTGGAAATCTTCTAATAATACAATGTCCCAGGTAATACTGACAATCTGTTGATGTGATCCATAGAAGTATGTTATCCTCAAGTAATCCTATGAGCTCCTGAGAGTGAAAACACCTGCATTACAAGCAATGAAATACTGGGAGAAATATCTTTCCCTCTGAGAGTATGCATTCATAGACAAAATTGGTTTTGAATTTATGATGTGGTAGGTTTCAATTTTATCTGCTACAATACAACATACACATCATACATTTTTAAAACAAGCTGATTGCTTGCTCTTCTTTTTTCTTTTTCTTTTATTTCTTTTTTGTTGTTGTTGTTGTCTTTTTCAAGGCAGGGTAGTCATGATTATACTGGAACTCCCTCTGTAGATGAGACTGGTCTTGAAATCACAGAGATCCTCCTGTCTCTGCCTCCCTGAGTGCTGGGATCAAAGACGTGTGCCACCACATCTAGCTAAAAGGCAAACTGATTTTTGTTAAGACAAGCCACCACTGGAATAGTTAAAGATTTTTGTGAACAGAGACGTAAAACTACTTTTATAAAATAGGAAGTCATACTCTTAGAAAAAATAATTTTTTCAGCATATGTCTTCTGAAAAAATACAGGAATGTTTCAAGATAGTTTCCCAGATTTCTCTTTAACAGGTTCTACGTCCTTTCTGGATAATATCACCAAGTGCACACTGGCCTACTGAAGCATGATTAATAAAAACTCGCAGATATTGGGGTTCCACCTGAAGACCAGAAAAAAAAAAGACAGTCAGCCACTAGCTCTTACCTTGACCTCAGTCTTAAAATGGTGATCCTGCCTCCAGGAAATCTCCCAAGAAGAATGAAAGAGAGTTGTCTCTTCTTGTCTTATATTTTTCTCTAGTTCTGAAATTAAATGTGTGTGCACCACAACTGCCTGGTTTATAGGGCAAGTTAGTGTGACTACTAGGATTAAAGGTGTGTGTCATTGTGGTTACTGGGATTAAAGGTGTGTGCCATTGCTGCATGGTCTGTAAATCTGGCCACTGTGACTGTTTTATTTTCTGATCTTCACACAAGCTTTATTTGTTAAAATACAAATAAAATGCCACCACTACCTCCAGATATCATAGTGTTTACTCTGCATGCTGAACATGGTTCAAATATTTCTCACATTTTAATGCTTTCTATCTAAAATTTCCATGGAGGTTTAATGTACTTATCAATACACATCATGCATTCAAGTTCTCTCTACAATTAAAAAAAATATCCTTAAGATTTTTGATCTATGAAACAAGCTAAATTTCACATAACAGTATCTCTACAAAGATACAGAATTCAACATAAAATAGTGTATTTCCCCTAAGTACCTTCAACAGCATGCCTCAGGACAAAGGCCAAGAGCCATCAGTCCAATCTGCACAGCACGGGTTTTAAGATGCAGGAAACCAGGGTGAAAGGAAGTCTGCCTCTTAAGGAGGAAAATGAATATTGTCTGGGCCTTCACATTTAACTTGGAGATTATCATAAACTTAGAGTTTCTTATTGCGAAGGCTCTCCACAATATGCCACTAATCCAGCCTGTGATGCATGGTAAAGTCTTCCATGAAACAGTCTCCAAGATTTTCCCCTGGGGCTGACACTGTCAGGCCTTCCTCATTTTCAAATTAAGGATTATTTTTCAATGTGCAAATTTTATTTACATGGATCTAGCCAATGCATTTTCCATTTTTATAAGTATTGATCTTAATAACTACTACATTTGAATCCACTATCCATTTAGTGAATTTCAAGGCAGAATTGATTTGGAACAGCTTTGGGGAAGAAACTTTCCTTATCAAGTATAAAAGGGGATAATCAGCTCAGCCAGTGAGATGTGAGGCTACATATATTTGATGTGTTAGTACTCATCTGATCTATAGAAACAATAAAATGGGTTGGTAATCAAGTAATTCTAAAGCTCATTAGGCCAATCTCACAGAGAAGCACCCTACCTGAAAGCAAGCATCACATACTTCCCATTTATTAACGATAGCATTTTTTTCTTGCTGCTTGAGAGACTAGCCTTCCTAATTTGCTTAATTGCAACTGAACAAGACGGCTGAAAAGTGCACAATGAGGGCCTAAAAAAAAACAAAGAACCTGGTAACAAATGCAGTGGATTAATCCACCCCTAAACAAATAGATGAAAAAATTTTAATTCTGAATGCAACAAAGAGAGTCCAAGTAAAAATAATTCACCATGAGAAATGAGATGAAGTCAACAAGCAACCCAAGGCAATTAGCAGCAGCTCTGCACTGGCCTCCTCAAACGGACACTAATAGAGATTAGCAGCAGTTTCTATCTCATGAAATCATCTAATGGAGTAAAAACCTTAACAAAGGATTAAAACCAAAATGGAATATTTTAATTGAAAACTTGATCAATTAGCAAACAGGCCATAAGATGGAGGCAGCAGAGCATGAAATTTGATTAACCAGAACCATACGTCCCACTTCATTTCCAGTGATGGAGTGCAATAGCGGACCTTGGGAAGACAAGATGTTTGGTGTGTATAAAATAGCCAAGAATGGTGGTTACAGCATAGCTCTTTTGGGAAGCCTTCTGTGCATAGGAAAAGTTTTAAATTAAAATTCACATTCATATTCAACGGAGAACACATAGGGAAGTAAATTCAGATAATTGACATATAATCCAAATTCATGACACTGTATCAGGGCAAAGGGAAAGGCTTCATCTCATAAACAGTAAGAACGGAGCATGGGAAGGTTTGCTGACTACTCAGATTTTTACTCGTTTTGGCTTTATTTTCCTCAACTATTTGATGACACCATGAAATCTATCCAAATTATAATAAAAATGTATGGCAAACCTTTTCAAGAAACCCTGCCATGGTGGGGGTTGAGGGCTGCCTCTTCCTTCAGACAAAGAGAGTACAGTCCCCGACGAAAGGAGGAGCAGACATGCAAACTGCTAAACAGATGTGGAAAATTGACACAGTGTGGACCAAATACACTGCAGCCTTTCTATTCTCTGCAAATAAATCCATTTCTTTCCTCAATACCTTATTTCCTTTCTAACATTACATTTATTTCCATCTAATGTCCCAGTGCTTCTCTCTGAAGATGAGGGTGACAGCTGCTTTTCTAGTCTACTGCCCTGACTCCTGTTACATACATATACAAACATGTATATGTCAAATGACATTACAGAAGACTCTGGGAATGAAAGCGTTCAAAGTCTTTGAGGAAGACGTTGAGAGCTTTTCTTTCATAAAATACTAAGCACTACAAGAAAACTAAAAATTTTCCATCCAAATGGAAGTTGGTAAAATGTTCTTTGGTCTTCATAAAAGACCGAAACTAAAGAAACATAATACAGTTTCTTCATGGGGAGAGCTCCTGTTCTCAGTCCACATTCTCACAGGCCCCAGTGACTCGTGGAAATTGTTACTCTGAGGGACATTGATTCTGCAAATTAGTATTCGAATGTATACCTCCTGCTCTAAGGATCATTTCTTTGTCCAGAACAAAAGAATGCTCCTTGCTGGTAGTTTGAATTGTAATTGGCCTCCATAAACTCTAGGGGCAGGTTTTGAGGTCTCATACTTGCTCATGCTACACTCAGCATCTCAGTTCACTTCTTGTTGCCTTTGGATTAAATATGTAGAATTCCAGCGTTGTCTGCTTGCACACTACCATGTCCCACTATAATGATAATGAACTGAACTGACCCTCTGAAGTGTAAGACATGTAATTAAATCTTTTCCTTTGTAAGAGTTGCTGAGGTCATTGGATCCCTTCAAAGAAACAAAAACCTATGTATGACACCTCCTTTTTCCTATTTCAACTACCTCCCTTTCACCCTTTTCTCTGTACCTCCATTCAGAGCTAATCATTTCCCCATGATTTGGCTTATATAAAATTTTAAAGCAAGAATCTCCTACATGATTAAGTTCGTATCCACTTCTCAATATTATACAAGAACGAGGTTGGAAAAGAGAGGAATGCAATCTCATTTGAACAACTCCAGGTTGTTTTGTATAATGAGGATAGGCATTGGAATCTACCAATCTCACACGTGAATTCAATTTTCCACTGGAAACTTAAAAGAACATACCTGATTTGCTTTCACTCTAGAGATAAATCTGGGCTCTTAAATTGGATAATAAATCTTAAGATGAATTTGTGAAGTTTCTCCCAAAGCGGTTCTCAGACTTTAGTATTCAGATGCCTCGTCTGCAGATCTTATTAAAAAGCTGCATTGAAAGCAGGGAGGCAGGAGCAAGGTCTGAGTTTTTACAGGACTGATTGTTTTTGCTGTTTCCAATAGCGTATGCTCAGAATCCAGCATTTTATGTAATGGCACTATGAGATGAAGCCTTTAGAATGGATTTTGGTCATGAGAGTGGAGTCTTGTCAATAAGATTAGTGTTTTTACGAGAGACCCTAGAGAGTTCTTAATGCCTCTTCTCTGTCATATGATATGTGATTGACAATTTCCAACCCAGAAGACCCTCACCATAGCACATTAAAGTCTCAGACACTAGTCTTATACATTCAGCCTTTGTAAGTGTTAAAAATTAATCCCTTTGGCTTATGAGGCCCTGTCCATGACATTCAATTATAATAGCATAATCTATGACATTCCAAGATGAGGTTGATGCTAGGCTCTGTGCCAGAGACCTTGTATATTTATGTTCATACATGTGTAAGACACTCGTCAAAAACTGGCTCTTAGAATGTTGTTTTTTATGTTTTAGTCATTTCTGCTGCATTTTCCCCTAAAATAGCAAATGAACTCCCAAGACCAATGATCAGCATCCTTGTCTTTATCTCTAGTCTTAAGCAGACATTTTAGCTCTGGGGATGGGCTCCAGGGACATTAATGATCATCAACTGAGTGGGTAGGGTAGCTAGAATGAAAGCTGCAAGCCTCGTTGATAACATGCAGCTCTCAAAGGTAAAGCCTGCATTTGACACATGGAGCTCTCTTTCAGCTGGTAAAACCTGCCTTTGAGCTTGCTTACAACACAGGACATGCATCATTTTTAAGTTGTGTAGTTGAAAATTCTGCTAAGTTACCTCAAGATCAAGTGGGAAAGCTTGAGTTATTCCCTAGAATCTATGGCCACCTTGCACGTAAAAAGAACAAATGATGTGAGATAGAAACACATGTGTTTCATTTATTTATTTATTTATTTATTTATTTATTTATTTATTGTGTATACAGTGTTCTGCCTGCATATATGCCTGCAGGCCAGAAGAGGGGACAAGATCTCATTACAGATGGTTGTGATCCATTATGTGGTTTCTGGGAATTGAACTCAGAACCTCTGTTAGAGCAGTTAGTGCTCTTAACCACTGTGCCATCTCTCCAGCCCTGCATGAGTTTATTTTAACTATTTTCATTTCTAAATTTACTTCCTTTTGAATCCACATGGCCAGTATACATTCTACATAGGGGCTTATTTCTTTTGCTTTCATAGATATCTGTTCTTCCCCATTAATAAACTTGGGTATTAAGAAATTCTCTATCAACCAACCCATTATCACTGCTTGAAAAAGTATCACTCATGGGGAGCTCCACCTTCCATATGCAAAACGATACACTTTGTTCCAGACTCCAGATAAGATAATTGATCTACATGTTGAAATCAGTGATAAAAAGTTGTGATAACTATCTATTTAAGCAAAGAAAAGTTGGTGTCTTGGAAAAATATAGCAAAATAAGCAAAAGACAGTGGTAATTTTCATGCATATTAAATTACTAGACTCATGGGAAGGGAAAGTTTTTAATGTGCGTGTGTGTGTGTGTGTTTTTTAAATAACTTAGAAGCTAACGGAATTAAAAGACTCAGAGAGTGAGCAAGCGAGAAAGCGACTTTGTGAAGGGTGCCAATCTAATTACAGAGCAGCCTGTCCCTGGAGGCTCATTGTGAGCCGCATCATCACTTATGTGTGTCACCTTAAACAAGTTAACTGATCTTCCACACTTTCTTGAAGGGAAAAGAACAGTGCCAGGAAATCCTCCCTTATTGGACATTCTTACTCTAAAGTTCATAGGATTTCTTTCTTCTCTTTTTACATAAATCATGGTGAGTTAAAAATAATTAAATCTCTATAGCACAGAATATAATCTTCCTTTTCCCCAACCTACTTATTCTTACTTCTCAGTATTATATTTTGCCTTTGCTGGTGGTTTTAATAGTCATCCATCTCTTGACAGTTTGGTCTATTGCTCACATCTTTCCTGGAAGCACTTTCATTTTGAGGTACCTCTTTAACCCACACAAAGTTTTCCAGTAAAATTTCCTTTATCTTTAGACTGATCCAGTGTTATGTCGTTTGAGTCTCTTTACTAATGCTGGTTTTTCTGCCTTTGCTTTGCTGTTGGAATCAGTTAATTGCTTATGCTTTAATACTACATCTAAGTATTGTAACATCCCAACTGAGCTTAAGAGCAGATTCCAGGTACTGGCAATGTCTTCAAGTAGCAGTCCCCAACAAACACTCCCATTATGTTATAAAATATAGTTTCTAAATCTGCTTTAGAACAATACAATATACCAACATTCTGTTATATAAGGCAACTAATTTCTATCAAAACAAGGTTTTAAAAGAGTGGAATTGATCGAGATTTTATGTTGAATGTTTCTCAATTCCTCACAGTACTACAATAACAAAATTGAAAAATTCCATTTTGACGTACTCTTTTTTCCAGGTTGTTATTCAAATTCCCAAGATAACTCACTACCTCTCCAAATATTTTCCTTTTTAACATTTATCCCTTTGTCAGGAAACAATTGGATAAAATAAAGTGATGGAAAAGGAAGGAGGCTTGGAAAGGAAAAAGATAATATGATCAGAGAATGGGAAAGCCGGAGCAAAATGACAGAAACAGGGAGATAGCAGAAGCAGTGGAAATCAAAACAAAATAGAACTGTCCTAGGTTAGATCAGGGGAGACAAAAAAAATTGATAGTAATCAAAAATCTGGAAAATTTCAAGTAAAATGTCTGCATTGACAACAATCCCAGCAATGCCGAATTCTCAATTTGAACAAAAGTGGTTCAGTTTTGTAAGATTATAACTCCACGGAGTGAGGAAGGAGAACACAGTGCCTCCACATCATTCCCTCAACTTTTCTCTAGACATAAAGGGAACACAAAGCAAAAGAATTACTTTTCATATTTATAATAAAAAGGAAATGGGGACAGAAAATGAGACATAGTTAATTCATTGCCTTTCTGACTATAGCGGTAAGGTGGAAGACTCCAGGTGTAGAAGGCAAGTCTAATCTGGTACTCCCAATTCAAAGCAAGCAGACAAGGCAGCACCACTCCCTCCGTGGGTGAAACAATCAGCAGGCTCCCTGTGACTATCAAATGAAGCAGAGAATCAAAAATGCCTCCTTGCCTTGTTTATTTATACTGATGCCATTGGTCTTTAAAATAAAATTGACTTGTCAGTTCACTTAATCTTCTAGTACAATGTAGACAGATTCCTTGTTTTATTTTTTTCCAGAATGCCAATCCCCTGTCTTTATAGTCATGTTTTACTTTTCCTATTTAAAGTTATAAGTTGGCAATAATTTATTTTGAGATAGTTTTTTTTTTCTTACAAACACAAAAGATCTGTTTTGATTTAAAAAAAAATTCAACCAATTCCAAAAAAGGTCACACCTACCAAAGACCCAATCTCACAATTCAGCTAAGGCTTATAATTGTTAGTCTGGATCATAAAACTCACAGCTCACCGTGGTTCCTAATGTATAGCAGTTCATGTAACAGCAGAGAAGTCTACATTGTTTATCATTTCATCTTTTCCTTCTTTTATGTGGTTTTTGACGTGTGTTAAATACACCAGTAAACTGAAAAGGAGACGATGAAGCCTAACTTGCTTTAATCACCACACCTACTTATAGTAACGCAAAATGTACTACGAGTTCGAGGCTAAATTCACATGCATTAGAAGAGATCATTTCAAAACACAAACAAGTTCACCAGTGCAGAGAGAGAGAGAGACAGAGAGAGAGAGAGAGAGACAGAGAGAGAGAGAGAGAGAGAGACAGAGAGAGAGAGAGACAGAGAGAGAGAGACAGAGAGAG
>NW_026068023.1:3299332-3432441 GCF_014885135.2 Alexandromys fortis | reverse complement strand
AGAGAGAGACAGAGAGACAGAGAGAGAGAGAGAGAGAGAGAGAGAGAGAGAGACAGAGAGACAGAGAGAGAGAGAGAAGAGATGAACTAGAAACGCAGTGTGAAGTTGCTGTGTGAGTGGCTAAGCTCAGGTTATGGTTCTAGAAAAGGAAATCAAACTGAACTGACTTTATAAATTTCTGAAACTGTACCTTTCTTTTTAGGCTGAGAATTTGAAAAAAATATGAACTAACAGATTGTTTATTATAATTTGATAGAACTTGTTTCTCCTAAACTTCTAAAATTAAAACAAAGAAACAACTATATTGATGTTGAGAACTAGCGAGAAAGGAAAAGACAGCAATTTGCTTACATAGATCAATACATGTGCTCAGTATTCATGGCCAGTTCAAACTGATATTCAGTCACTTGTAACCAAAAGAGCTTTGTCTACTGCATCTGTCCATCTGGGGCCCTAAATGCTTTCTACTTGCAGTTCCTTTGGGATCTCCCGTACACTCTCGATTTTCCTATGCTTCCACCAAAATCTTTCATTCGTTTTACTTCAGTGACTCCTGCCTGTCTTGAAATACCCTTCTGTCTGGATCCTTCATCTTGAAATAAATCATCACGTGGCTCTCAGGTCCCACAAGTTACACTCATATTTCTTCTCTGTTATTTACAACAAAACTTAGTGAATATGTCTTTATTTTTCCAACTCTCATGTCTTGAACTCATCTAATGTGAACTGCTTCCTGTATTCAGAGGCATACTTTCAAAAGTATTTTACAAGTCCTTAAAGCTTAGCATTTCATTTTTTATCTTCCATCTTTCTTAATCTCCATCAGGATGTATACTTCATATTGGCACATATTAAATGTAGCATGTTAGCAGAATGGTGAGCAAGATGACAGGTTTAGTCTGAAACAGTTTGTAAGTAACCTGTCTCTGAATATCTTTCTTGTTTTTTCTATAATTAAGTCAAAGTATTATATAGAATGGCCATCGTACGTAAAAAGAATCCAATTTTGCATGAGGAACTAAGGAAATAGAAAACATCTTAACTAGTATAGCTTGCCTGGTAATTAAAAAAAATGCAGATGACTTTTCTGTTAATTGTAGCTTGGAGAGAATGGTAATGTGGGCAGCGATATTGAAGGTTGACTGAAATGTATAAAAATACCCAGAATACCACAACCTCTGCATAGATTTCAAAATTACCCCAAACCTTAATATGCTGATTTTTTTCCTAATGGCATTCATGTATATTATGATATCTAGGAAATAGACTAACAATATAGCCACTTACTATTTTTTAGGTGGTAAACATTCTAAAATGGAGGACCACTATGGGTTTTATAACCATAGAAAACTATAAAATAAACTTTCTAATTCTTAAAAGTATTAGAAATCATAGGTATGCAAATAAGAAAGGGGTCTAGTTAGGTGTCTTAGTTAAGGTTTCAACTGCTGTGAAGAATCACATTGACCACAGCAACTCTTATAAAGGAAAACATTTAGTTAGGGTGGTTACATTTTCAGAGGCTTAGTCCATTTTGGTCATGGTGTGACATGGTTTTGCACAGACAGACATGGTGCTGGAGAAGTAGTTGAGTGTCCTACATCTTGACGTGCAGGAAACAGGAAGTGGTCTGAGACACGGGGTGAGGCTTGAGTAACTCTAAGACTTCAAAGCCGGCCTCCAAAGTGACACACTTCCTCCAACAAGGCCAAACCTACTCCAACAAAGCTGTAAGCATTTTCCTTTGTTCCTGTGGTCCATCAGTGTACAAGGACAAAGAGGCAGAAGTGATGAGAGAGATCCTTCTATGGCACGTGAACATGTTGGAGACAGTCTTTCAGGAGAGACTTTAGTGAATCGTCTCAGCTTTGTTTCAGATTATGGAAAAATATATAAGATTGGAGAGTCTGGGGACAAACCCTAATTTGCATGAAGAGGCATGGTTCTATCACAGGGCTTCATTTGTGGAAGTAGGGTCGTATAATAGAGATCCTAGTATATAAGTCTTAGTTACCATATACGTGGCAGGGGGCTTCTTGCAGGAAACTGTGACAAGGAAACTAGAGAAATCAGGCATCCAGGATTAGAGAAAGCTTTCAGATAAGGTCATTTCTTGGGCCCAGAGACATTCTCCAGATAAGGGCAGGTAGAGAGAAGGAAATTTCATTGTAGAAGGAATCTCCATGTCTAGGATCTTTGGGAAAAGTTGCCAGGTCACGATAGACTGAATCCGCTAACCAGCAAGGCCTTTCACACAAAGCCACAACTCCTAATAGTGCAACGCCCTTTGGGGATCATTTTCTTTCAACCACCATATAAGGATTACTATTTCTCTAATGAAACACCATAACCAAAAGCATGTTGGGCAGGAAAAGGTTTATTTGATCATAATCCATTGAGGGATGCAAAGGCAGTACTCAAACCTGGCATAAACCTGGAAGCAAGAGCTTATGTTTAGGCTCTAAAGTGTCACTAATTGGCTTGTGCCTCATGATTTGCTGAGCCTGTTTTCTTATAGAACAGACAACAATCACGCCAGAGGTAGCTCTATCAACAATGGGCTGGAACCTCCCACATAAATTACTAATTTAAAAAATGCTCTACAGGTATGTCAACAACCTGTTCTTATAAGGGCATTTTATCAGTTGATCTTTCACCTCTAGAATGACTTTAGCTTGTCTCAAGATGACATAAAACTAGCCAGGGCTGAAGGTAAATTATAATCTGAAATAGAATTTAGTGAAGACAAAAATGATTAGAAAGATTCTATCAAAGACTTCGTAAGTTGGCCCAATTTAAATGAGGTCAAGTCCATCGCTTAATAATTTTGTATTTCTTTTAGTTTATCACTTATACACATACATATGCATTTGCAAAACATTAAGTAATTCAAATGAGATTGTATATGCAGATAAAGAGAACTTCAAAATGTATTGTTAAGTTAAATAGCCGACACTTCTCTTCAATACTAGAAATGAAGATAATTAAGGGATGTGTGTGTGTGTGTGTATTAGACATAGTCAAAGAACATATGTGTCTAATTTATATCCAGCTCCTAATGTTAAAGCACACATTATCCATAACATTTTCAAGCACATTTGCTAAACAAGAACAAGTACCAATAATGACCACTGTTTAACCTTTGCAGTAATTGTCTGCATATATAAGCATTAGGAGGCTTATATGTGTATATATTTATATGAAAACTTACTAATTACTACTAAATTGCCTACGCTTGAACATTTCTCTAGAATCTAGTTAAAGGCCGTAGTTCTTTAGAATGCTAAGGAAGTCCCTTGTGTGTAAAATTTGTCATATGACTACTAGGTTTGGTTTTTCACGTTTATTCATGCATTGTGTCTGATTAGACGTGCGTGCCATGTGGCACAGCAGAGGATTACTCGTAAGAGTCAGTTCTGTCCTTTCCCCACGTCGGTTCCTGAAAATGACACTTGCAGTCAGAGCCTTCACCATGCTCTCATTCACCTCACCAGCACCCCCCAAAATTTCTTCAAGTCATCAACTTTCCCAACAGGACTTACATTTTGATAGACTGAAGATAAAAATTGCTGATATTTTTCAGGAGCTTAAAATTCTTTTACTCAAAATTTCTTTCAGAAATTTATATACAATGTGATTGACTAGCAATTCTTAGGTATGTACTAGTAATAATTTCTATTTTTCGAATATTAATTTATTTCAAATTGGCTATGCAACAGTAAGTTTTGCAAAGTGCCATTATAACAAATACCTCATAGCTTGTTAAACCCCCAAAAATTAAGCCACGTTCTATAAATCCCAAGCTTAGCCAATGGCAACAAAGTTATTTAGAATATCATTTCATATAGCATCTAGATTCTAGCAATAGAAAAGAAGAAGACAGTTACACCACAAGCAGAGTAATTCAGAACAAGACTGTTCCATGTGCAATTGGTTAGTGACAAGACATTTATAACACAATGACAAATCAGGAAGAAACATTTTCCTAATTTGTCTATGACTAATAAGCTTCAAAATAGATTCATCCTATAAGAGGAAACAAAAGGCTTGATGATGGATTTCATGATGAAAATGTGTTTACATGCAGCACTCACTATAGAAAATGTGTTTGAATATGCGATATTGTCTTAGAAAGGCAAGGGGACAAGGGTTAATGGAATGCAGTGGAGAATGCTTTTACTATCAGTACTCGGTGTGTTTGGAGGACGCTATGAAAGAGTTCGAGGCCAGTTCAATTTCTTAGCATTCTAAACAGGGTGGGGCAGAGGCTAAACAATTTTTTCCTGAAATCTTTAAAACTATCAAAAGTATATCCCTTGGCATGTGAAGAAAAATCATGAATTGTTACTAAAGGAAATTCTCTCTCATAGCTCTAAAATATATAAGGTTAAAAATCACCATGTTAAGTTCAGAGGATCAATTTTAATTGATCTGGTCAAGGTACTGTGAAGAAAGAAATAAATTAATTTGTAAATGGTATTGGAATTCATTCCCAGAAATAAATGAACATAATTAATGCCCCTGTGGATAACTATTCCCAGGCCTTGTGGTTTATGAATTCTGCTGGGAGGGAAAAGTCATCAGCAATCTTCCTCAGCTGTGAACTCTGTGAGCTGAAATTCCAACCTTCATGGAAAGCTATGCCTGTGGAAGCAATAGTGGCATAATTGTTATAGAACTAACAAGCCCTTTTCTGACCTGATTTTAGGCCTGCTTCATAATGAGAACTGATAGATAGTACTGTAATCCCGCTCAAAACCTGATACTGTTGTTTTTGCCTTAGGGATATGATGCCAAATTGCCTTCAAAATACTTACGTTTCTAGCGATAGTTGATCTTGGTCAGAGAATTGGTCAGAAAACCTTCTGTCTGTAGCAGGCAATAGCATAAAGAGACATTTAAAAGGTCAAAGTGCAGTAAGCTGGTGACTAGTGAATGATCAGCCTTAAATGGAGCATCTGTATCATTCCCGACAAGGCACAGGGAACATGGCAGAAGGCAGAATAGAAAGAATATTTGCCCTTGAGGTTGGGAAGGAGTGACATGAAAGATTGTCTTCTGGACACTGGGTGGTGGTTGTTGCACACATCAACGCACAGTACTAGTACTTTTCGCTATAATGTCTGAACCAATATAGACCCCATAAACATTCCATCTCAGAATGCAGGGGTGTTTAGAAGGCTCGTCCCTTCCAGAGAAATTACATGCAGTTAATGTTTCTTGAAGAAAGTAAAATTATATTCCTAAGTGATGTAGCCGCTGGCAAATATCTGTTTACTAAGTAGTTAACTCCCCATTACTCCAAGATAGCCGATCCTAATTAATATAAGTATAATCCAACTAAAAAAAAAGAGCATGAAAATAGAATTTGGACAGTTTGGTGTGGAGGTGGAAAGCAGGGAGAAGACGAGGTAATGGAAAAGAGATAGTTGAAGAACATTTCATGGAGGGTATTGTGAAAGAAAATTTAAGAAGCACCAGCTCTGTCCCTGCAGCCCAGGAGGCGTTGGCCTGTTCCTCACTGCTCTCACGTCTCCAGTTCTACCTCTCTCCACAGCACATGGACCACCCCTCTTTCTCTCCAATCTCTCCACCACGTACTCTATCTTTTCCAATTCTTCATCACGTATTTGTCCATTGCAGCGATATCCGCCCTCCTTGGTTTCGTGAGTCTGGTTTTGTTATTAAACTTGTTCAAATACCTAGTATCATTGGTGCTTATTAATCCAACCGCTGCATCTGCTGCCACCAGAGGCCATGATGATGTCTAGGGCCAGGCTGCCACTGAGTGTCTTGCCTGGGTCCGTGGTACTACTACAGTGAGGGTCTGTGTTGACGTCTGAGGTCCATGTGTACAACAAAGGCCATGCTAAGCCAGTGGTTGCAGCTACCACCTGAAGCCATATTGATTTCAGAATGCTATGCTGAGCTAGCCCCAGCCCTAGAGGGCAAGGGCTGATCCTGTCTGTAGCTGACCTACACTGCCAGCAGTGACATGGGTACTGGAGATCTGGCCATGTCCCTTGCCCGGAGCAAGGGGACACTTAATGCAGGCCCAGACTGTCCAACTCAACTACCACCCTGGTTCAGAAACAAGACCCAGGGCCCCAACATCTACTCTATCTTTGACTGTTGAAGGGTCTGAAGGAGGCAGTACTGTGGATCCATAGCCACAGGATCTCCGTGGCTCTGGGCACCAGCAGGATAGCTGAGGAAAATCATGATTTAGGACTGATGATGTAGCAGAGATGAGAGGCCTTGAACCAGACCAACGACAGTGAACATTTGCACATAAAGCTGCTTGGGCAGAAGGGTGCACTGAGTGACACAGCACAGTTTCCAATGATACTACGATGGATGGATATGTTATGGAGAGGCAGGAAAGACAGAGGAGTGGAGTGGCTCAAGTATGGAATCAGTTTTAATTTTATTTTTTTATTTTCTTTTGAAGGAGACGTTTTAAGCATAGTGAATATGGAAGAAGTGGGAAATGGATGGCATTGGGGTGAATGATGTAAAATTCCCAAGAATCAATTTTTAAATATGTTTTAAAAAATTAAAAAAAATAAATTTTGAAAGATTATTTTTCTAGAGTATGGTACTTTTCAAGTAGAAGAATGTGTAGAGATTTCTGTTTATGGAATCTTATTTCATGCTATAAAATTATGTAATAAACTAAAGATGATGACAGTCTGAGAAAAAAAAATATGTTCTGTGTTGTAACCAAAAACTGAGTGTGAGATTATCTTCAAAACATATGGATAAAAGCAAGCTGCATTTTAGCACTGCCAATGGGCTATAGTTTTATTTGATCCTAGCAATTTGTGTCTTGATAGTTTTTTTTTTTAAAATGCATTTTCATGAAAATTTCCAATGACTATTTTGTACATATGTAATTCCAGTCAAAGGTGAACAGGAATAAAACTTAGCATATACTTTAATGCAAAGGTCCATCTTTTACTTTTCTGAATCTATAGACTTGTGTGGACACCTAGAATCACAGCAAACACCTCAGTTGTAAACTCATGTCTTTGGGAGTACACGTCAAATGCATGCTTTGATGTTCTTATTGCTTAAGAAGAATATTTTCCAGCTGTGCTTTTGCACTGAAGTAAATGAATCCATTAGTATAAACTCTCTGCTGTCAAACCCCTTGAGGATCCTGTGGCATATGGTGCTTCTCCAGTGGAGTGTGGAATGTTGGGTGTGGCCCTAAGGTTACTTCTCTGCTGAGGAAAGTGCAGCTTCCCTCTCACCCCGGGAGTCCCAGTAAAAAGTATAAATTTGCTTCATACAATAAGCACATAAATGCCTTTGCCAAACTCTTGGCAATATCTTTTCCTCAAGCTGGCAAACAAAATTCAACAGATGCTTCCCCAGATGACTCCACACTGATGAGCATTATATATGCAATCTATCTCATATGATTATACAACATAGATCATCATAAACATTGCATGTTTCACAGTCTGTCTGCCAACTGATCTATGGTTCTTGAGGCTTCCCGGGCATGAAATCACTGTGCATTTGAATGCCTGCCCACAAATCCAATAGGGAAAAATGAAATGTGTGACCACAAACCTTGGTATATGTCTGACTTACCAATATATTGTAGGTGAGAGGGATGAGTTCTCAAAGAAACTGACTTTAGAATTGAAGGAATAGCAGCCACAAAATAAAGCAGGAAAACTCAAAAACCTTGACTAGAAGATAAAAAAAAATTCACATTATAGAATACTCCTATACAACGTGCCAAAGAAATAGAGCAGAACATCCACACCAGAACTGCAATAGCCCATCGCTGAATGGCTCTCCATCTGCCTTCTAGTGGGCTGCTCATTCGGTCCCCGGGAAACAATTTGCACAATAAGGAAATGAAGTTTAAGACTGACCTAGACACTTAGTTTGAAAATTTATCTCTGCCGCTTATTAGTTATATAACTCTAGGAATATCAACCGATTTTAAATGCAGAAATGTAATAGCCATTCTTTGTGAGGCACTATAATATGAGAATTTCTTAAATATGAAAATGTCACAAAAAACAAGGCATAAAAAGTCAGAGCTGTCACCTAGTTTTAATGTCATCAACACAAAAATTATGCTAACTCTGCTTTAAAGAAGGAAAATAAAGCTTGAAATATTTAAATTATCTAATAAATTTTATATAAGTAATAAGTCACAAATCTTTCACAGACTTAGAAGATTGAACTCCAATATCTCTCCTTAAAGAGCATGAATGATCACATGTACTGAAAGGTAAGGATCGCAAATGATGCTGAGGATTTCCCAATGGGATAGTAGGCAATTGGCAAAACTATTTTTTTAAAAAAATATTCTTTATTTAAGAATTTCATACATAATTTTATCATATTCATTCTCTAACTCTTACCAGATTTATTCCCCATTATATACCCACCCAACTTTATGTCCTTTATTTTTTAAATAAAGTTCAATTTGTATTCATCATATTTTCTTGAAAGTGCAGTCTTCCTTTGGAGATTGGTAAACTGACTTTCCCTGCCCCGTATCTGTTTATTACCAACAGTTGCTCCTTGACAAGAGCAACTTGTCAACGTGTCCACCTCACATCTCCATGCTAGAATGTGGTTTGTCTTCGGCTTGCACACGGTTTACATGCTTTCCCAACTGCTGTGTGCTCAACATCCTTACCCAACAGGGAAATGCAAATTAAAACTATTTGAGATTTCAGCATACCAAAGTTAGAAGGGTTAAATTAAAAAAGAAAAAAAAAGTGCTGGCATGAATGTAGAATGAAAGAAACACTTATTCACTGCTGATGGGAGTGACAATATTTGCAGCCAGTGTGGAAAAAGTGTGGAGGTTACTCAAAAAGTTCAAAATAGGTTTACCACCTGACTGAGCTTTGCCACTCTTTGGAATGCGCTGCAAGAATTCCATATTCTACTATAGAGCTATATGCTCATTCATGGTTTACTCTTCCATAGCTATGAAATGCAAGCTGCTTAGATGTCCATTAGCTGATGAATTAGTAGTAAAATTGTGATATAATTATAAAACTGTATATTAATGAGCTACTAAGAAAAGTCTAATTTGCAGGTAAATAAATGGATCTGGAAACAATTATTATGAGTGAGGTAACACAGACACAAAGCCAAATGTCACATAGCTCCTTTCATTTGTAGATGTTATCTCTGAATATTACAGTAAGTGAGCTTTATTTGGAATATTCATAGGAGCAGGAAATAATTAAGTGAGGCTGGGTCTTGAAAGGAAAGGGAGATAAAACACAATAGCATAAAATGTTAAAAGGTAATGATGGAACAGAAAATGTTTAATTGGAATAGGACAGAGGGAACAGGATACAGGAGGGACTTCTGGGAGGGGAAAATAACATTAAAGACTTTTTAAAAGTCATATAGAAACCTAGTAGTGTAGAAGTTTTCTAAAATATATCTGTACACATACTGAAAAAGAACCCATATGGAATTAGCCTATAATGGGACAACAATGCTTAGTAGACTCCAGAGGTTAACCAAAAGCCCAGGAGTGGGTTACTTCTTTTGGAGTAATTGACCAATGAATTTCCAAAGACCAAATACACAGTCAACAAACAAAGAATAGAAAGAAAAAAAAAAAGACAAACCAAATGCTTATTTTCCAATTAACATAGATCCCTAGTTCTCAACAACAACAAAAAATCCACAAACAAAATAAACACACACACACACACACACACACACACACACATCAAAAAGATCCTCTACCACAGTCAAGTTGGCTTGATTCCAATGATGTAAATGTAAATCAATGAGTATAATTTTCTACATAAGTAGATTGGATATAAAAGCACCAATCATCTCATTAGTAGCATAAAAGGCCTATGACAAAATCCAGTATCCCTTCATGTTTAGGAGGAACATAACTCAATATGAGCAGGATTGGAAGGAAGGGTTTGGAGATACATTAGATTACAGAACATTATGCGTATGTATGAAAATCTCCAATATTAAAATAGTTAATTATAGTAAAAGATGTATAAGGCAATAAACCTAAACTAGAAACCAAAGTAGTAAATCCTATAGAAAAGATGATTTGCTTATAATTGTTCCCTGTTATATAAAAATTTAATAAATACATTTGCTCAGAAAACTATGTACTCAAATAAAAGGCTGAGTTATACACAGATTAATTAAGGAATAAAAGTGAAAACTGGTCTGAATAACTGAATCTCCCCAAAACTCAAATATTAAAACTTATTTCCATGATGTATTTGCATAAGGAGTCTTTAGAAGGGAAAAGCATGACAGAAAAATTGCCGTAAATGTCACTGATGTCTTCTTTAAAGAGGCTCACATGGCTCCCAGGTCCCTTTCTACAGTGTGAAGACGTGGGGCGAAGACGACTGTCCCTGAACTATAGTAGACAAGAACCGTCAATGCTCTGATGTG
Organism: Alexandromys fortis; assembly: GCF_014885135.2. NCBI lineage: Eukaryota > Metazoa > Chordata > Mammalia > Rodentia > Cricetidae > Alexandromys > Alexandromys fortis. The sequence goes on along the minus strand of NW_026068023.1, from coordinate 3,422,010 downwards.
TGGAATCGTTGGCCTCATTGAGAAGAAGGTTTCTGCTTCCTACAACCAACATAGAGTGTGGTAGTTCATTGAAGAGAACTTAATCAAGTAAAATACTGTCTTTACTTGAGTAATAAAAATTTTACCCTATAACAAAAAGAACAGCCAAATGCAAGTATTTAGAAGAGAACTAGAAAAGCTAAGATTGAAAAGCAGTATTATCACCAACAGATGAGAAGGAAACTGAGTTTCAAGAATTTAAAATGTGGAGCTGGAGAGATGGCTCAGAGGTTAAGAGCACTGACTGCTCTTCTGGAGGTTCTGAGTTCAATTCCCAGCAACCACATGGTGGCTCACAACCATCTGTAATGAGATCTGGTGCCCTCTTCTGCCCTGCAGGCATACATGGAGGCAGAACACTGTGTACGTAATAAATAAATAAATCTTAAAAAAAAAGAAATAAAAGAATTTAAAATGTACCATTATAATGAACTCACATTCATTATAATAAATAAAAAAGCAGCAGACTTTAATCAATGAATGGATTTAGGAAAAATTCGGATTAAACAACAACAACAAAAAGAACCCCACACAGGAAAACTCAACATTAAATGACCAAGACATATGGAATCCAGTATGTGTCTTAAATACAAAGACAGGCTCCTGATTTCTGCCTGGAAAGTTGACAAGGAGTTGCCCAGATTTACAAAAGGATCAGAGCCTACCTGGATAGTAGTACTACCCTAAGGAAGTACATCCTTCTCTTAGGAAATCCAGCACCTGCAAAAAACTTCTCTCAGAACACTTAACACATTGATGTGTATAGACTGCTGGAAAGGCATGCAACTTGTGATAATGATGCCAGAAGTTGCCGATCCTTCCCGACTTTTGTGTCATGGCTCACAGCTTTGAAGAACACTGAACTGTCTCTCACTATGTTGTTGGGACTAGTACCTGCTCTGGGAACCCTTCTTTCTTCATCTCTATGGAATAAAAAGTTTAATTCATCAGGGAAACATAACACAGTCTGTCATTCTTAGTTAAAAAATAAAATACAGCTTTATAGGACAGGGGTGAGGAAAATCAGAACAAGAAATTGTAAATGCATACTATCCCCAAAATGAATCATTCCTCAGAAGAAAAAAAAAAAAGATCACTCCTTCCTCCAAAAAAAAAAAAAAAAAAAAGTCATTCACAAGAGTCTCCCATCATATCACATGTACAACAAGAAAGTGAGTTAAAATTTGGACTGAGAAAAATACTATGAGGAACTTTGTGGCCTGTTAACTCTCATTCTTAATATAAAATATAATCCAAAATAGTTGATAGATTTTGTAAATTAAGCATCACAAAGACCAGAATTAATCTATTATACAGCCCTAGATTCGAGTACTCAAAAGTTAAATCAAAATACCACCAAAAGTAAACATGTATCCACTGTAAGGCGAAAAAATATATGTTACACAAAATGACTGCTACCAAAAAAGTAGCAATAAATATATGGAAAGATAAAGTAAGACAGCACATTCCAAGAGACAAAACAAAAACCAAGCCTGGCACAATGGCTGAAATTACCAGAAAAGAAATTTTAAAATGCAATGATATAACGGTTATGTCAAAAGTTGTATTTCTTTAAAATAAGGCAAAGAGCATTCAAACCAGGAAACATTGTTAAATTCACATCAAAGCTGAGGAAATAACATCACCAACAAAAGATAAAAGAAGCCAGCTTGGTGACATTCTTCACATAAACTTTCAAAACCAGTGACACGGATTAATGATTATACAGTGCTAAGGGCTTCCTACTGTGACCCACTGCACCCACAATATGAGCTCATAAGACACTAATCAATTATGAAAGCAAGAAATAATTATTAAATATAAAATTTTGAGGAATAAGCTGTCAGTATTTGTCACTGGTAAAAAGATAAAATCAAACCAATTTTATTTAATATATACACTAAAGGAATACAGATGCTATGTTAAATGTCATCAAAGTAAACTCTGAATTCATTCCACAAAAGTTTAATCACTTGCTCATTTTACTCAGTAAAGACTAATGTGATAAATCAAATTCTGTTGACTACATATTGGGTGTCTATTTTTTCTAGGACTTATTTTCAATGATGAAGATATCACAGTGAAAAGAAGCAAGTCTTGGCTGCTTTGCTTTGTAATATTGCTCCATCCTCTCTACGACTGGAATTAAGGAGTTCAGACCATTGCTTAGCTCTGCATCTGCTTCAATCAGTTACTGGATGAAGATTCTATGACTAAAGGGGCCAAGATCATGATGGGGAAACCCACAGAAACAGCTGACCTGAGCTAGTGTGAGCTCACTGACTCCAGACTGACATCTGGGAAACCTGCATAAGTACAAACTAGGCCCTCTGAATGTGGGTGACTTGGGCAGTTGGCAGGACCACTAGTAGTGGTACCAGCATGTATCTCTAGTGCATGAACTGGCTCTTTGGAGCCCATTCCGTATGGAGGGATGCCTTGTTCAGCCTCAATACAGGGGGAAGGGACTTGGTTTTGCCTCAAGTGATATGAAAGAATTTGTTGACTCCCCAAGGGAGGCCTTACCCTCTCTGAGGAGTGGATGTGTGGTGGGGAGAAAATGGGATAAGCCAGAGAACAGGAGGGAGAGGGAACTGAGGTTAGTATGTAAAATAAGTTTGTTTGAAAAAGAAAAGAAAAAGTTTCATATTCGGGAAACTGACCCACTTAGACACAATCGCCAAACTATCAGCATAAAGCTACAAACATTGATGTGAATTTCAAAGTTTAAAAAAGCAATTTTATAAGCAATAAGTACAAGTACATAAGGCAAGAAATCCAAAAAATGTGTTGGAAGTGTCAATTTTTCTTTTTCATGGCAGGGCTTCAACTGTTTAAAATTATAAACACATTGCCTTACAAAATACAATGGCTCTGAAATTTCAATCATTTTATAATCATTTCCTTATAAGGAATTAAAAATCTCTTTTTACAAATGTACTTGACAGTCATCACCTTGCATGTGTTTCAGCCTCAAAAGCAAAGGTAGCATTGTTCTCTTTTGAAGATAATCATAGTATAATTCAATATTTATGAAAATGGCTTTCTACTACTTATCTGGATTATGTGTGAAATAATATTTGTCGTGAATAATGAAGCTTATTCTTAAACAATGAAGTTTGCTGTTTGCATTTCTATGATTTTGTTTTCTTTTTCTCTAAAATTTATCAGTTTTCCATAATCAACTTAATTGTTGCTGTATAGTAGTTTTTTCTTTTACAGTAGGGTGTTACTGAGTGAATATAAATATTAGTTATTTTCTTCTTGGTATTGTCTGTATTTCCTTGTATTTTAACTTGATAAAAAAATGACTTCAATAAAATAGCTACCTAAAAATACCAAGTAACATCAAATGATGCAAAATTTATGAAACAGAGTACCAATAAACCTGAATGTGGGAAAAGAGAGGTGTACTCTTCAGAGCTCCAGGGAGGGGTAAGGTGAGGGTCAACTCTCCATCCCTTCTCAGTCAGGGAAGTCAGAGAGGCCCTCAAGAAACACTTTTGCTGACTGAGGAGACTCAGAAGAGCCACATGAAGAGAGGAGCTGTTGGGTCTCTCTGCTTATCCTGTTTCTTATTTGGGTCCATGGGCTTTCTTAGTGCCTCTACCAATAGTGATCAGAAGCATTTTTATTTTGATAATAGAATCTGACAACCTGAAATGGGGAAGCAAACTAATTCCCATCCATCTAATTCCCATCCCCTCTATCTGTTTAAGCCCCGGGGGTGGGAATAAAGTAATCTCCTTGATTTCATTACTTTTAGTTCTAACATAGGCCACAACAACCATAAGAAGCTGCTTGCTGTTCACATCACGGGGAGATCAGCTAATGGATCCGGGCTACCTTTTCCAGGAAATAGTTAAAAGGAAATAGGGCATGAGTCCAGGTTCCCTTTCATTGTTTTTGTCAACCTACATCACAAACTTGGAAGGCTCCAGTTCACCCCACTAATTATCTAAAGTGGAACAAAGCCTGACAGGAGTGTTCCAAAGTGGGACCAGGGTAGACAGGGAAATAATGAGGTGCTTCATAATGTGGGGCATTATTCAGGGTGGAAAATGGCCTAGTGAAGTCTGAAAAGAAAGAACTGCAGCAAATATAGACTGCATATTTTCACAAGCCATATTTTATGGATGAGGTGGAGATTTAAAGGAGGGCAGTTCTTATCCTTCTTTGCCATGTGCCTTGTGTTCTGAATACACCTGCTGTCAGATCCTGTCTCTATGAGAACAGCGGCCCTTTAAACTCTAAACCCATAAGACGCTTTCTTTTAAAACAATAGTGAAAGTCATCAATTAGCAATGAAAAAAAAATGAAAGCCATTTCTCCTCCAGCAGGGAAGCTTTTAAATGCTTTCTTGTCAGACCCCTATGGTTCAGGCTCTCTGTCAGTTCCTTTAGGTCTCAGACTCAGAACGTTTATCCTAAAAGGTCATCCCTTCATGGCATTTTCCCCCATTTATTTTTAGATGTTGTAACCCTAGTAAGTTTAAGCACGTAGAGGCCACACAGACACACACACACTTTTAAGTGCTGCTTGAAGCTAGATCCGAATTAAATACACGCCCACACAGATGTTTTCCACATGACGTCCCTGCACCTGCCAGGGCCACCTCAATAGTCATCTGCATACAGGGCACTCAGATCTGCAGGGCATTGGGAAAATAAAGAAAGCAACATTATTTTATTTTCAAACTCACTATCAAAGCATCACATATCTTAAACATAATTCATTTTCAGCCAATAACAGGCCAAGCCCAGCTCTCATGTAGGAACCTTTGTGTAACCCAGAGCAACTGCACAGCACATCTGGACAGCACATGTTCTATTCCACAGTGACTCCAGCTATATCCAGAGCTGCATTAGGGCCAGAAAGTCACTTTCCAGGTCAGCATTTGACATTCCCAACATAGGAATGGTGAAATGATATTTAAAACTGTAACCATATTCTGAGTTTTGTGAACTCAGAGTCTACATGAGGACACTGAGAACTCAGTAGTATAAGCCTGCAAATTTGCTCAAGATGCTTGATCAGAGCTGAGGCAAGCTTAAGAAATCTGCATTCAATGGTGGCCACTTTGTGACAGAAATCTCCATAATGCTCTGTAACATTCTATGACAATAGAAAGTTTTCCTACCTATAGATATTTCATCATTACATCTGAATATGACTTTACTACAACATAGTTGTATACCTTACCTTTACCTTGTATGCATTTCTGTGCGTGTGTGTCCATATACATAAGTATTTTTCTCTATGTGTGTATGGCTTAATTTAAGGCAATATTTGTTTAAAGACCAAGAACTATGAGCACCCATATTTATACTTAATAATTTTATAGAAATGTGGGCAATTCTTTAGTTCCATGCCAAGTATTATGTCTCAGATTGGAGGCAGTGAGATGAGTTATTTAGAAAACATTTATGAGGATATTGGGATGCAAAGTAACATGAGTTAGTCTTTGCTTTTACTAAAAACTATAAAAAGAAATATTCTGTACAACGCCAATCATTGCTTCATGCTTCATTTCTATTGGTATTTGACAGAAAAGAATAGTAAAAGGAGAAGGTACAAGGGCAAGAGAAGGACTAAGAGGAGAAGAAGAAGACTCCAAGAAAGAAGTACATATGAAGAAGTTAGCACAAAGCCACGGAGAAAACAATAAAACACGAGAAGGAAACTATAAGAAAACCGGTGGAAGAAAAGAAAGCAATTAACAGACAAAACAGATTGGAAAGAGAGGAAAAACCAAAATAATGGAGAAGGAGGGATTGAAGTTGAGACTGTCAGAGATACAGGTGGACACTGAAGGGTTTTCTTGGGGTGATTTGTGTGTTCTCTCTCCCCTTATCCTGAGGGGTTTAGATGGATGTCAATGAGTCCATAGCCACACTTGCCCCATTAAAGCAATAAATAAGTATTGGTTACAAATAAAAATTTTCTTATCATTTTCCCAGAACAGTTAGTAAGATGATACTCAAAAAGATATTGAAGGAAAAATGAAAAAGAAAATAGGGTAGGATCTGGAGAGAACACACATGCCTTCACTTATTTCTCAGCCAGAGCACTGCTGGCATTTCAAGGTATCTTTCATTCTGTGTCAGAGATCTCTGTGGCTTGCAGGATTCTATTAGCAGAAATCCTTGTTATCTATGTACTAGTTGCCACTAGCAGCTCCCTATAATGTCAATTATCAGATAGAGTAAATAACTCTGGTAGTACAGGGGTTGCTTGGCTTTTCTGTGCAACACCCTGCTTCAGTCACCGCATCCAGTATTGTTTGCACAGCAAGACGTCATAGGTTAGGAGTCGAGTGTTTTCTTTTCTTATAAGTGTTACCTAGAAATCAATCTGGATCAATATTTAGTTACTATTTCCCCTCATCCACCATCAGAAACCCAGAATAGTTCTTGTTCGATACCCTGGAATTTCTTGTCTACCTGGATGTGGGATAGAGTCCCAGAAAACCAAACTGCACTCTGCAGTTATTTGAGGCTTTCCTATCAACTGTGGATTGAGGTGTTGGCTACTGCTTCAAATAGGCAAACAGGCATAGTGAATAACAAATGCTTAGCAGTCAGAGTGTCTGAGGGACAGCAGGAGAGCTAGGTTTTCTGGCACAGAATGCCCCATTAGAGCGCCATTTTTCTCTCTCAGGCCTTCTATTGAAACCCTCAGGGAACATTAAAACCTTGCTAGAGCAGGCCCCTTGCTTTGGCTGAGCTGAATTAGGCTGTACAATTTCTAAATCACCCCCTGGATATTAGCCACAGGCAATTGAGACCCAAGCAAAGCAGGAGGCATGCCAGCTTCTCAGAAGTCAAGCCAACTCCAAAATGGAAGTTTGCCTCCCAAAACATCCCTTGAACTTCACAACACCTTCTTTAGTTTAGAGATTTTGTTTTAGAAGACAGTATGATAAGAAATATCCAAGCAAACATTACGTGTCTACTTCCAACCAGCAAAATAAAACTTTGGTTATGATATCAGCTACATGCCAACATGTACCTGAGATTTTCTAAGTTTTTGGTTGTAATATTGTTCATAGACAAGTAGGCAGATAGGTAGATAATAAATAAAAAGTATAGATAGAAAGATGATAGATAGGTAATAAATAGGTAGATAGATAGATGAGAGAAAGAGAAATCTTCATATCTAATGCTTCTTAGAATAGAAAATAAGTTCAATTAGTCAGATGACTATTTGTATTCATTAGGGGATAAATATAAGATATATGTGGTTATGGTGTTCAACACTTCTGAGGGCACAAAATAACCTAAGTATCTCTTCTCTGTGTGTCATCTTTTATTCAAAACAGTTGATTTTTTATGGTTTCTCATGATTCATGCCTTGGAGAGCTACCATAACCAGAGGAATGATGAGATTTTATTTTAATTTTACATATAAGGATTTTACAATGAGCATCCTCTTCCATCTGTTTATTTACCAGACATTCTCAGTTTTTGCATGATATTTCATGAGAATGTAACATTAACTTGTAATCTTCTGACAGCAACATGACTTTTGATTTTTGTTTGTTGTTTTATTTATTGGTAACTTTGATGTTATACACAAAATCCATAAAGGATATTTTCACATAAACTTCAGTGAGTTTCTGCAAGTTTTACGATCATTTGTGAAACTTTTGACACTCAGACTCTCTCCTAGAATCATTTATACCCCAAGCAGCTGCAAAGAATCCTGCATTTCTTAAGCAAATATATATATTGAGTTACATTGTCTATATAGATTTATCACAGTAGAGATTTTTCCCTTTAAATGTCATATCTCTATGTTAGAAATTATATGTTTATAGCCTTACTATGATCTAAATACAAGAGAGAAACCTCCATTATTTATTGACTAATTGAAACAACTTTGTAAGGCCTTTCAAGAAAACAAATAAATCACATTGTAATTATTGTCTGTATCCTTTAGATAAAGTAAAGATGTTTGTAACCAGATGAGTATCTTCATTCTAATACTTTTACAAAATATTTAAATATATTGTGAAAGTATATTTATCTCTTTTATACAGATAGTAAGGATAGAACACAGAGCAGCTTCGGAGTTTAGCATTACCCTCAAGTGTATATAGAATCACCATGTGACCAAGCAATTCCACTCTTACATAAAACCTGAAAGAAATGAAATCATACCACACAAAGGCATCCACATAGCGGTATTTATAATGGATAAAATGTGAAAACAACTACTTAAAAGAAACACAAAATTCAGCATGTTCATAGAGAGACAAAATAGATTAATGGCTGACAAAATGCTGTTTTTAAGGGAAGACAGGGGAAATGGGAACTACTAAAGGGGACCAGACTTTTGGAGGGAGTGGAAGAATGATGTAGTTAGTTAAAAGTTTTAGGGTTAAATAGGGATTATTGTATTCTTCTAAAAACATGCAAAGACCTATTTCATTGTCCAATTTATAAAAGAAAAATGTATAGTATGTGAACAAAACCTCAACAAATCTGTGATGGACAACAAGGTACACTTCTGTGCAATGTTTACATAAACATCAAATATGCTTTACAAATGAATACCAACATCTTAGAGACCTGATCAGCTGGGCCTAAACTGACCCAGAATGCAGAATAACTTTCAGTTAGTTAAAAAGCTTGAGCGCAGATCTCTTCTAGAAACCAAAAAGGAAGGTTTCTCTCTACATACAGAAAGATTTCTGAAAGTGAATCTTACCTTGGAAGATAGTAATTGGGAGCGATGCTTCAACCCAATACTAAATTGCATGTTACGAAATGACATTTGAAATTTACAATTAGTTCTTTCATTATAAGTATCATTGAGGCATAGAAACATCCAAACAGAGGATGTCCAAGTCCCAGCTCTTGACCCCAGAAAGAGGAAGCAGTCAGAGGTAAACATCATACATGCTGAGGACACCACACCAGACAGATTGCTAAAGAAGGCTCTTTTGCTATTGTTATGAGAATCTTTGCTTGGCAATTACACTGATTTACGCAAAACCAGATTCTAAAATTGAAAAGAAGAGGATGATTTTATTGAAATACTGGGTCAGGGAATATGGTTGTTGTTGGTAAATAGGCTTGCATAGTCTTCTTTCCCAGTCATCAACCTCTAATAAGAAGGGCAGAGTACTGCAATTAGCTTTCTTGTGTAACCACATTTCTCATTTGGAGATAAAGGATCTTCTAAGATTAAATCTTGCTAGAACAAGGCTTCTCATTCCTTCTACACTGTTAGCAAACAGAAAGAAACTCATTTCCTATTCCAGAGATAGGTTATGTTCTACATCCGATTCTGTTCTCATTAGACTAGGAGGCCAGATCTAGGTTTGAGGCAATCTGGTTGCAGAACAGCGTAAGGATGGATGAGTTCTAGCTTGATTATCTCCCAAAAGGGTTGAACTTTGCCAGACCAGATGCAAAATAATAATAGTAAAAAAAAGGAAAACAAAAGACATCTGAATCAGGAAAAACTAATTTAGAATTTGATTAATGAAGTTTGAAAGAATAAAAGAAAAAACAAAATACTAGTCATATTAATAGTAGTAGGTATATTCTCTTATTAGAAAGAAATTCTAAAACACTGTGAAATCCAAATCGAAGTATGTATTTATATGATTGAATCTTATACAATATATAACCTGATAAATATATGCAATTCTGGGGGGGGGGGTTCTTGTACAATGAAAGATGTTTAGAAGTCTTTTGCTTCTTTTATTTTGATTATAACTATTTCTTAGAATGCTAGATTTATTAATATGACATGGAAATAGATGTTTATATTATTTTTGTTTATCCTTACAAATACAAGTGCATACGTATGTATATCAAACAAGAAAGAGAGAGAGCTATCATATACGATAGGCAATATGCTGACCTTATGTTATGTTAGTCCTAAGGGAAAATAGATGCAAATCTTAACCAATATTCTAGATTATGTAAGTAAAATATTATGTTGCTCTTTTATATATCATGCCTTATAATTCACATAAAAATTAAAGTTATACCTTTCACCTATATTTCAATGGGCTGAATAACAGACTCTTCACATTTTGGAAAATGTAAAACTACATTTATATGGAACTCTCTACATTTGAAACCCACTATCAACTCTTAGCTCTTAATTCTAACCAAATTTTAATGCTTGAAATGCATGAAGTGAGCAAGAAATGTATTTTAAAAAGTCAGAAGATTAAATACATAATTAATAGACTTTACCTATAGGGGGAAATTCACTATTAAAAATCAGTATTATCAGATTGAACACAATGTTTTGATTTTACCATTTATGAAGAGGCACTAAGAAAATGTAAGATTTCCTACAGCATGCTTGACTATGCTTGAAGCCTTTTCTTTTCTTGAGTAAAGCTAAAGAAAAGCTATCATGACTATAGACACATTTTATTTCCATAAATGCAATGGTCCTCAGGATAACCTTGGCCAAAGTACCAGGTTGGAGAGCCAAGAGTCTGAGAAATAAGTTCTTCAGGTTTAGGTCTCCAACTACCCTGAATGTAAAGGACTTTGCCCTGCCAGCTATTCTACATTTGAGTAAGGATTCCTGTCTGGCTGAATTTCAGTCATTACAATGAGATTTTAAATAGAGAAAAGATTCTCCTTATAACTATGTCAAATTTATAATATCACAGTATAACAGTGTGTGTGTGTGTGTGTGTATGTGGAAAATCTATTAAAGCAGTATACTGGGGAAAATGTCAGGCAAATTGAGACTATCCTTCTGTTTGCTGATAGTGACATATTTATTAAATTATTTTATTTACATGCCATTTCAGTCAGAAGGGTATTCGTGTTATGATTGATAGCAGCTTTTAAAGACATGGTGGCATGTCCTGGGAACTCAGCTGAGGTTTATAGTTGCAAGGACTGAGTGAATTGAAAATAGCTGAGAAAAAAAAAATTGCCTCAGTGTGGGGAATTCATTCAAAATTCCTTCCCTTGCATAAACTTCACCACTGCTGAAACTCTCGTAAGTGCTAAGACATCTTCTGGGTGCCACAAGTAGAGCCTACCTGTGTCTATAAAGCAGTGCAACTTGGAAGAAAATTACTATGACTGACATCCATGAATCTGCACATTTGCAAAAACACTTTCAACACATGCCCTTCCTTTTCTTCATCATATGGGACGTTTATTATCCCCACACAGTGATAGATAAGGAAATGGTGAAGGAATGTCATTTGTTTGAGGTGGCGTGGCATAATGATGGCTTCATTCATGATTTCGTTCCAGTATTCTTCATTCCAAATAGCAAATTGCTGTCATTTTCTTTGATAGAATTGGTATCTTAAAATGATATATGCTTCATCGTGTTCACTGCAGCATTAATCACGCAGATATGATGTGGAAAAAGCCTAATGTCCACTGAGAAATGAAATAATGTCACACACACACACACACACATACACACATGAACACACATTGGAGGGGAAAGAGGGAAATATAATTCAGTCAGTTTTTAAAGGAAATACAGCAAAGGTAGTATTAGTCAGAGAAAACAAGCCAGACTGAAACATGGAAAAAGAGTATGACCTCACTTACGTCTAGAAATTAAGAACTATAATCATAAAAGTAAAATGGCCTTTGTTATTGACTATATGGGATATGAGAAACTTGAGAAATGGTGAAAACACAGATGCTCACATAAAAATTAATAATTTCTAGGGATCTCCAACCAAGTATCTATGCTGTATTATACTTAATAATAATGTAATGTTTTCACTGAAATCTGATGAGGGCCAGTAGTTTCACCCTTCACACAGTTTCAGCATAATTAATAGGCATGTTTGTGCCTGTGATTGTGGTAATCAATGCGGCATTCCTCAGATCCAAAATCATCACATTCAAAAATTTTAACATACACACACACAGTTTAGGTCAACATAATAATTAAAATTTTCAAATACAAAAAGGTCCACAATATCATGTTGATCAGCATTGGAAACTTATATTGTTTCTTAAACTTAATTTTAAATGTTATGACTATTTACATTAATGCCATATTAATCTTTTAATTCAACCAATATTTCTGATTAGTTAGAAATAGTTACCAAGCAATTATTTGGACTAATTTTTAGTATAGCTTCAAAATGGAAATCTCCTTCTGTTTCTTGTGAAAGCCTAAATCCCTATTTCTATATTTCCAGTAAACTCAATAGAACAATTATCTTGAACATAGACAAAATAAGCTCATTTTCCTTTTTCAATTATAAGAGCTTTAATTGTTGGCTACAATTTAATAACGTCAAACTTCAGAAAAACTTCAAATTAAAGGACATGGAAGAGAAATTGAACCTAGCCCACACACCTAAGAAAAAGGCTACCCTGGGATGTCCATTTAACTATTAGTTCCATTTACTTTGCACCCTTGGTTTCTATCCACCATGGGACTACTTCCCTGAAGAAAAAACCAAGCATCTAATATCCCTTAACAGCTGGGGACATTGTGAATAATAAATGAGGAGAACAAAGCACTTATCTGCCTGCTATGTAAGTAATATTTTTAAGAAGAAGAAAAATATCCAAATGGGAGTTGAGTATGGTGTCATTTTAACACCGTGTAGCTATCCCCTTGAGGATGAAAAGAACAGCCTAACATAAAAAAAATACATTTGGTTCAAGTTAAGAGACTCACATTATGGTCAAAGCCCTTGAATATGCAACCAAAAGTTAATAGAAATGCAAAGCCATGAGATCAAAACTAAAATCACTGATAATATTAAGACAGAAATTGTTGAAATAAATCTCCAAGAAAATAAAATTCCTTTCTTTAAAACACAAAATTTCTGTTAATCACAATACACCTTAAAGGGCTGTTAGCTATGAAGAACAGGAATGTGGTTATGATCAGTAAATAAAGCATTAGATTATATAAGCTCAGGAAATTAACATCTTAGTTCAAAGCACATTCTAGTTGCCCAATATACAATGAATTCAAGCAGTGACTTCCAGAAACAGACATTGTTTTCAAAAGCATCCATTTTTTTCTGACTAGAGACACAACAATACTCTTTTTTTCGCAATTCTTTTTTTTCTAAATAATTTTTATTGTATTTATTGAGCTACATATTTTTCTGCACTCCCCTTTCCCCTTCTACCATCTCATATGACCCCCATGCTCTGAATTTACCCAGGAGATCTTAGTGTAAATGTATATAAATATTATAAATGTCCATACGTTATTTCAAGGCATCCTGGTAATAGTGAAGTCTACTAGAGAGCCAACCAGAAATCCAGGTATTCAAATATACAAATTCCCTTCCCTAATTTACCTTCTGTTACATAATGAAAGAATGTCAAATCAAAATCACACTGGACTTGGGAATCACTGAAGGGGCTAAAACGTTCATGAGACTTAAACACGTTCAGATTTAGAAATAAGTATGATGGAAGTATTCTGGGATAACATAACCTGGATCATGCAACATGATGCAACTCAAGTGTCTACATGTAAATGGACATACTGTGCAAATGGAAAGCATTGGTTTTCTCTTAGATTTACAATAGCCAAAGGATCAATTGGCCCTTTCCCTTCTCACTAAGCCCTCACATAAACAAAACGGAGACTTTTTGATCTAGAAAATAATTGAACTGCACTCAAGGATACACAGCACTCAGATTTGAGTGGCAGCTATAATCTTACACAGCTATTACTGAGGTTAATGGCTGAAGATAAAAACTATTGATTTTAGTAATAAGATCTCTATATCTGGAAGAAGATGTCACCATAGACAGTATGTCACGGGAAAAAAAAAAACACAGCCAGAGGAAAATGTAGGAAAGACTATGACAATCCTATCAGCTACACTGTTAAAATTCCACCTTCTTTGAAGAGAACCATATATCCTTAAGAACCCATTTTATATGGTACGTTGTGCTCTTATGTAAACATTGTACATTTGTACAGTTCTCCTCAAAGTAGATTCATCAATTTTTAGAAAATTCTTTTGTCATCATCATTTAAATCCAGATTTTGATTTCGTAGTATTGCCATAGTTAGTAGTTGAAGAGGAACACACCAGAAGAAGGGGAATGTGAATCAAATTATCTCACACTAGCTATGAATGGGATATAAAAAGGTGTTTTTTATTAAAGGGGAAACTCATGGATCACAATGAGGAACAGGAACATGTGTGGCGAGTGGGGAGAGAGAAAGAGCAAGAAAGCAGACCAACAACATTGTTTAACTTCTCAAGGCCATTAACTGAAGAAAGTTTAACCATCACCTTCCCCTTTTGTCTAAATAAGAGAGTTCCAAACACAATACAAAATGACACACAAAAAGAAAAGATATCAAGTATACAAATTAGAATTACAACCAGCATAAATAATATTAATCAAGAAACATATGCTAAATGTTTCAATAACTATTCCATCCCAAGGAGTCTAAGTCTTGTGTTAGAAATGGCTTGGCTAAGCCATAAGAAGGAAGAAACTATGCCTATCTAGTCTTCAACCCCATTTAAGACCTGAGAAAGAAGATAATATTACCAGAGTAGACAGAAAGTGCAGTCAAGCAGTCTCCAAAATGTACAGTAGATGACAGAGACAACTGGCTACTTGGACAATCGCCCAAAGTGTCATTTGCAACGTTGGAGCAACCAACTTTGGGTAAGGCCTAGAGTAAGAGAAAGACCATTTTTTAGAGGCAAGAAAAGTTTCAAAGCTATCTAAACCTGTCATGGCAAGGTTTGGCAGCCTTTTTTTTAATCCTGCTTGTCAAGTCCAGATACCATGAATTTTGTCAGTGGTCGAGGCATGGGCAGTTCCTTGCCAAAAAGAAAACAAGCTCCAAGTGGATTGTCTTTGGTGTTCAATATTTTTTCTGGAATAGATCAGTGCTGCCAGGAACAAAAATGACTCACATCAAGAGAACCCTGAGTTATTTAAATGCCATATACTACAGTTCTTTGAAGTTGTTGAAGATTACCTATCTATGTAGAATACAAGCTCTATGCATCTAAAGAACTTGATTAGTCTAACTGTAAGTATGGCAAACAGGAATGACTATTGAACTATAATACTAAATACCTGCATAACTTAAAGACTACAACTTCATATTAGAATATTAAACAATCTTTAAACAACTGTACAGCAAATGAGGACAATGACCTCAAAATGAAAACAATGTATAAGTATCTTGATCAGGGGTAGAAATGTATAGGGAAATATGATAAATAAATCTTAAGATTGCATCAATATATAAAATGTCTTAAACAGAGGTAGAAACATGCATGCATATAGTCTGACAAAATGACTTTGCATAGGTGTACAAATATTGTAAACAGAAATAAAAGCATATTCAACATAACAAATATAATTTGAATTTGTATCTATATTTGAGACTCTATACCAATGTAAATTGTCTATAAATAATAGCTCACAAGTATTTACTCCATTACTTACTACTATTATTATTAGTGTGAGTAAACTCACACTAATCGACCTATTATCCCATTCTATTTTCTTTCATTTTTTTGTGAGATCTCTAAGTCTGCAAAATTTCCACTCTGACCCCCAGCCCTATACCAGTAATTATCAAGCCCTAGATGATATCCCTAAACCTGAGTACAAACATTGTTGGGGGAAGGGCCGTGAATGAAGGAGGTTCCCCATCAAGGTATGTCAATCTAAGTGATCCATTCATCTAGTCTTTATTTCCCCAATATTTGTAAAACAATTCTTCATTGAGGTCAGTTTGTTCAGATCATTATTTAAATGGTAACTCTTACTTTTAAGTAGCTCAAAATATAACATGAAGGACAAAATTTTTGTGGACCTGAGTTTAAATCTCCAGCACTCATATAAAAACCAGACCCTGTGGTATACTTATGCAACCCCAGAACTATGAGGATTAAGAGATAAATAGATGTTGGGGGCTCAGTAGACATTCAATCTAGCTGGCATGATGAACTTCAGATACAATGATGAACTACTGTCTCAGAAAAGTAAAGCACAGAGTACCAGAGAAAGACAACTGACAGACTTTTTACTTTTACTTCCACATGAGAACACAGTCAAGAACACACAAAAACACACACATAAATAACATACATACATAAATATCACACACACCATAATTTAATAGCACTAGGATTGGATAACTTACAGCAGGTGTTTAGGGAAGTCAGCCTAATGTAACAGGAGTGATTTAGATACCACACAATTCTAAACCACCACCTTTAAAAACCTAGCTTATAATCTTACTAAACAATATGTTTGTTAAGAAACAGTAAAAAGCCGCTATTTAGTAGAAGGAGTAGAGACTGAGGACTATTTGAAATCAGAGACAAGCTATAAGCAAAGTATTAAAAAGTTTCATATGCAATGGTTTTATTAGACTCTCTCTCAGTGTGATTCTGTGTATCTCTGTGTGTGTCTGTGTCTGTGTGTGTGTGTCTATGTATGGGGTGAGGGAGAGAAACTGAATGTCTACTGGTAGGTGTACAAGTGTGTTTATGCCTTATCATGTCAACAACTGATGACTTCCTCATCATGCTCTACCTTATTTTTTTTTGGACAGGGTTTTTCACTTAACCTAAATTTGGGTAGACTGTTTAAATGGAAGCTCCAAGGACTCTCCTGTCTCTACCTCACAGTCCTGTGACAGAGACATGTACATCGAGGCCTAGTGTTTTACATTGGTTCTGGAGGTCCAAAATCAGCACCTTAAGTTTGTTCAGCAAGCACTTTACCCACGGAACTATCACCAGGCATTTGAATTGATTTGTCAGACACGTTACTGTTGTCTTCCTCTGTTCATGTGCTTTTGCAAAGATGATTTTGTTTGCACCAAATTCACCAGGGATAATGCAAAATTTTATGCATATATTCAATGGAATATTTTAATTCTTTTTGTAGTCTACTGAGATTGTAGTTGTAGATAATAGAATTTCCAATAGGGTAGGATGAAAGCTGAATATGAAGTTTTATTCATATAAATTAACATTCCATTTAGAGAGTGGTCACAGTTTATCTTTTGTACACTTCTAGCATGATGGGCAATGGCTGCTCTCTTCAAGGTAGTTCAACATCAAATAATTGCATCACTAAAGAAGAAGACACAAGTTAGCTCTTCTTGGGGAAATCTACGGCATGCATATTGAAGAAAAGTTTCTCCTCCATTCACCCTCCACCAACATGTAATGTTATCATGAGTACATTTGACCAATCAGATATTTTGTCTTGCTTTATCAATTAGTTCAAGGATTGACACTCAGTAAGAGTCAACTCAGGACCATGTGGATAGTACTGTTATAAAAATGTTCTTTTGTTTAAGGGTATTTTAGGTTGCATTTCTATTACTTACAACCCATAGTCTTGATTAATACTGCAGTAAGATTTTCTTTTATATACAGTAAATACATCTTTGAATAGCTTAAAAATGAAGCAGTTCTACCTGAATACCAACATACTGCTTCCTTTTCCAGGAGTTGGCATGTGATTTTAGATCATTGTGGATACTTGGGCCCCAGTCTGTGTTAATAAATGCTATGTTTTATTTCATGAACATTAGCACTGTTTAACAAAACCAAGAACTAGAAAGACTGTAAAATACTTGCTTGTACACCTGTGAAGCTGAGACATGTGTGTGTAGTGACTGATGACTGTGATGTGCATGGTCTAAACAGAGCAAGTACCTGCTGTTGTTCCTAAGAGAGCCATAGCATTAATATGTTAATTCATTTTCAAAACACCCAAATTATAACAGTTTAAAAAAATAAGTCTAAAACTTTCCAACACTGAAACAACAAAAAGAATAAAGTATATGTTTCTTGGTTGAATTTGTCTGTATGAGATGAATGCATGAACACTCCTATTTTAGAAAGAAAAAGAATAATACTTCCAATTTTAGGGATTTTTCACATGAACAAGCTTGACTTGACTTTCTAACCAAAATGTAGCACATTCTTTATTGACAGATTCAAAAGCATCTTTCATTTTTTACTCTGGAAGAAGCAGTGAGATTCTACAGACTCAAGAAGCTGCAGCCTCAAGAAGTGGATGTACTTCCTTGAAAGAGAACTATGGAGCACTATCAGGATCTCCTTGAATTCTTTGGAAGCCAGAGGTCATGTCAGGCTTCTGTAAACCCATGATATTTTGAAATACACAGCAAAAGATATAGGAGGGAAAGGGGAAAGAAACATCATCTCCACCTGAGAACTCAAACTTAACACTATATTTTGGAATATCTCCATTTTAATCATGCATGGATCGTTGATAATTGGCAAAGGATATTATCAAAATGTTTTAAGCTTAGTAAGATTCATAACATCACTCCAGTGAGTGTGGGAACCTCATATAATGGAAATGAAAAGCAAGCCCTACAGTGCTTTCTGTTTATCTGACTATGGTAAGGATTGGGAACACCGAGCATGTTTGACTGAACTTAAGAACACCTGCTTCAGAAAAAAAGCCATGCCACTTTGAAATGCTAGCTTTCTGGGCTTTTCTGTCAGTGCAAACTCTGGCTCCTTCAGGAGACTGAGCATTTAAAGGAGGTTTGTGAGCAACGTACTACAACTTGCTTAATGGCAACATGGACCTGCTGTGTGCCTAAAACTGGGGCAATGTTCATAGCTTTCAGAGGCAGTGAATGGACTTCCACCATGTTGGACTGGGCAGGTCAAACAGGAAGCACCATATATACCCTAATAATGCTGCAGCTTAAGTTTTTAAGAACTGCTTAGCATTTTAAGAAGCTGTCCTGGTCAGCAAAAATTAAAGATACACAATAAAGACAAATTCAGATAAAAAGACTCTAAATGGGTCACAGTGTTGAATAAATGTACATAGCCTTGGGAAAGAGAGATAAAAGAGTATAGATGTTTTAAATATATATAAAACAATGGCTTTAAAGAGATAGAGTACAGATAGTCACAGATTACAAGGAGTAAAGAAATATAAGCCACATAAAGACAGAATATGCAAAGAGAGTCTGGATATTATGTATTTTTTGGAATTTTTCACTGTGAAGGAGCTAAATACAGAGAGATATTTCATTGTATGGACCACTAAGCTAAACCAACAAATATATTTTAAAGGTATCTTGAATTCAAAATATGGGTATAAGGATATGTTGCTTTGGGGGAAAAAAATGTTCTTCTTTGTTTCCACAGAGGATGAGAACCTGCTGATTGCTTCCAAACTAATAGGGTTTGATGGACCAAGAACTCCTGAAAGGTTGCCATGAATACCCATAAAAAATTATTTCACCCAACTGCTGACTAAGATGAACCTACCTAACACACAGGATGCACCATGAAAGACCTAATTAACAATACCTCCAACCAGCGGGAAGTAGTCTACAGAAATATACCCAAATTCCCAAATATTGTTTATAATTTTTTTTACATTAAGGGGGGATATTCTGTAGAGATTTGCATTGGTATGGTTTATTGATACAAATTTATGGTCGATTTTGTTTATATATATATATATATATACTTCCTAAATGATTCTTTTATGGAGCTCCTATCTCCCTATAGAGAATATCTATTTTTCCCTTTATTTCAAGAGCGTTTGCTTTTTTTTGGGGGGGGGGATCATGGTTCAGTGGGTAAATGTACTAGCTAGGCAAGCATAAGGACCTAAGTTTGAATCTCCAAAACCCCAATCAAAGCTAGAGGTATGATGCAAGCATCTGTATTCCCTGTACTTCCACAGAGAGATGCAGGGAAGATACAAGGAAATTCCTGGAAGCTCATGAATCAGCTAGATTGGCCTACTCAGCAACAGTGAAAGAAGTGCATGAGATTGTCCTTCTCACATGTAATGTAGCATGCATACACCCACATTATAAACATAAACACACACATGAGTACTTGCTTTCACATAGAGACACACGCGAGCATTTGTTCTTATATCATCGAGTAAGGTTTTAGAAATCGCCTTAACATTTTTTTTTTCTAATTCTAACACTGGGGTCAAATAAACTTTAGCATTTGTAGATGGCCACCCTTTTCTCTGAGAAAATTGTGATGATCTTAATTCTTTGGTTGTAAATAGTTTTAGAATGTGTACTGCATATTTTAAATATTACAAAACAAGGATTGCTGCTTAAAATCCAGTGGGATATTAACTATGTGTTTGCTCATTTCTGTTTGTAATCAAACCTAGCTTGGCTAAGAACAAAATTCCCATTGGTCTTCAATGGATTTGGCTCCAACATCAGTTTAATTATCAAAGCCTTGTTGACTACTTAGCACACTCACATTAAATGTGCACCACAAGAGGGCAATTGGGGTACCTGACAATGGAGCGCCCAACATTCTGTTTTCCAAGCTACACTTCTGTGCTTTGTTTCAATTTTACAGTAGAGCCTAGAGACTACAGGCTTCCTCTGAAGGCTCAATTTATTCAATTCCCTTCTTCCTATTACATTTCCTTGATTCCTAGAGCTCCTGAGTCCAGGAACTTTTGCTACATGGTCAAAGTTTTAACCTCGTTAGGCCGTTTATATGTCCCATAACTGAATGACCCTCTGGACAAAATATGAGTCAAAAGAGAAGTGAGCACCCCATCCTCCTCACATCTCATCTACCTCTTTCACAAGTGCTTACGGAGACAGAGAGGGGTTTGTTGTCCCCATGCCACCACTGTAGAGTTGCCACCATTTGTGCACTGCTGTCTCTCTGTTCAGGTCAGGAAAACTTGAAACAGAAAACACCAGGGGATTGGTCTCAGCTTCACTTGTAGAGACACCCTACATGGGCTCTAACATGAAAGAGGATGTTTTTCACTGAAACTTTTTCTGTGTATGCAGGATTTCAAAATGGCAAGAAGCTAAGGGAAAGAAGAGGAAAACAACAGAAATCACTTCTGCATTGGTCATTTTTTAAATTTATATTTCTGTCCTGAGTTTCAGAACTATAATTTACCTTACAGGCCCATTACATATTTCTTCCTTCCTTCCTTCCTTCCTTCCTTCCTTCCTTCCTTTCTTTCTTTCTTTCTTTCTTTCTTTCTTTCTTTCTTTCTTCATTTTTGTGAAAGTACTTTAGATTTTGCTGGAAAAAACACAGATGACTATATGTATCCGTCTTAGCTGAAATGAGAAACTGTTATTAACTGAATTCTGTCCTTCAAATTTTCTTCTTTCTCATTAGTCTATGTTTTCAGTTATCAGTTGTGTGCTTTGTATCTCATCATACTCCAGCAGGGTTAGAGTTTAACATTGTTCTCTCTCAGATCTCTCACAACTTAATTTCCATCCATAATGGTAGATTTCTCTTTAAGATAAGTGATTTACCTTAATTTTCTGATGTTTTTGAAAAAAGTTAGGTTATCAAAATTAAATTTGTTTTAATACCTCAATCTTTAGTTTGAGCATACAAAAGGACAATACAGCACATTACCTCTTTGAGGTATGCTTACTTTCTAATTTTTTCCTAGAACTAAAATTCTTTAGGATATGATTCATGAAATATTGTAACAATTGACATTAACTTTTCCTATTTTATCTTATTTATTTCATTCACTCTAACCTTTCTTACTTCTGTATTTACTAAATGTTATCAAAGACTTTTTATGGTATGTATTTTATATTCTTGAAGAGCTAGTTTAGATTTTTACTAAAATATCTCAATCATGTAAAGCATTTGTTGTCACTTGATATTGAAAAGTATCCTGAAGACAATTTCAAGAAAGAATATATAGAATCGTAATTTTAAGACATATAAATAATTCAAATGAAATGAGTATTCATGCAGATCTTCCCGAAGTAGTCTTGAAATAAAACAAAAATTGGGAGTCCAATGTCACTGTAACTTCTTGAACAATGATGTAATAAAAAATAGATGATTGGTGATAGTTACAATATAATATATGAGAAAATATTTCACCTCAAGGGTTATCTTTTGTAGATAATAATAATACTCCTACCCTGTATAAAGAACTTCATATACTAAATGCTATTTTTAAAGTGTTACATTAAACTAGGTGTGGTGGCATACACCTTTAATCTCAGAAGTAGAGGCATGAAGATCTCTGTCTTTGAGGTCAACTTGAGCTACAAAGTGAGTTTTAAGACAGACATGGAGAAACATTTTCTTGAAAACCAAAGTAAACCAAGAAAAAATAAAACAGAAAAGATGCTATGCTAGTTACTTTTCTGCTGCTATGGTAAGTAGCATAATCAAAAGCAATGAAGTTTATTTTAGCTAAGACTTTTAGTGGGAGAGTTTATAATGGAGGAAAAGACACAGCAGAAGGCAGTCAGAGAAGGAAGCCCACAGACCACATCTCTAAACACACACGAAACCTGGAAAGAACAACTCACATGTGAGACAAGGCTTTGAAGTCTCATTGACATCCCCCATAAATGCCACCTAAAAGTTTCATAACCAACTGCTCCAATATCTGAGTCTGTGGGGTGGGACGTGGGGCGAATTTCTCAGTCAGACCACTACATGTGCTAAGGGTACAGATGTCATTGCCTCTGACAGTATAGTATCCATGCTATTTTTTTTGAATTTTTGTAATTCCTGGGATGTGATAAGCATATCAAGATAATATGATGATTACATTCTATACCAATGCATCAAGATTGATACAGATTCAAATACATCAATTTTAGTAACTATCAGAACTAATTCTGAGACTCTGAACAAAAGACACCACTTTTCCCTGGATCATTTAAGATGCAGATATGAAACAATGAACATGTTTGTAGCAAAATTGTTGCCATTATTTTCTCTTGGAAATAATGAAATGAATGTACAAAGAAACTAAAAACTGTTTCAAAAGTCATGGAAACACATAGATAAGTGCTTGATCGTTTATGCTCAATGCTTATAAAAAATCTTTAATACAGTAAGCATTTAAAATATCTTAGGCTTGACACTAAATTAGAAATTGAGATAGCACACTGTTGGATAGCTTATCTCTGCTTCATGATTATGACTCAGCTAAAATATTTGAAGGCTGGAAAGCTGTGTGCTGGAGTCATTAGAAGCACATACATGTGAAGTCTGGTATTGGCTGTTAACAGGGGGAACTGCTAGAAGGGTCAAAGAGAAAAATGTCTATGTAAGGTAAGGTTCTCCCCACCTTGATAGTTAGACTCAGAGTGAAGCAAAGAGAGAACAGAGAGGAGAAATGAGAGAAAAGCATGGAGAGAGAGTATTTAATGTGGAGTTCGTATTTACAGGGAGCATCTCAGAGAAAAAAATAAAGTATGAGATCTCTAATTACATAAGCCAGTTAAGGTTAGATGATTTTTTGCATTCCAATTAAATCATATAAATAATGTTATATTTATATGTTATTACACCTTCATCTGAGCAACATCTATGTTATGAGTATGCTTTTACAACATGTATCAATCAGGGTTCTCCAGTGGAAAAAAAAACTGATAAGATAGTAAGATAGATAGATGAAAGGATTATTGAATTGATGGATGTAATGATGAACAAATGGATAGATGTTATTATATGTAATTATAATGGTACAGAATCCATGAAGAGGGCCAAAGGATAGAAATCTAGTAAATGTAATAATTACGTCTAAGTCTGAAATTTCTAGAGTAGGTAGCCATGTTAAATACAGAAGAGCAGATGATGTCATCAGAAGCTTGAAATTTTGGGGAGGTGAATCTGGCAGCTCAGCCAGGATTTCCACACTGTAAACACAACATAGAGTTCCATCTTTGAGAAATTAGTTTCTTCATCTGGAGGCCTGAATTTTGTTGAATCACAGTTATCCACAAAATCAAAAGTAAGCACATCACCTGTTGGTGTTAGTCACATCTACTCCACTATGTGACAGTATCCTCTAACCCTGAACTGATTTTTTTTTAAATTTTAAGATCATAATAAAATGACACTTTCCTGTTGTTGGAGTTCCTTCCGCTCCTTCAGCCAATAGCCGCTGAGATACCAGCCCATTGGGGTGTGGTCTCTCTCCCTTTAAAAAAGCGGCCACTTCCCTCTGCTCTCTCTCTCTGGCTTCCTGCTCCACTTCCAGTGACTAGGCTCCTTTCCTGATTGTGCAGAGAGTTGTTGTCTAGGACAGTGATCTGTAAGTTTTCCCCTTTAAATAAATAACCATTCTATTAATTATAATTCCAAACTGGTGTGGGATTGTTTGTGACTTACGCCTCACCTTCCCTCTACGTTCTGCCTCTAAACCCTCCTGTATACCTCTCCTTGATATCTTTCAAATTCATGAATGTAGTAGGAGGCCACGTGTTCATTCCCGGCCAATGCACCAGACCAGAAATAATCACACGAAAATTATATTATTTGTAATACTGCTTGGCTAATAGCTTAAGCATATTTCTTGCTTACTCTTATATCTTAAGTTAACCCATTTCTATTAATCAGTGTATTGCCACATGGCTGTAACTTACCGGGCCAAGTTTTATCCAGCGTTTGACAGGGCTACATGGCTTCTCACTGACTCCACCTTTTTTCTCCCACCATTTAGTTTTAGTTTTCCTGCCTAGCTCTATTTTGCTAAGCAACTGGCAAAAACAATTTTATTCATTAACCAATAAAAGCAACACAGAAGGACTTCCAACACCACATGAATTTTGTATTAGTTGTTATTACTATTACATGTAATCATTATTGAATTTAAATATGTTTATGTATGTACACACATATATAAATATATATACATATATATATACATACATACATACAAGCTGCTCATTTGTACAATGTTACTTATATGGATCTTTTTCAGGGCTGATTACTTGGTATTGGATAATTAGTTTGTATGTGCTTTAGTGAAGATTATTCTCCCCCTCACAGATTTCTTCAGTCACCTGTAGTATTTTGTGTAAATGTGAGGCCTTGTGGAATTTTTCCCATCCACACTGGCATTTCTGCTGGTGTTTCTTTGTTCAAGCCATATTTGGGTAGTCATATTCGTGATACTTTGTAAGTATTGCTCCTGACCTTACTAAAAGACACTATCTCACATCTGACTTTCTGGTCCTTTGGCTCTTCTGATCTTTCTGCCCCTCGTCTTCAAAAATATTACCTGAGTCTTAGGTGAAAGCATATTTTCTAGACATATATGTTGGGATTGCCTCCACAGCTCTATAACTTGATGGATTGTGGTTTTCTATGGTTGTTTCTTTCTATTGCAAAGTGAAGTTTCATTGATAAAGAGTAAATACTCTCATATCTGTGGATATAAGGACAGTTTCCTATTAGGGGTTATATTGGTTTACTAAAACAATGGTGTTGTTCAATGTTTCTGTCCTGCACAGTCCTTGTCCTGCCTGATTCCAACAGTCATTAAATCCCAAAGAAATCACACAGAGGTCTACATTAGTTACAAACTGATTGGCCCATTAGTTCAGACTTCTTATTAACTCTTATTAGCCCATTATTCTTGTCTATGCTAGCCACGTGGTTCGGTACCTTATTCAGTGAGGGAGTCACATCTTACTTCTTCTGTGACTGGGTCAGGACTGTAGAAAGATCTTTCTTCTTCCCGGAATTCTCCTGTTCTCATTGACCCACCTCTACTTCCTGTCTGGTTGTCCTGTCTATACTTCCTGCCTGGCTACTGGCCAATCAGCATTTACTTAAAATATAATAGACATAATACAGACCATTGTCTCACACCACAGTGATTATACATTCTTCTTTAATAACCATGTTTTCCCTAGAACCAGCTAGATTTCTAACACTACACATTGTTTCCCTGTTGTTGAATGGGCTATAAGTCCAATTAGAGTACTCTTGGTTAATGCCTTGTTGCATTAGGAGCGGCAGGGCTGCGTCCCCGGCACCTGGCCGCCCGCATGGCTAGGTTATGCCCCGAAATAATTACACGGAAACTGTACTTTTTTAAACACTGTCTGGCCTGTTATCTGTAGCCTCTCATTGGCTAGCTCTTACATATTGTTCTAACCCATTTCTAATATTTTGTGTAGCCCATGAGGTGGCTTACCAGGGAGGATCTTAACATGCGTCTGTCTGGAGTGGGAGAACCATGGCGACTCCCTGATTCAGTTTCTTTTTCCCAGCATTCTCTTTTGTTTACTCCACCTACCTA
Organism: Alexandromys fortis; assembly: GCF_014885135.2. Classification (NCBI taxonomy): domain Eukaryota; kingdom Metazoa; phylum Chordata; class Mammalia; order Rodentia; family Cricetidae; genus Alexandromys; species Alexandromys fortis. The sequence continues at coordinate 3,395,938 of NW_026068023.1, read as the reverse complement.
ATTTTCTGTCCTATGAGGGCCGAGGCAGTTTCTTTATTATTAACCAATGAAAGCAACAGATAAGATACAAGACCCACCTCCATCATTTCCCCTTTTTCTGTTTAAACAAAAAAAGAAAGGCTTTAACTTTAACATAGTAAAATTACATATAACAAAACAGTTATCAAGTAAGAATTACAGTTACAATATTTATATCTATTTTATCTCTTATCATAATTAAGGAAAACTAACTATTCATTCTACAACTCCATCAAAGACTCCAGAAGGATATAATAATACCTAAGTAAACAAGAAATCTAAAACTCTAGAAATGACAGAGACATTTCGCTGCCTGGACAGTCACCCAAAGTTCCTCTGTACCATTGGGGCATCCATCTTTGGCCTACAGGCCCATGGTATCCAGAGACATTTCCATGAAGCAGGAAATTTTAAAGACAGTTCAGTCATTTTCTGCTGTGTCCTGCAGAATGTCTCGCAGACTCTTTCATGAATCAGGAACCCCGAAAGATCATCTCACCTTTAGGCAAGTTCAGTAGTCCTCTCTCTGCGGGTTCTCTGTGTCCAGTTTATGTAATAGTCCAGGCAAGAGCAGTTTCTTGCCCAAATGGCTATCAAACTCCATAAGGATTCTCTTCAATGCCCATCTTCCTCTTGAAGTAGATTGGTGCTGCCAGGAGCAGATGTGTCTCATTGTCATGAAAAGCCCTAAGTTATTAAAACATTTAAATGCCATATTCTGTAGCCTTTGAGAGATATGAAGAATGCCTATCTAACTGAAATATATCTCTATATATCTAGAAAATCTAACATGACTACAAGCTTTACTATTATCAATGATTATCCATTAACAACCTATATTTCCTAATTATACATTACATTTTAAATGAACTACACAATTACAATACCTTAATCAAGATCAGAAATACATATAACAAAATTGACCTTAAAATCCATACCAATGCAAATTATTCATATCTTTATCATATCCCCCTTTAAATGTAAAAGAACATTTATAAACAATATTTGGGAACATGGGCGTAGTTTTTTCTCTCCAAACTGTTTCCTGCTGAATAGGGGCGTCGTTAATTAGGTTGTTTATGATATAACCTGTGTGTTAGTTTCATCTCAGCTGGCAATTGAGCGAAGCAATTTTTTGAGGGTGTTCACAGCAACCTTTTAGGAGGGCGTGGTCTATCATTCCAAATCGGAATAGATGCAATCCACAGGGTCTCATTCTCTTTTAAATTCAAAGAAGGACTTTTCCAAAGCATCATAACCTTAGATCCAAATTTTGAAATCTTAATACCCTTATATCCATTTTGGTTTAGCTTGGCAGCCCATGTAATGAAATGTCTCTCTGTATTTAGCTCCTTCACAGTCAAAAATTTTAAAGAAAACATAATGTACATAATTTAGACTCTTTGTGATTTTTTTATTTTTATGTGGCTTATTTTTACTCTATTATTTTACTTTATTTTGTCTCTTTAAAGACTTTACCTTTTTTTAAGCATTAACTTAACTTTATTTTTTATATATTTTTTCTCTCTCCTAAGCCTATGTATATTCATCCAACAGTGTTTGAATCTGTTTTATTGTGAATCTGTAACTTTTTCTTTTTTACTATCCATGAGCATTTTTTAAAATGTTAAGCAGTTCTTAAAAACTTAAGTTGCATCATGTACAAGTAATACGGTACCACCTGTATCCTGCCCAGTCTAAACCTTAACTGCGCTGTTATTATGGCAATTACGGTAGTTCCTGCCTGAGGTCAGCACAGTTTAGCATGGAGCAACCTCTCCTGCCTCAGATCCATTTGGTGCCCCTGAACCATTCATAGTTCCAGGCACACAGCAGTCCACATTGGAGCCGCAATCAGCAGTTTAATTTTGAGACTGAGTGTGCAGCACAGAAACTCTTTTTATCCAAGTTACAACCAAATCTGACATGCAGCGCACTATGCAGTCTGAAAACAGTCTGTATGGCAGCAGGAATCCGCCATGCTCTTCTGCCTGCCTAAGCCTGATTCAGCCTTCTGCCCAGGTGCAGGCAGGGAACGCTGAGCCATCTGCATGGTCTCAGAGCGCTCTCCTCCGATCCCAAGCGGGAACACAAACATCCAGTCCCATAATTTTTTTGTTTGTTTTAAATTAAGCTCTCTCAGGTTTTTAAGTGGAGTAGCCAACTAAGACAGCTGTATTCCCTGCAAAGAAGGAAATGGATTTCCTATCAAGAGAAGTGTCAGGAATGGGTGTGGAGGTAGAATGGGCTTAGAGTATTCTGGGTATTCTGTCCATCAGATACACTCAATCACTTTTCACCTTCTCTTTGCTCTGAGGTCATCCCTTGTGGTATTTTCTGGTCAGTAGCAGTTGATAGACTCTCTACGGGGATCAGAGTCAGGAAGGGACACATTGGCAAGTATCATGGCCTCAACCACACGTCACAGATTTTTGTGTCCCTTGAGCACCAGTCTGATCATATGTTTCTGTTGTTCCTAGACCTGGGGTGCTTCATCATCATTGATCCTTCTTAGTTTCCCTTAGTACCTACCACGAGTGCAAATGATGCTTTCATTAAATTCTCTTCTATCACCATTTGAAGATGCCATCTGTTTGTGACAGAAAAATCTTTCCAAGAAGTGACGAGTTACATTTTAAAAGTCTCATGATCATATTTAACCTACCAAAGTATTATTGTTACAACCTGCCTCTGAAGTCACTTTACCCATGTGAACATGGTTAGCTGCTGACACCGTACTCTTGACTTTTGGCTAGCTCTGCCAAGATGAGAAGTAGTTATAGGTAGTATCAGTATTTCAGAGGGCTTTGTGAGCTCTTTATCCTCCTCAAAGTAGGCATGGTTTCAAAGACCAATAAGTAAAGCCAAACATGTTGTAATTAAAATAATGTCAGAAGTTATAAAAAAAAGGGGGGTACTTAGGTTATCATACTAACAAAGAAAAAAGGATGAAATGTTTCAATTCATTACTTATGAACAGCCACAGAATCTAACACAAAAAATATAATTCTAAGAAAGTAACAAACTAAATTGATAAGATAGATAACCCGAGAAACTTTTAACATTGGTAAAAATTCTGGGGTTAATTTAAAAATCCATTTAAGAGAAAACTAATTTCTGAGAAAATTAATTCCAGGACTGCACTGTGATGGTCTCAGTAAACAGCTGGGTGGAGCGTACATGCTGTGATGCAGTACGAGACTGGGGACCTCCCAAGCCATCGCCTGCTCAGCAACTGCTAACCAGTGGTGTAATAATCGAGGACACAAATAAAATCAGATAAAGATCTCTGACTGAAAACATGCTAAATATTTTAAATAATGCATCTTCTTTCTGAACACAAGAGTGTTTTGATCTTAGTGAGTGTCCAAGTTGTCCCTACTTCCCACCCAAGCTAAACAGCAGGCAAAACCTGAGTGTTCTCATTAGTTGCCTCTAATCATGAGTTTCTGAAATCCAAAGCTGCAGAGGCATGGGCTAAGCACCATCATTGTGCTGAAGCATTTCAGAGACAAATCAAGTTGTAACCAGAATAATGATCCTTTCAGAAAAGCATATGGAAAAAATATTTCATGATTTATTTAGTCTGCTCCTTTTTACATAAAAATCAACACTTCAAGTCTACCTGAAGATGAACTTTGCTGAGAACTTACATTTGTTAAAATGTGAAAAAATGGGAATTTCCCTATATGGGTTCTTTGGAAAGATTTCAAGAATAGGCCAGGCATATGACCAGATTATGTAAGTGATGGAGAATTTTGACATTGCAGTAGTGATTTTAAGAATCAAAATCAGGAACTCAGGAGACAACTATTCAGTGATTAAATTGCCAATCATGCAAGAGTGAGAGCTGAAATACTGATGGCCTGAGCCCTGGTAAATGCCAAGTGGGCATATTGACATTACTGTAATTCTAGAATTTGGAAGGTAGAAGTAGAGGATGCCTACAAAAAGCCAGATATTTAGACTAGACATGCAAGTAAGCATGTCAATCTACTAAGAGCTCCTACCTCATAGAACAAGATGGAGAGTGATCAAGAAAGAGTCCCAATGTCTATTTCATATCTACATGCATACACATACATATTTCTGAAGGCACATGTATGTGAGCAAGTGTGTATATACATGCCCATCCTTTCCAGCAATTGCTGGCATAAATTTGCAGTATGAAATGAGATTTTACATTATTAATACATTTTGACAATCTTTTTTGTTAACATTTTTACTTAAAATGTAATTGTATCACTTCCCCCCTTAAATAGTTGCTGGTTACCACCAACATGTGAATGTCATACATGTATCATACTCATACATGGTAATGGCGAGTATAAAATTTGCAAAAGTTCAGTTTTAGACTTTTTAATTTAATACCAACATAATTGAAGTCACAGACGTTAGGAAGTTCTTCTGAAGAGTGGTTGTTATATTTTGGTTATCAGAAGAAAATTATCAGTGTCATGCCTTAACTCTTTCAAAATGCTTAAATTTTTTTATCAAAAGGAATAAAAACAAGAGCAGAAAATACTGAAGATGTTTGGTAAATTTAAGATACTGTGATATTGTGGCACACTGCCTTTGCTACATCAGCCATTTCTGAACAGAATATAAGAAACAGGTGAATCTGGATATCGAGTCACAAGTTGAGTGTGACTATGGATCAGCACAGCTAAGCCGAGTGCCTTTGAACACCAGGGTGACTGACATCACAAACTTGCCAAATGGGAAGCAATTAAAGAAACAGTTTTCTGAAATGCCAAATGCAATACAATTACTTAAAAATTAGGCCCTAGATACTTTGAAATAACCCAAGAATAGCAAACGTAGAGGGGAAGCAAAAATGAGACACAATTGGCATCTTTACTTCTCATTAAACTGTAACACTTGAAAATAACATTTTATTCCTTTGTTCTGTTGGGCGGGGACTTATGTTTGCTGAAAATTTCTTGACTTAAAGATAAGGAGCATAAGAGTCCAACTGCTAGGTTTTATTTACTTCTCTACTTAAACAAGCTATCTAAATTATGGTCATCATGGTCATAGTAGGGTCAGAAGATATGGGGACAAGACAATCACCCAGAAGAAGGGCTGTTTTTCTTTATAGGTAGTGAGACCAATCTCTAGTGTCTTCTAGACATTGTCATGTGACAGAAAACAATACCCAGAAGTGAGGAGAGTAGGAGATTTGCACAGTCTACCACCAGGTTACATTTGTACACACAGAGTTCTTCTCCCTTATTTCAAGTTCAGTTCCTCTATTTAATAGGTTAAGGCTTGAGTTACAAATCCTTTCTGTAAACAGTATAAAAATGACTTGAGATGAAGCAGCGATTAATATTTTTACCTTTGATAGTAAGTACAGAAAACAAACAGACCTAGTTGGTGTGTCTGATGTGGGCTAACTTTAACAGTGGCAAACATCACTTAAAAATAATTTGAACAAAATATTAATTAGTTGGAGGAAAGGGTAAAAACAATTCTGAAGTACTAAAGAATATAGGACAGTTAAAACATGCAGTCACTTCACCTGTTTAGTACCGCAAACATGGACCTCAATGGGATAACTTCATTAATTATTCATGTGAGTGTTCAAACTCCCCGGCATAGAACTTGATGTTAAATCACAGTACAAGAGTGCATATAATGAAATTCTATAGGTTCCGTGGAACTCCTCCAAAAGATATGAACATCCTTCCTATGCCAGGCACTGTGTTCATTGCTGCACTGAATTTATGCTAGGATAGGACTTCTGTGCATTTGACCTGTGGCGGATCACTTTAAATGAATTTATCAGAATTCTGTGGCAAGAAAATGAAAAGAACAAATCATTCCAGACAGTAGTAAACCATGCCTGAGCCCTGATTGATTAAACTCACAGTCATCCTCAAGACAGGCTTTCCTTCAGTGTTCACTATGAGAACATTAATAAAAAACATATCCCAGTAAGGGTCAACTTTAGACCACTGCCAAACTATAAAGAAAACATAGGTCATTCTTCTATGGGTTTGCCAGCCACCATTAGTCATCTTTTTCTTCCGTAGCATGTAGCACATTTTTTCCACCTTCTATGTTTGGTATTATTCTTTGTAGTTGATATGTGCTCTTGGAAAAGTCAGAATTCATGTTTGCTTGAACAAATCTCACATTCTATAGTTAAAATATTCTTATAATTCTCTTTGTGCTCTTGTCTACCTAATACCCTCTAGTGCACTGCTTATTAAACCCAGGTATAAGATTCATAGAAAACTTGTAATAGCACAGATTTGGGAGAATTTCTCAGATCCTCATCCATTAGTCAAGAGCATGAAACTAAGACTTTCATTTTCTATAAGTGATGTAGATGTTTCCAGTGCACACTGGGTATCACTTGCTCTGATAGCTGAAATGTTAAAGTGTGTTTCAGACCAAGAGTTCAACAAACTCATGATTTCAATATTCATCACCATACAGAACCCACAATTCTAACAAGATCTATAGAATGTTTTTTTTCAAAATGTGTCATAGAATAAAGCTACACATATATATAATATGAGTTGTCATTCCTAAAGGTCACCTACCAACGAATCTTGGAGGCTGCAGGGCCCATCCTGCTTATGTAGCTTTGTATTGGGTCTCTGTTTTTTCAACTAACACTAGGATGCTTGTAGTATTTGGCAGAATTAATCACCATTGTTGTAACTTCTCTTATTCAAGGGTGAAGTCAATTTTATTACTTTTTGAGTGCAGTTGGATATGTGTTTGCCTGGATCCCTAGAATATGAAAAACCAACATTGTAAAATATAAACAAAAGCCTCAGAATTTTAGTGGATTGTTTTTTTTTTCTACCAGTCGAATATGAAAAAGCTCAGGCGGAAGTGTTCAATGGCAAGGAACACAAAGAATTCAACTGCAACGAACAGCGAGGATCCCTCAGATATAAAAGTGCCTGAATAACCAGAAACTGCATGAATGAAAGCAGGAACAAGAGATCTGCCCAACTGAAACCAAAGCTTTAGCATTTATGCCATGCACTTGTGGACTAAGATACTAGGGATATTAGCAACTAAAATTTCTGTAAAGGAAAAGTATCTATCCTTCTTTTTCTCCTAAATAATTTTCCTTGAGACTTTTAAAAGAGACTTATGACAGAAAAGCTCAGAAATTTCTCCATTTTCAACTTATCAACTTTATTAATAATAACAAATTAAGATAAAACAAAATAACACAGTGAGGAAAATTGGTATTAACTCTTATTTGAAAACATGGTAGAAGTCTACACTAAAACCATCTATTCCCGGGCATGTTTTGGTTGGGAGACTTTTAATTACTGCTTCTATTTCACTGGCGATTATAGGTCTTTTAATTGATTATCTCATCTTGACTCTATGCACTTAGCTGTAAATATTTGCTGGTAAGCAATAACACTCATTTCAGCAGGCATCATCATCATCATCAAAACAACCAACCAGTTGTAAGTTTTATGAGTAAAATGATAGAAAAATATTCATGTTATATATGTTCCTGAGGAATATCCACGTATTGGTTCTACTGTCCTCAGACAACAGTTCAGTTACCAAGAAGGGGTTCCAGAGATGTGTGAAACCTCGGAAGGACTCTGCAGAGCCCCTCAAGCCTTTGTTTCTTTATATATACCCAGCCATAGCTTTTATGTTTTAATGACCTATTCATATAAAGTTTGAGAAGTCTTGCCATAAAAACTGTATGTGATCCATCTATAACACAAGTTTAAAAGGGTGTAATATTTCTTATTAAACTTCTTATATTAATGAGCTTACTACAAGATCCTATTATGTTTTGACAACAGCAAAAGTTCATATCTGAGGACAATTAGAAAGCATATGAAGTAGGAAATGTTAGTAAATTATGATGATATATATTTGTAAAAATAATAATACCTAATTTTCAGGGTTGACCATTTGTTCTTGGATAACCAATTGATGTTCTCTTTCTTGAGAAAGACTATAACAATTGAAAAACAAGGTTGTGAATTTGAAAATAAACCAGGAGGAATATATGGGATGGTTTGTATGGCTGGTTAAATAAGTCCTCATAGCCTCTAATGCATATGAACTTGGCCCTCACCTGGTGGAACTATTTGGGAAGGATTAAGAGGTATGGCCTTGTTGGAGGACGTATGTCACCAAAGAAAAGGCTTGAGATTTCAGAAGTCAGTGCCATTACCCGGTAGCTCTCTCTCACTTCCTCACGCTAGTGGGCCAGATGTATCCTTTTTAGCTACAGCTACAGTGCCGTGTCTGCCTGCCTGTTGCAATGCTCCCCATCATGATAGTTATGGACTCAATCTCTTTAAAACCATTAGCCCCAAAATTAATGTCTCAAGCCTTTGAACTCTGCCTTTGCCACTAAGGGAAGTTCTGGCAGATAATCATTAGGAAGAGTTAGAAATCCACAAGGATGATGGAATTTCCAAGAAGGAGCTACAGAGTTTTGCCAAGCGGTCTATGGATGTGAAGAAAATAATTTTAATTTATGGATATCTGTCTTTGTGGGATAGTATTCCTCTGTTGTTAAGCACCAGAATAGAGGCATAAAAAGGCAAATAACTTTAAGATAATACTAATAACCACTGTGTGACTAAGTCTAAGTTTATGCATACAGAGTTTTAAAAAATTGAGTAAAAAAATAATATGAATTTCTTATAAAGAAATTACTGGCAGGTTGGAATTATCACTAAGACATGAAACAACCAAGAGTGGGCCAAAATATCAGTCATGGAAATTATTTCAGTAATATATCATTTTAGGATCTGCAACTAGAGGAATACTGCTGGATGCTTTGTAGGGTCATAGCATTTTATGAAGATATGAAGGTTACAAAACTCTTCCCTCAAGTTTATAGGATGGTGGTGGTGGTAGCTTCAGACAAGTGCTTTCATTAATAAATATATGATATAGATAGATAGATAGATAGATAGATAGATAGATAGATAGATAGATAGATAGATAGATAGATAGATAGAATGCTACTGTTGATAGGAAAGAGTTCCAGCAGGATGTCAGAGCCTCACAATACGTTTTCTGGGTAAAGTACATTTCATTATGATGTACAAAAGTAGAAAAAAAAGTCTCAAAGACATCAGCTGGTTATCAGTTTGTACGGCATATCTGGACTTCAATCTACATTCAACAAGCTAACCTGTAGAGGATGCAGCCACACTGTGACCTAACAAGGAAATAGGTCCTCAGAACATATTCTATGCTGGGCAGAATCAAGGGTGTTCTCACCAAATACTTGAAAAGTTAAAACAAAGAGAGCAGGCACAATGGAAACCTAGCAATCATTGAAAATGAGCATGAGATCCCCATTCATTTTGATTCCTCTAGTAATAAATGTTTTCCCTTTTCAAATATTGACACACAGAGAGAAATGTCACTGCTTCCTGCAGGACCACCTCATGTCCTGTCTCTTCCTGGAAAAGAGAAGTCATATGTCAGGCAAAACAGACTGTCACCCTGGTGACTGAGAAATTGTTAGCAGTGATTTCAAAAAGAAGGGGACTGCATGTGGCCAGAAAAGTTTCTACACAGAACATTATTGCAGGGATTCCTAACCAAAACTTGCCTTTTTATACATTATTTGAATCTGTGAAAACAAAGCATATATTTCTAGACATATGTTTGAATGCATTGCTCAAATGTTACACATATGAATCACACAAACTTCCTTAAATTTGGATGCTGATTTGAAAAGTCTAGTGTAGAACCCAGGATGGCTTTTTAAAAATATTCTCAGGTTACAATGCTGCCGCTGACCTGGAGACAGACTTTTCAAACCCATGATATAAACTTGGTTGTCTGAATTCTATCAAAGTTAGTGCAGTCTTTATTTCTAAGAACAATACACTGTGTTTTCCTTTTCCATGGAAAAAGGAACAATCAGCATAATAAAGAGATCTACCTCAGAATATTTTGTAATTGTCCATCTGACACCAGGCTGACTTTCAAAATATATAAGAAATAACGTGAAAGAATAAAATAATAAAACCATAACTAATGATAACGGACAATAAATAAAAATGAATATTTCACAAAGGAGGACAAGTAGCCCACAATCCCAAGAACAAATGTTACAATCACCCATTTGCAGTAAAGTGGAACTCAAAATACTGGTGAGATATTACCTTATGCCAACAGAAATGACAACTATCCAAAAGATTAGGGAGAACTAGTGTAGGTGGGGATGTGAACAACAATCACATCAATGATAGTGAGGTTTGTACCTTTATTATGGAAGACAGTGTAGAAGCCCTTGCTAGACTTATCTAGCAATCCCACTACTGGTTCTATATCCAAAGAAACTGAAAACAACATGTCAAAAGATATTTGTATTCCTCTTTCTATGGCAGAAGATTTCAAAACAGTGAAAACAAACAAACAAACAAAGAACACAATGAAGTTAAAGTGTTCATTAACTGATTTATGGATAAAGAAAATATGATATGTAATCACAATAGAATAGGTTTTAGCTATATCAAAAATTAGCTCCCCTCATTTGTAATAACATGGGGATCACTATGCACAATGAAGTATGACAGATACAAGGAGACCATCCCTGCATGATATCTAACTCACATGTGGAATATATAAAGGTCACATACAAAAGTTAGCAGTAGAATGCATCTGGATGATAAAGACAGTATAAGCAAACAGGAAGTGTACAAAGGCTCATCTGCAGGTATTAAGTTGCCATTAGAAAGTAGCAAAAAGTTCTGGTAACTTCAGTAGAGTGCAGGTAACAATAGCATATAATATGTTTGAAAGAAAAACAGAAAAGATTTTGTGTGTTTCAACACAAATAAATAACAAATGTTTAAAGATACAGAAATATTGACTTTGATTTGAATTAGCAGCCACTATATATTCCACTGAATATATCTGCATGGAACAGCAGTTTTGCTGAAGAAAGTCTGCACGATTCAGAAAAAAAAATCACATTTGTTTTGTCGCCAACTTCAGGTGACAAACATTTTAAATGTTAATCACTTTGACATTAATGTTTCACTGTTGTCTCAAAGAAAATTTCTTATAAAATTGAGTTCCAAGCTAAGTTAGTTGCCTTGTTTATAGATAATTTAGTTTACTTGAAGGAAGCAAAGATTTATAAAGGGTAGTTATTGAGACTGGCATTTGGTAGACATAGTCTCCAGGCTGAACAAAATGAAACAACTGACAGCGTTTGTTGGCAAGAATACAATCTGAGTTTCCAAGCAAAAGCAAGATCTTTGGGAAATTTATATCAGTTACAATTTTGACAGCTTCTCAATACAGACCTCTCTAATGAGATTAACAAATGTTACTATTTAATAATGTATAATAAAATGTTTCAACATTTGGAGGAACTGCATAATTCAGTGGACCAACATTTTCCAAATGGCTTATGTGTGTTACAGAATCAAGCATGGCTGGATATGCAAAGATGCTCTGAAGACTGGAATGCAGTGTTAATAGAGTGGAAATTTGACCCATATAGTTTCAGTTTTTTGTTGTTACTGCTTTTAAGAAGTAGTTACTAGTAGAGCTTCCGAGTAACCTGCAATGGACTGTGTAAAACAGCTTCCAAAACCTTCCTGGCTCTTTTTTGTAATCACTTATTTTTGTAGCATTGCCCTATCTTTGTTAACTTCAAGTAATGCAACCCACACCACAGAGAGACCGAAAAGCTGATACATTAATCTGGCTGTCTTCTACTAAGCCAGACATGAAAATATTTTGGAAAAAAAAGAAAGTAATGTCACCACTTGGTGATTTTTTTTTTGCCGGGGAAACTCAAATAATTTAGCACATATGTTCGTATGTTGATAAGTAGTGGGTTAATTATTGCTTTTTTTAAATATTATTAAGTTGTTTAAATTTTAATATCAATAGTCATTGCTGTAAGTAACAAGGATAATACCTTACATTTAAAATCCTCTTTCTTATCCTCAGTTTTTTACATCAAGAGTCATGAGACCAAAATGTCTGAGAACCACTGCTCCAAGAGATACATTGTGTTCTCATTGGTTTGGGGATTCTGCTCACGTCCTTGTGTGGTCATCCATCCTTATAATCCCAGGTAGATCATGCATAAACTTCAAAGACTCTCTGTTAATGGTTTTTTCTCCGAAACTAAAATAGAACCTGGTTCCTATTATCCCCAAGACGTTTTGCATTCTCAGGTCGTAAGATTCTCAAAGATGAAAGGTTTGTTTGTTTGTTTTGGTGTTTGTTTGTTTGTTTGTTTTTATTGAGTTCTACACTTTTCTTTGCTCTCCTCCCTGCCATTCCCTTTCCCTTCAGCCCTCTCCCAAGGATCTCATGCTCTCAAAGAGGAAAGTTTAATCTATCTGTCTTTCCTAGAATTAGAGATTGAAAACACACCACACTTTAAAGTACATCCTGAAAATCAAAATCTGAAGATGCTTTCATACTTTCTGCCTGGCCCTATGTGGCTTTGAGTAGAAGTGTTTCCCCCAGCAAACAGCTGAAATCCTAAACTCATGAGTTAAAGTAGAAAGACTGAAAAAAGAGGGTTGACCTCAGGTACATGCCATATGGCGATATCATTACCAGCGTTTATCAGCAGCAGCAGCATGGCCTGTTACTTCCATCTATGCAGCATATATAGTTCCTCATGCTTAAGCTTTATATGTGCACTACTATTCTAGGGAATTGAGTAAATTTCTTCAGGCACAATAGTTAAGATGTAGGTGTGGTATCTTTCCCACCTTTGAAAAGAGACAATGATACTGAGTGACTGGTTCATTTTAAGTCCCAAGTCAAGATTTGAAACGATGTAGGGTTAATAAAATTCAAATTGCTACTTTTAAGTGAGAATTCCTCAGCTCCTCATCAAGTTTATGTAAAGGAAGTTGATGGATACAGATCTGAGAGGATTTGCCTTCCTTTTGGTTATTATTCCTCTATATCCTAACGCATGGAATAGGAAGGGGTTTGTATTAAAATTGGAATTATGATTTGGAATATTTCACTGGTAGGGATCTTGTTAAGTTATGAGTCCTTTATAGGGAAGATTTTATGAAATTTCACTGTTTTCTCCTCATGCTTCTTTCTTTGTATCCTGTAACATAAATGAAAATAATGTTCTTATCAATATTTCAGAAACCAATGCATGCAAATTTGAATAGTAAGTCACTATTATGCTTTTTCAAAAAATAATAATAATTAAAGAGGTCTTTATCCTGTGAGACTTGTCCAAGAAAGTTTAAACTGAAAAATAAACAGTATCTCCAAATGCTAGTTTTCAAGAATGAAGAAATGTTCTGTAAGGAGACATTTCTCTCATTGGCCCTCTACAGGAACTTAGAACTTTAACATGAGATCATACACCTGTGAAAGTGTTTCTGAAAGAAACTAAGGTACTATCACTCAGGGATGATATTCTGGCAGAACTGACTTGATACAGAGTTTCTGTGAGTGGTTCAGAGCACCCAGTGCAATGAATAGTTAATATATTCTTAGCCTCTGTTACTGGTACATCAGCAAGCTGATGGCAACTGCTGGCTCGCAGTCAACTCTTGATTAGACTTCCTGACATTGCCTGAAGAAGTGATATTATGTTTTGTTCATTAGAAAGAAATCCTAACGTTGTAGATGCCAAACACTCAGACAGCTGGCAAGTCTGCTTTCAGAATTTTGAAGGCTGTCACATTCTTGGCAAAGGAAGCATCTTAAACCCTATCTAGGTGATCAGAAGCATGAACAGAACTTGGCCTCACTTTCCTCCTTGTTGAACTTATCCAAAGTCCTCGATGGACAAACATAAGTTCTGGGTCTAAGCTGAGACTGGGTGACACTTGTCCTGAAGGGGCAGATTGCAGAAGGGGAGGTTCTGAGGAGTAAAACATAACAAGGACGAATACCATGAATAATTTAATTCACAGTTTCCAGCATGAGTAAGGGGTTTCCTTATGCTGAATACAAGATGCCAGGATTAAAGATTCATTTCTATATGTCTCCAAGTCAGTGTCTGCGAAGAAGGTCACTGTTACTCCACTAGTCTCTTCAAACAAACTTTGATCCAGACCTGAGAAAAATTCTCCTCCGAGACCACAACTGGCATACTCATCACCACTCTTTTGTGCTTTTTTATAAACATGAGATTGAAGATTTTGCAGTCATCCATTCAGGTTACAGTAAATATAGGATGGTTAGCTTTGGAGAACTTATATTTGGGCTTACTTAAAAGGATATCACAAGCACAAGTCAACAGAGACAATTGAAGTCATACAAAAGATGGTTCTGTAAATAATATCTATTAATTCTCTTAGAATTTCATGCACTTTATTTTAATCATGTTCACCCCTTCCTCTATGACTCCCATATCAGCTCTCACCTCCCTACCCAACTTCACATCCCCTTTCTATTTACCCAAGGAATCAAATTTATGTTGCCCATATATTCCTGAATGTGTGGGCTTCCATAGGTTGGTAAATTTAGCAATATCACACATTTAAGAAAAATAGACTCTCCTTCTCCCCAGCAGCTATCAGTTGGTTTTGTTTATTTCCTGACTGCTCAGACCAGAATGATGACACAGAAACAATATTAACTGTTTGGTCTATTAGCTCAGGCTTCTTGTTAACTAACGCTTACATCTTAAATTAACTCATTTCTATTAATCAATCTGTGTACCAATATGAGGCTGTGTTCTCCCCCCCCACACACACACATAAGGTTTTGGCTGCAGTGTCTTTCTCCTTTGGCAGCTACCCACTCTCTCTCTCTCTCTCTCTCTCTCTCTCTCTCTCTCTCTCTCTCTCTCTCTCTCTCTCTCTCTCTCTCTCTCTCTCTCTCTCTCTCTCTCTCTCTCTCTCTCTCTCTCTCTCTCTCTCTGTTTAGATTTCTCATCTGGTTTTATTCTGCCCTGCCGTAGGCTGAAGTAGCTTTATAACCAATAAATCAATAAAGCAACACATATACAGAAGGACATCCTGATGTGGGTCTCCTCTATGTGCTGTGATTGCCATTAATGAATAAAGAAACTGCTTTGGACCTATAGCAATGCAGAACTTAAGTAGGTAGGAAACCTAGACTGAGTGCTGGGAAAAATGAGGGTGGGGTCAGGGAGATACCATGGAGTTGCAGCCAGAGTCTGCCAAAACTTTGCCAGTAAGCCACTGCCACATGGCGATACACAGATTAATGGACATGGGTTAAATTAATATGTAAGAGATTAGCCAGCAAGAAGTTAGAGCTAATGAAACAATCAGTGATGTAATTAATACAGTTTCTGTGTGACTATTTTGAGTCTAAGCTAGCTGAGCAGCCAGGAATGAACAGTTCCTTATTACAACATCCCATATATTTCCTCTTTTCTGTCTAATTAAAAAAGGAAAGTTTTAACCTTAACAAAGTAAGGTTACATATACAAAAGAGTTATACAATATGTAATCTATTTACATGTGGCAAATTAAGAAAAATTACTATTTATCCTATCTTTGTGAGTTTAAAGTTTTAAATCAAATTTATCTTTTATTGTAACTAAAGAGAACTATAACTGTCTTCAAACCTTCAAAGACCCAGAAGGATATAATATTACCTATGTAAGCAAGAAATGCATTGTAAGCAATTTCCGAAGTTCTAGAATTGACAGAGACATCTTGCTGTCTGGAAAATTCACCCAAAGTTCTTCTGTAATGTTGGAGCATCCATCTTCAACCTACAGGCTCATAGTATCCAGCAAACTTTTCCATAAAGCAGGAAATTTGAATATCTGTCCTGCCTTGTAATGACAAAGTTCATCAGTTGCTTTCTTCTGTGATCTGCAGAATGTCTGGCAGCTTCTTCAGTGAAGCAGGTACCCTGAAGGACCTCTAGTCTTATGGCACCAGCACCATAGCTAGGGCTGCTACTTTTTGCGTGCCTCCAGCCTCCATACTGGTTTGCGTTTGACTTGAGCTTGTGTAGGTCCTGTACACATTTACAACTACTATGAGTTCATATAAACAGCTTCTATGTTGAGTCTAGGAAATGCACTTTTCCTATAGTCATCCAGGACAGCTTGCTCTTATTGTTTTCCAGTATCCTCTTCTGAGATCTGAACCCTGAGGTTTAGGGGAAAGAGTATGAATGATATAGATGTCCTATTTATGGCGAAAGATTATCCAATCTCATATTCTATGCTTGTTGACAGGTTGTTGGTCTTGGTGTTATTTACCATCTCCTGTATGAAGAAGTTTCTCTGAAGAGGACTGAGAGATGCACTCATATGTGAGCATGAGTATAAGTCATTAGCAATCAGTTTAATACTATGTACCTTTAGCAGAAAAAATACTAAGAAGTACATTCTCCATTAGTTTGGGGCCATACATTTATTCACTGTTGCACCTCTGTTTTTTAGCAGCCAAACTAAGAAATTTATTTTCATTTTTTAATTTTTATTTATTTATTTTATGAACATGGGTTTTTTGGATTGCCTATAAGACTGTACACTGTGTGCATTCTGGGTACCTGTGGAGGCCAGAAGGAGAAGTTGGAGCCCCTAAAACTCCAGTTACAGATGGTTGTGGGCTACTATGTGTATGCTGAGAATTGAACCTACATCTTCTAGAAGAGCAGTCATTGTTTTTGCCTGCTATGCCATCTCTCCAGCCCCAAATTAACATTAATGTTAAAAGCACAGATAAAATATAAACTTAATTTAAATTATATAGTTAATCATTATCAAGATTGCATATATCAACTAATGGCTCACTTGACTTTACAATGAATAAGCATGATAAAGACTCTTACACTTATCTACTAAGTTTAACATTTTAAAGCCCCTTATACATTATGCATGTATGTATTCATGGACAGTGCATCAGGAATCAATAATGGATTATACATCACTACTATGGAAGATAATATATTATCAATTAACAATAAAATTTGTTCACCAAACTGTGACCATTACATTTTGAGAAAATATATGCAGCAAAATAGCTTTCGATTTAAAGTAGATAAAATATTTCTAAATATTACTAAACAGTGTTTAATTCATACTGACATGTGTTTGACACTAAAATCAGCATAGATGGTGTCTTAACAATGTGTGTTAAAAAGCCAGTACATGCAGTAGAAACAAATCCCAATGCCTTTATCAATGGCTTCTCAGTCAGCCCCTATTGTCAGCCACATTCAGAGAGTCTGGTTTGATCACATGCTCGTTCAGTCCCTGTCCAGCTGGATTTGCTGAGCTCCCATTAGAACAGGTACACTGTCTCAGTGGATAGACCAACCCCTCCAGGTTCTGACTTCCTTGTTCATCTTCTCCCTCCTTCTCCTCTTCAACTGGACCTTGGAAGCTCAGTCCTTGCTCTGATGAGGGTCTCTGTCTCTATCTCCATTCATCGCTGGATGAAAATTCTATGGTGATATTCGAGATAATCATCAGTGTGATAATGGGGCAAGGCCAGTTCAGGCACCCTCTCCTCTGCTGCCCAAGGTCCTAGCTGGGGAAATCCCCGTGGACACCTGGGATCCCCTCTAGAGCCAAGTCTCTTGCCAACCCTAAAATGGCTCCCTTAATGTAGATATCTTCTTCTGGACCCTAGTCTATTTGGATGCAAAGCTTCCTAGGCCTGGATGTAGGGGGGAGTGACTTGGACTTCCCCACAGGGCATGATTCCCGGCCCTTTCTTAAGGAGGGAGGGGGAAGGAGGAGGGTGAGTGGAGAAGCAGGAGGGGAATGGGAGGAGGGGAGGAAGTATAAATTTTTGAATGAAAAAAAAGAAATAAATTTAAAAAACGTGTGTTAAGATACAAAAATTCCTTTAAAAATATTTATAGGTCCTTTTCAACTTTATTTTTTTAATGTTTGAGAATTTCATACATTCATATAAAGCTCAGAAAGTTCCACATTTACCTAAGCAGTTACTGCCATTTGATGACTACTGGGGCAGGAACAGTTTGCTTTCTTGAGGATAGTGCCCTTGAAAGATTATCTGTGCTCCAGCAGATGGTCCAACACCCATGTACATACTAGTCACACAATTTTAAATTCCACAAGTTAATGTGATAACTGAAAAAGCAAGAAAGAAACCTGAAAGTTAGAAGATGCAAAGAAGTATTTCATAAAATTTTTGAAACCTAGAGTTGTAATACGCAAGTCATCACTAGATGATTTTAATCAATCATTCATATGACATATGCACTTCCATTATTCACAACATTTTATACTATACTACTATTATTAGATTGGACCTGATAGCTAAGTCCTTGCCTTTCTTAGATTAATTTAATTTATGAAAGAATAAGTCACTTTTAAAAGGATTGTAAACTAACACATTTATGTGTGTCTCCATCTGAATTCCAATTGAGGTACTGTGTCCCTCTATTGCCAATTATTTTTATTACATTTTATATATATTTTAACTTCCTGGAAGTGTTGGTTAAAATATGGGTATGAAAAGCATGAGTTAATACAGAATGGTCAAGATTCATTTAATCTTCATGTCAGCCTATCAAAAGTTATCCCTAAAAGACAGCTGAGAAGATTTATCAAAACTAGCTGGACCTAAAACAGTGCTGATTAAGAGAGAGCAAATATGTCCATATTAATCTTCTTCTATCTTTCAGTCAAACTAATAGAATTATGGTCGTTTGCAACTATAATTAAAATATTCATTTCTAAAATCATATTAAATATAAAGGTAGTTGTTATAAGAATGTTAAGTTTTTGTTGGTAACAATCTTTAGATACAATATGTATTGTTATGATAGCTAATATTGCCTGTCAGTGTAATACAATTGGGAAGAAGTAACCTCTTTGAAGAATTATCTCCATCAGATTAGTCTGGGGGCATGTCTGTAGGCCCCTTTTTTGACTGTTAATTGATAGAGGTTGGCCAAGCCCACTATAGCCAGTGTCATCCCTAAACAGGTAGAACTTAGCTACTTAAGAATGATAGCTGATCCTTAGAATTAGAACAAGGTTGTAATCAATGTTTCTCTACAGGTTTTGCTTCAAGCACCAGTTTTGAGTACCTGCCTTGGCTCACCTCAATGGTGGTCTGTAATTTAAAATGAAATAACCTGTCCAACTTAGATTGTTTTCAACCATGTTGTTATCACAGGAACAAGGATCTAGCTAGAATAGACATTGGTACCAGTAGAGTAGAAATTTTAATGTAAGCAACTTGATCATTGTGTTTTCTTTCAACTATTGAAATACTTAGAACCTTGATCTAGCAAACCATTGAATGATAGTACTTAATTTCTAATGGGATCCAGGAGGATAAGAATGCTGCAAATAATGCAAACAATATAGGCTTGGTTTGACCTTTCAGAAGGAAATGAAGACTATATGATAGCTGTTTCTGATATTTTGGATAAAGAAAACTATTTGCTCTATTGGGACAACAAAACTCAATGCAGAAACCATGGATCAATGCTGCTGTTTAGTTGAAGATAAAGAATAATCTGCGATTAATAAGAGATCAGCATCACTGAGGTCAAGTCTGGGAGGATTTTCTCAAGCTCAGCAGAAGATGTATGGTCTATTGGGCCAAGGCTACATCTCAAACAGGCAGCTCAGTTTGACAAGGTAAAAGTCACCTATGTACTACTTGTTTGAGAAGCATGAGAGATAAAAGTTTGAGGGATTTATGGGGAGTAGCTGTGTCCCTACACTGTGTAGTGAAAGTGGCGCACACCTTTAATCCTAGCACTCGGGAGGCAGAGGCAGGCAGATCTCTGTGAGTTCGAGACCAGCCTGGTCTACAGAGCTAGTTCCAGGACAGGCTCCTAAGCCACAGAGAAACCCTGTCTCGAAAAACCAAAAAAAAAAAAAAAGAAAAAGAAAAAGAAAAAGAAAGTTGAGTTCCTGAAAGGAAAGCGTCAGTTTAGTTGCAATGGAGCTTAGCGTAATTCAAGATACCAGGACTGTGGGATGGCCATGAAGAGCAGAGGCTTTTGGACTAGAGGTGACCTGAACCTATCAGATAAAATGTGTGTACAGCTGAGGAGAGGTTTCTCAAGCTTTTTGGCACCAAGGAGATCAGAAGTGTCTCCCAGATACCAGACAGTTTGTTCTTTGGTTTGTTTGTTTTATAGAGTGATAATAACATATGATCTTAAGGACAGGGAAAGGTCATAATTTAATAGTGATGTGTTTGTATGTCAAGTTGACAAGGAGTAGGAATGTATTGGATAATCTTTTTGACATTGTGCTTAACCTAGGAAGGAGACCATCAACTGAAGACTTGTCTCGATTATATTAGCCTGTGTCATGTGGCAGGGGACATATTCTTAGTTGTTAAAATTTGCAGAATTTTTCGGCCCACAGTTGGTAGTACCATCCTTAGGCAACTAGATCTAGGATATATATATGAACCTGAGAGCCAGCCGGTAACCAGCATCACTCCATTGGGTTTTGCTTCAAGCTCATGCCTTGAGTCCCAGCCTTGATGTTCCTTGATTGTAGTAAAGAGGGGCAGCGGGCTACTTGTTACCCTGGCTGCTCCGAGAGCGGGCCCTTTGTTTGGTCCCGCCCAGCTCCCGGCTGCCTGGCTAGCTTATGCCCTATATAGCCACATGGAAATCGTATTAATTAAATTGCTGCCTGGCCCATTAGCTTTAGCCTCTTATTGGCTAACTCTCACACCTTGATTCAACCCATTTCTAATCATCTGTATGTCACCAAAGGGTAGTGGCTTACCAGAAAAGATTCAACATGTCTGACCTGGCAGCTGGCTCCATGGTGGTTCTCTCTGCCTGCCTTCTTCCCAGAATCCTGTTCTCTTTTCCCCGCCTATCTAAGTTTTGTCCTATCAAAAGACCAAGGCAGCTTTTGATTCAACTAATGAAAGCAACACCTAGAAAGTAAACCCTCCTACACCACTTGATAATGGGCTGTAACCTATAGGATAAAATAAATTCTTCTCTCCCAAGTTTGCTTATTTGGTGATGTGCTTATCAGAGCAACACCACATTTGTGTATAAGTGGAAATGAAGTATTTGCGTAAATGGAAACCTCAAAGAGATGTATATCCCCAACATATGATAAATCTCAACAAATGATGTCATCTTTATGTGTCGCAGAAGAATCATGAATAGCATATGCACTGAAATTGACCACAATATAAAGTGAAAATACCATCTCTCCTCAAATCTGTCCTCATGTGTGTTTTACTGAGTGTCTCTTCCAGAAAGCTCTGGGCAGCATCATTTATCTAAAAACAAGTGTTGGCACATTCCTTACCATGTTGACTTATGCAGTGAATGGATAGAACGTTAACTACAGAATTAGAACTGAAATGAGCCAATCCTATGCCAGATGATTTCAAATAAGAGCGTTACTCCTGCTTGCCCATTTCTCAATCCACCTTACCCTCCAGTGTCTTCCATCAAGTGCTCAACCTATGCATCAAAATTAAGTTTATTAGATTTGTCTGAATGAAATGCTTCCATTTGCATTAAACGGTTTTCATTTGTTTGTTTGGCTTGAAATTCTGTGATCACTGAAAAATGCTAATGTCACATAGACCAGCCAAGTGCTGTTGCTCATGAATATTGGATGTGCTAGAATTTTGCCTGTTTTTCACTTCTTTGGAGCTTTAACACTTAACTGAGCACAATATTATTTATTTCCATTGTTCACTAACCTAGAGACAAAGGTGAAAGGGATGATCTTGTTACTACTAAGAACGCTGTTAGGTAATAGTCAATAGGAAAAATGTACAATTCTCATTGTGCTATGAAAAAAAAAACAAGAAAGGCCTTGAAAATAAAATAGATTGCACACTGACATTGAATTTGCCAAAAAAGCAGGTTACTGTACTAAGGCTAGCATTCTTTACCTTACTAAGTATTCTCCTGTTTGTGGAGCTGGGCATGAATGTTTGGGAAATTCCTACTTTTATATCTTAGCCTCGCTATTACCTATATGCCATGTCCCTCCCCCAGGTATGGTGTAACTAATTGTATAGTATAGACTAAGTAATCTTATGTGAAATTCCACACTCTACAAGTGGCTTATAGTATCCTCTGTTTCCTGTTGGTGTTCCAATCTATGACTCATATTTAAAAATGAATCTAAATTGAGATAATAAAAATTCATTAATATGGACCATGTTTATAATCTGACTATAACAAGTATGTTATAAATGAGTAAATGTATAAAAGGGCAGACATTTCATTTCTTCATCCAAATTTCCCAAATGTTTTCCCTCTGATTCTGTACGTGCATATTTTTCTTTGATTTCTGACTCACTATGAACTGAAAGCACTGTGCAGCAGTAACAGTAATGCAATGTCAAAGTCTTGGAGTCAGACACCTGGGTCTACATGGTAAATGATGTGATCAAGGTTTTTCAGGAACTTTTTCAAGTGCAATTTTTTTTCAAATACTGAGGAGAGTCTGGGAATAGGAGATAATTTTAAAAAATTAATTGAATTTTCCTGTGAAGTTGCAGAGGGAAGTAGACAAGCAGTAGGTCTAAATCAACTGTGTGCGATCACTTTTTCTTGCATAAATTCCATGCCTGCAAGCACATTGTGCAACTTCCTTGACACACCATTTCTTTCATCTCTAAAGAGAAAGGGGGAAAAACTAGCATCTAATGAGAGTTTTGTGATGATTAAAAATAGGTGACCAGTTCAATTGATGGTATAGGTTTAGGAGATGCCAGTTATCAGTGTTTGCCATTGTAACAAAATTAGAGGTGTGTACAGTGGTGTAAGTTCTGGGAACCTGAGTTTTAAGTTGTTAATTATTAATTCAGAAATATTTGATATATGTTTTTCAAATATAACCCATTTACTTCTTCATTTTACTCATCTTTCTTGATCATATATTGTTTAAGTGCCAATGTAATAAATACAAGGTTAAATGCATTAGTATGGTGCAGGGAGGATCATAGCTTCAAAATCATAAGTTTGGATGCTTAATGTGGTGGTCAGGGAAAAGTAAACAGTTTAAGCTTTAGATGGGTATACTTAATTATGAGATGTTAATGGAGATGTTTTAGAACTGAAAGTATTGATTTTTTGGTATGGAAAATACTACTGCAGAATAGAATAAGGATAGAACAGAGTAAATATATGATGCAAGCCATGTAAGCAAGAACTTTTGAAGCATTATCATAGTGGTGATGTCATTGCTTGATTGAGGAATAATAGGATTTAACAAAAGCACATGTGTGCTCAAAACATGGAGGTAAATCACTTAAATTAAATGTGAATGGTTCACTGAAGAGAGAATATTCAAAGAGAAATGAATGCGGTGTATAACTATGGGAATAACATGATAAGTATGTTGAGACAGTTTATTTACATGTGGGAGGTGTTGTACATTATCATTGCAAGCATTAATAGCCTATTATGTATTCAAGGTGGATAGAGATAAGGATCAATTCGATACAGGAAGAATTAGGAAGCAACAGTGGTTTCCAGGTGGAAAGTATCAGACACTGGTGAGATCAGCAGGATCTCAGATACTCTTGAAATCACATTTAACCAAATATACTTGTTTATTGTTCTGTTTGATGGACAAAATTATTTGTATCAGGAAGTAGAATGAAAACGGAGCTTCCAAGAGCTGACTGAGAACCAAATCAGAGGAAAGGACAATGGAGAGACTGAAGAGTGTGATAATGATGGCTATAGGTCAGTTTCTAGCATATTTGTATCGATGTGATTCAATTACACTAGCCAATAGGATCATCATATAAACTTAATGTTAGGAATTCGATGTATTCTTGTGTATAACTCACAAAAAATCCACTAGAAGTATTAACTCAAATAATATTTTTGCATTGAGAAATAGAAACGATATGCTTCAAATTCATGAACAAGATGAAACAGAGGGAACGTGAGGAAGAAAAAGAAGAGAGGAAGTTGGGAAGAATAAGGAGGGAAGAAAGTGAGGAAGAGTAAGGAGGAAAAAAGAGAGGGAGGGAGTGAGGGAGAAAGAGAGGGAGGGAGGGAGGAAGGGAAGGAGGGAGGGAGGAAGGGAGGTAAGGAAGGACAAAAGGAGAGGGGAGAGAATAAAGAAGGAAGATCTGAGGGAAGAAAGGAAGGAAGACGACTAAAAAGAGCTTTCACAGAAATGGCATGAAAGAAGAAGGCAAATATTTGTGAGCTGGGCCTTTGCTGACACCCTCAGTTTGAGTGTATTGAATAAGGAGTTGATTCAGACAATTTGCTGAGAAGAAGGCCTTGCGATCAAAAACACCCTGAAAACTTACTAGAGAAGAAAGACACAAAGGCAACAGGAAATAATTTTAGATTCAACAAGAAAGAGTCCATCACGCAGTCTCCATGGCCTAGGAAAGGGCGCAATGTCACTTAAAAACATGAAATTGAAAACAGGCATTGACGAGACTGCTTCTGAGACAAGAGGCCTTCAAAATTGAGATAATTTTCAGATCTCCCATGAAAGTACAAAACATAAATCCAGGAAAGTGCATTGGTTATTCTCCAGGTATGGACAAGCTGTCTAGTTGCAGCTCTTCATAACACCCTTCAATTTTACTGTGTAATTGTTTTTACAGGATATCCACACGTTCTGAATACAGAAGCAACTTTCCTGAGGTTGTAGAGAGTGGGAAAGATGCTAATTGCGGTTGACTCTCTCCAGTTCACCATCCAGGACTGCCTTTGAAGCCTCTTGCTCTGAGCTGGTTTTACTTACTTCAATGAGATAGTTTCTAATGCCCTCAGGGTAAAGTATACAAAACAAACTGGTGTTTGGACTTTCACTCTCCTGAGTGAAAAAAAAAAATTATGATGATTTAGCATAGAAAAATTCAGTGTGGAATATTTGGACAAAATTAAGACTTACTATTTTTAGGCACATATAAATTTTTTTATTGATTTTATTGAGCTATACATTTTTCTCTACTACCCCCTTCCTTCTCCCCTTCCCTTCAACCCCCTCCCATGGTCCCCAAACTCCCAATTTACTCAGGAGATATTGTCTTTCCCTACTTCCCATGTATATTAGATCCATGTATGTCTCTCTTAGGGTCCTCATTGTTGTCTAGGTTCTCTGGGATTCTTTGCTTTATGTTTAGAAAAACACTTATGAGTGAGTACTTATGATATTTGTCTTTCTGGGTCTGGTTTACCTCACTCAATGATGTTTTCTAGATCCATCCATTCGCCTACAAATTACAAGATGTCATTGTTTTTTCTGCTGTGTAGTACACCATTGTGTAAATGTAGCATATTTTCCTTATCTATTCTTCAGTCGAGGGGCATTTGGGTTGTTTCCAGGATCTGGCTATAACAAACAATGCTGCTATAAACATATTTGAGCACATTACTGTGGTACAATTGAGCATCCTTTGGATATATACCCAAAAGTGGTATTACTGGGTCTTGAGAAAGGTTGTTTCCTAATTTTCTGAGAAATTGCCACGCTAATATCCAAAGGGGCTGTTCCAGATTGCATTCCCACCAGCAATGCAGGCACGGTCAACAAGAAAAAAAAAAAAACTGCAGCCTACAGAAGACTGTTGTTATTTAAAAAAATATATCGTTTTATGCTATGATACAATTCAATCTTTAAGTTGTAGGAGATTTTAGTTATTTTGTTTAGCTTTGAATGAAACAGTTTTAATTTCTCACTTTAACACATTTCGCCCTTTGAGGAATGATTTTCTGCACCTCTATGATACAGGACGTAGTGATCACCCCAGACTCACAAATTAGAGTATGTTTACCACATCACAGAGACATGTCCATCAGTCAGCTAGGGCATTANTATTAATAGTTTCTCAAAAATTGATCTTTTAAAAAGGAATCTTTCAATGCTGTGCTAAGACAACTGGGATTTAAATGGAAAGGATTGTGAAGGTTTCCTTGGTCTGGAAGAGATTTTCAGACCCTTGCCATCATTGAACTAATGCTGAGAAGCAAGGACAGTGTTGAACAATTAAGCAACATTGATCTTATGGGAGAGCCATGGCTGATCAACATCAGTTTGTTCATCATAGATATAACCTTACCCTTTGTTTAGTATGCAAAGATGAAAGAATTTTACTGTACACAATAACATGGAGAAGTCTGAAATATATCATAGCAACCAAAGAATGTTCTTTAATATGTTTTAAATGACAGAAACTAAAAGAGTAACCACAATTAATTGACATTAGTTCCAATACCTATCACTAAAACATGACAGAAAACTCAGGCACAATAATATGTATTCTGAGTATTCCCCTTTAGAGTGTTTGAATCTAACATTTATTATCTGTCAGTAAAGTTATACATGCTTCATCCTTGGTTATTTTCCACATTGAAATTATCATATGTGCCTCATTTTAAAATATACATAAGTCTTTTTAAAGATCTGAAAGTTTCAAGAACTATGGAAACTTACTATAGGATGCATCTTTATTAATATATAAGATATAAAGTAAGATATAGTTCTATAACAAAAATATAGAATTGTACCTAATAATTTGACTAGAGTATTGTTTTCAAAAGAATGGGGAAATGAAGGATTATATAAATGTTTATTTTATGACCCAATTCCTGTAAATATGAATATGAAAACAGGAAATGATGTATGAGAACCGATCTAACTTGACTAATTTATTATGTTTAGTCAAGGTTGATTGTCATTATATAAAGATTTTTAATTAAAGGAGAAAGTATATAAATAAAAGAGCCACACATTTCTTTTATAGAATAATTAGTCATTTATAACACAATGTAACTCACCAGAGTAAAATTTGGAATCATGAACCACACCCAGATGTAAGTGACTGGTTGTCCCCAATATCTCTGTCTTATTTTTCTTCTCAATTTATTTGATTTTTTTCTCTCTGGAACACAGGAAATAGCTATTGCTGCTACTTTTTTGCCCCCGGTGAAAACCTATTTTCTGATTTTGTTTGTGATGATAGAAAGAAATAGACTCAATCTCTCGTTTTAATTCCTTTTCTCTCTCACAAGGCACTTGGTGGGTAGACCACTTTGAAGTGAGTTCTCTGACAGAATCTTTCCAGTACTATAATTTTTTTTTGAAATAAAATACATGGATAGAAGTTGTTTTATGGGTATAGATAATCAATGTCTTAGTTTCCTTTCCACTGATATAATAAAGACATCATGACCAAAAGCAACTTCAGGAGGTGAGGAAGAAAGGGGTTGTTTCACCTAATATCTTATTCTACACTTTGAAGAGAAGTGAGAGCAGGAACTCAAGGGAAGAACGTTAGGGCTGGCAGTAAAGCAGAAGTCCTGCAGGAGCATTGCTTACTGGCTTTTCCCCTTGCCTAGCTCAGCCCAATTTCTTATAAAATCCAGGAATACTTGTAGATGGATTTTTTCTTTGGGTCACCTGTTCAGCAAAAAGAAGAAGAAGAAGAAGAAGAAGAAGAAGAAGAAGAAGAAGAAGAAGAAGAAGAAGAAGAAGAAGAAGAAGAAGAAGAAGAAGGAACAAAAGACACAGACTTACTGTTAATTATGAAAGCTCAGTCTATAGTTTAGACTTGTGCCTAACTAGTTCTTATAACTTAAATTAACCCATTCCTATTAATCTACATCCTGTCACATATTGCTCATTTTTCTTCCTCTGTGTCCTCTCTCTCTCTCTCTCTCTCTCTCTCTCTCTCTCTCTGTCTGTCTCTGTCTCTCTCTCTCTGTCTGTCTCTGTCTCTCTCTCTCTGTTTTGTGAGTATATATTCCTCCTTCTACTTCCTCTCTCTTCTTCCTGGAAGTCCAACTTATACCTTCTGCCTAGCTATTGGCCATTCAACTCTTTATTAAATCAAATCACAGCCGTGTATCTTCACACAGTAAACAAATATCCCACAACAACTCCCCGCCCAGAAGTGATATTACCCACAGCATACTGAGCCTTCTCACATCAGTCACTAATAAGGAAAATGTCCTACAGGCCTACATACAGGTCAAGCTTATAGGAATGTATCTTCCATTAAGGTTCTTTCTTCCCAGATGGAGGTGCATATGTAAAGATGCAAAATCCTAACCAGAACAATTGAACCTCTGTCAACTTGGCACACAAATACATATATCAAATCAGTAACTTTTCATTTTGATTGATTTCCAAGATCTCATGTAAATCACAATATCAAAACTCTTCCATTTTTAAAAGTCCCATAATTCTTAAAAAATGTTTAATACTTTACAAGTGTGTTTTCCTTAAAATGTCCAAATTCCTTCTAAATATCAAACATCTCTCATCTGTGGTCCCTTGTAAAATACAAAATAAGTTAAATTCTTCTTATTCCAAGAGTGATGAACCAGACATAGTCACAATCAAAGCAAAGCAAAATCAAACTTTAACAGTGTGTTAAATCCTGTACTTCAATGTCTTGCATTTTGGATTCTCTTATGGTGTTCTGAGCTTCAAAGGGCTTGCATAGCTCTACCTCTTGGGCTCTGGCATTTGCAGCCCAGGCAGCTTGTGTACTAGTTCCAGGCCAACTTCACTCCACCTGCTGCTGTCCTTGGCAGTCAGCTCATGGTCCTGGCTGTCCCAGTATACTAAGTCTCCACTGTCACTGGGCCACACTTTTACTACTGCCCCTCCTGGGCTTTCTTCAGGGATTCTACCTCTAAAACATGGTGCAAATTTCCAGCTTCTCTCCACCATCTCTTCAAACCTAGCATTTCCCCACTGCAGCAGAGGCTGTACCTTCACCAATGTCCTCTCCTTACTTCACATAGTGCCAAATACAGCTGATCTCTGTGACACCTTAAACCTAGAGCTCCCTGCTGCCAAAACCAGGAACATGCAGGGATTCTTACATTACTAAGTTTAGCAACCAGCTTGAAATACTGCCATGCCACCAATGGCCCATAACTTCTGCAATGACGACCTTGGGAAATACTTCCATGAAGAATTTCCCTCACTAACGTTGGTCTTTTCTTAATTATAGCTGAATCTGACCAGAAACTACATAGTCTTACCTCAACATAACATATAAATGATGACTTTGGTATTCTTCTGGGGACCTTCAATCCCCCTCTGTATCATCACAAGCCCTCCATCCTCTGTACTGCTCTCGGCATTATTATCTTCCACTGTCCCACAACTCGTGATGCTCAAAACACTCAAGAGGTTTTTCTGACCTAAAGTTTCAAGCTCCTCACAATTTTCTCCCAGCACAATATCGTTTTTGTCACAGCAACTCCCCACAAACCTGGTTTCAATTTCCATCTAAGCTTGCTTTCTATTACTAAAATAAAGATAACGTGACCAAAAGCAAATTGAAGGAGGAAAAGTTTGCTTTACTTCACAGGTTACTGTCCATCACAAAGGCAAGTCAAAGAAGAACAATGCAGGAACCCAGAGACAGGGACTTAAAGCAGAGCTCATAGAGGAATGCTGCTTACCAGCGTGCTCTCTGTGGGCTCCTTTCTCATGCAACCCTGAGCATTCTACCAGGGAAGTCACAGGATGGCCCATCAACCATTAATCAAGAAAATTCCCATAGGCTTTCCTGCTGGTTAGTCTTACGGGGGCACTTTCTCAATTGATGTTTTTTCTTCCGAGATGACCCTAGCTTATGTCAAGTGACAAAAAGTCTAACCACCATGATCAACAAGCATAGTTATGTAGACATATTGACCTGCCTTAAAACACATGATCCGGAGACTTTAATAAGAATAGAGGATTCGTTTTTATTTTATTTTATTACAATATCCTGCTCATACTTTCTTTATTGTATACAACTTATTAATTTTTTCAGATATAGTCTAACATATTAACAATTTATATGTCTACTCTTCATTTGAATTTCCTCTTAACATAGGTTCTCAATTACTCATTCAATTCTGATCTGCTCATTATCCAACATCCTATCTCCCCAGTACCTACACAAAACCAACTTGGGATTAGGTTTAATAATTATGTGCTGTAATAATGAATCAACTTCTACTTTAAGTCTTTTTTTTCCTATAGAATTAGTCTACTTACAACATTTGAGACTTAGACTTTATAAAGTATTTCAACCTCTTCCATTACCTGAGGGAATATTCAGGAACCATTAACTACCTCTCTACTTTAGGATATTGTATTACTATCCTTCTGGAATGTAATAAATATTACATCATCATAGTATCCATGTATGTGCTTTTTTTTTTTTACTTCGGCTCATGAAAAATGTTCTATTAAAAATGAGCAGCTAAAAATTCAAGATGCATGCCTTTAATCCCAACACTCAAGGGGCAAAGACAGGCAGATCTCTGTGAGTTTGAGGCCAGCCTAGTCTACAAGAGCTATTTTCCAGGACAGGCTCCAATGCTACAGAGAAACCCAGTCTTGAAAAACAAACAAGTAAATAAATAATTCAAGAATACAAGAAATAGTTTAATTAGTTTTGACCAAACCATCCTGAACAAGTTTGAGCTCATTAGTCTCAAAAGCTAAGAAAAGTCACCCTTGGTTAACACTTGGATAGAAGAACCTAAACTGTGGTGGTTTGATCATCACCCCAATACTTGGTGAAGCTTAATTCTCATGATAATAACAATATGCATAAATGGCTTTAGGATGTATGCCATGAAGTCTACAACATCATGAACAGGATTTCCCTGTAAAAGAAGTTTTATACTGTGATGGTCTTTTTCTTTTTTCTTTTTTTTTCTGCCTTGCCATGTGAGGACACAGTTAGCAGATGTCATCTTGAAACAAATGATACCCTCCTCAGACTCTGAACCTATAAGTATATTGATGTTGGAGGTCCTGGCCTCTGTAACTGAGAGAAATAACTATATTCTATGAGCTAAGACACAACAAAATAAAACACAAATTCCAATTAAAGCCATGTAATATGTAAAGAAAATTTGGGAAAGTAGTAAAAAAAATTCTATTATTGTTCCTCTACTTGAATATTGGTTTCTTTCAAAAAATAATTAAAAGATTAAGATTTCATTTACAAGTAAGACATGCACATAGACTTTGTTGTTGATATTCATCTATAAATCTATAACTTTTGATAAAATGGATTATTTAGCATGGCACATTAATTTTCTTTTTAGTATAGTGGGTATTTTTCAAATATTCTAATCACACCAAACAATACAACTCCTAGAAAAAATAATTAAAAGTTATTACATTAAAAGCTGTATTTTGATAGCAATTTCAGCCTGTTGTTTTTGTAGCCACATGCTAAAGACATCTACTGAAACCAAGCTGAACATTCAAAGAATGAGTGACTGGATGAGTATATGGAAGAATAAAAATATTTCAGTGTGACGAGCTTTCTTTGCAGCCTAGTGGGGTTAGATATCCTCATCAGGTAACTTGTAAAATTCCCATTTCAGATGAGTCCTGGGCTGAATGATTAACATGTATGTCAATATAGATGAGCATAGGAGGTTTGGGATGAGGTAAGAAAGTAAAATCTTGTTTCAGGAACAAAAGCTCTAAGATCATGAAACCCCAGTGATCACTTAAAATGTACATTTTTAAAGGAATATTTTTGAAGTCCAAATTATATAACCAATAATCTAATTTAGTGGGAAAAATAACAATGTAGAAAACATCAAAATATTAAATGGTACTCTCTCCTCCTACTTTATTAACCAGAGAATGTGGTGTACTGCTGAACTGCGTACATCAGGGGAAAACCAGAGGCAATGCCCAAAGTATGTAAATTTAGTAAAAGACAGAAGATTTGGGGAGGCAAGCTACTAACCCTTATTACTCATCTAATGACTTTTCTAATGTGTACTTTTCCCTTATGACCTCTGTAGCAGACAGTTTATATGGCTTGAGCAACCAAATTGATTGAGTATGAGCTACTTAAGAAAAAATACCTTTTAATGTCACTTCCCATCTTCTCTTCCCAACTTGCCTTTTCATTCACTCCTGCCCTGCAATTACGTACATAAGGCTCATAATAGACTTGGTGCAGTAGGGAATTACAACTCAGATCAAAGGTAAGAGGCCAACCCTTGCCAATAGTTTAACAGTCAGTGAAAGCTGTGACTCATAGTCTCAATCACGAGCTAGATCTAGGAAAGCACACTCCTGTGAGCTTTCATTATGGGGAACTCCGCATTAGGTGTGACCAAAAAGATCTGAAGAAGGAAAAAGGGTTGCACACTAGGAAAAAACGGTTTAAATATATTCCAGGGAAAGAAATTAGGAATGAATAAAAGCAAGGAGGAGTTCATAGAAAAAAAAATCTTGAAATGTGTCATTCCTCATACCTACAGTGTGCTCCCTTGAAATGCACTTTTTCAGGACCCGTGATGGTTAGTTTTGGTTGTCAACTTCTTAGGATTTAGAATGACTTTTGGAGCAAATCTTTGAGCATTTATGTTTATGTGTGGTATTATCTACATTAGGTTAATCCAGGTTGGAAAACACATCCTAAATGTGGCCTGTTTCACATTGTTCCATGGGTTGGACTGAATAAAGGCAAGAAAGCTGGCTCTCTCTGACTCATGAATGAAATATGTAATGAGACAGACTGCCTTAAGGTTCACTGCCATGGATTTCAAGCCATGGTAGACTGTCACACCATGTTGTAAGCCAAAATAAGCTCTTCCTTCTTTAGTTTGATTTTTGTCAGGTTTTTTATCACAATAATAAGGCAAGTAACTAATACAGGATTTTGTTACAGCAACCTGTGAAACATGATTACTATAATGTCTACCCCACAGTATTGCCTTCCTGCTTGAATGAGAGAATACATGAAATATGCAGAGTTACAGAGCCCCGTCTCAATGGATACATCTATAAAACCCTCCCACACCTAAGGCTCAGAGAACACTGATGAAGAGTGGGAAGAAAGATTGTAAGAGTCTGAGGACCAAGAAGTTTGCTGAGAGATTGTCAAGTAAGATCAAAAGCTACACTTATACAGGCTCACCAACATGACGGCTGAAACCTGAGTTTAGTAAAGATGATACCAACAAATATGCATGCCTGAATCGGAAAAAGATGTAAGGTTTCAACTTTATACAAGAACTGCAGGCAATTGAGTAAAGCTGGAATGAGAAGAGGTGAAAAAGCATATCATTTGGTTGTCCAGTATCAGATGATCAGTAAGTAACGTCACAGAGATTACACAGGTTATATCTGAGAATGTATATGTATATACAAATACATACATGCATGCAAAAGCAACTGATTAAAAAAAAGGCCATGAAATTGAAGGAGAAAGGAAAGGAGAGTTTGGAGGAAGGAAAGGGAAGGGAGAAATGTTATAGTTAGAATACAATCTCAAAAATAAATTTTTAAAACCACTTAGATAAATGTCTGGCAAATACTTGAGTGCCTCAGACACTTTAAGACTCTTGTTTTCAACGGAACTCACCCCATCTAGTCTTTTCCATATCCAGACAAATTGCACTACATATTAATAATTTTAACTGTTTTAATATGCATCTCCATTTAAAAATGACTTCTAAACATATGTTGAACTGCCAAGGAAATGGACTTTCGGAAATGAACTAGTGACTTAATTTAATACTGTTCAAAGAAAGATACAGCTATCAAACCTCAAACTTGACATAAATAATTTTGGACATATATTTCTTTATTTTTACCTTTCTATTAAATGAATCTGTATTTGTGTTTTATTAAATACTAAAGAGCAATAAAGCAAGTCTGTGTTCTCGCTTCCTTTAAATATTAGTCTGAATTTATTTTCACCACATACTTTTATATTTATTTTATAAAAGAAAAATATCAAATAATTAGCATTATTGTTCAAGAATTTTCTGCTTAAAATATCCTTATATTTTATTATATACATCTTTTTCTACATAGGATCAACATGAATTATGAAGAAGCCTTATTTCCTCTAAGTATTTTTTATCTTCATTCCTTCATTCATCAAAAATGAGCTGTGAAGATCAATGGAAAGTATTTCTCAAAAGCATTCATTGCCCCATAGTAACTACCTGTTATTTGAATGATAATAAACTTATATAAGAAATCCAAATGATTCAAATGACAGCTGGCCACAAATCAGAGTAACAAATAATTAATTATTTAGAGTTCAGACTAAGCTACAAAAATGGACTGAAATGAAAGATTTGACTCATGGAATATGAGAAACATAAATATAGTTATAAAAATTTCAGCCAGATGGTGGTGGCTCATGCCTTTTATACCAGCATTCAGAAGGCAGAGCCATGCGGATCTCTGTGAGTTCAAGGCCAACCTGGTCTACAAGAGCTAGTTTCAGGACAGGCTCCAAAGCTACAGAGAAACCCTGTCTTGAAAAAAAAATTAATTGCAAATTAGGAATGCATAATATCTCTCAGATTATTATTGTCTTCAGAAAAAGGAATATAAATGTATAGTAAAAGGTGAAACACAACATTGCTTACAAGTGAACTTGTAATAACATTGATCAATCCATGTGACAAATATTTGAAAATCTTAAGTCTAAAGACATCATACTATTAGTATCTGAGATTACATGAAGTCAACTAGCTGGCCCTTAAATAAATATGAAAATAGAGTTTGTGAGAAAGAAACTAATTTTATGAAATAAGCCTTATGGTTTGGAATTCATCTTTCATCTCTTCTTTTCCTCCTAGTGATTATTTTTTTTACCATGTTAAAATGAGGAAACAAGAAAAATAGCCTAAAATGAGCTTAATTTGTATATCTTTAAGGTAAATTTTAAATAATCTGTGCTTAATGTTTTAAGGATTAAAAATAGCAATAAATACTATGTTTTTCTAATATTCTTATCTCTACCAGTCATTAAAATCAGTATTTCTAGTGCAAATTTCCAAATTTACTCTTCCTTTGTTTACGAGATACGGCAAGCAGCAAAGAGTTCTGGTCCAGGCACAAGGAGAGACATCACTGGTTATGTTCTATAATCATGGCTTAGAAAGTTAGGAAAGGATTTCTGCGATTTTAATTTCAATGAAAATTAAGTTCAGAATATTCTACCATTAACTATATTTGACTGATCTTTATACATTTAGTTTTTCATTCCATTTTTTTCCTTTCTTTGTTTCTCTCTTTTCCTTCTTTATATAGAATTGACTTCCATTTATATATTATAAAGAGACAAAGCATTTTTATCATAAGGGACTCTTCATTCCTGCTCTTTTACTGACCAGCTTCCTGTTCAGAATTAAAGGAGTAGATGAAGAAGAAAATTAGTGCAATCATGCTGACATCCTGAATGAGGTCAGCTTACTTTGCCGTTATTTGCTGTATGGTTCCAGATTCCTTGAGCTCTAAGTTCTGACCTTTATCAGAAAGATGGTTGATGAAGTTTATATGAATACATCATCATGCCATGTGTCACAGAGTTTAGCAGAAAGCATGATGTCATATGCCATGTGGCACACGGTTTAGCAGAATGCATGAGATCATCATGTTATGTGGTATAAGATTGAGCAGCAAGCATGATACCAAATAGAATTTAAACACTATAACTTCCCCCAAGTGTTATTCATGCCAAAACTCCCTTTTATTATTATGAGAATCTAAAGTAATAAAAACTCAAGCAAAAAAAAGTATTATAAGATACGACGAAATATATCTGAGTACCATCAATTGAAACCATTTCTTAGCATAAAATAGGAAGCCTATATATATTAACATTAAGGCTGTTATTCTTCTAAACATTATCAAACAGCAACTTCCTTTCCATTGGAGTAGACAGTTGAAAGCTGAGTAAAATAAAAAATGTAGGAAAAATCCATAATTGCTAGAGAGAGAGCATATTCATGAACAGATTAATTTAGATGCATAAAAGGTCTCAATTTACAGTGATTTGATTTTGATTTTCCTGATAAAAGTGAGGCATATTTAGTAGAACTGTACTTTGAATTTTGACCTTTTTTGCAAGGTAGGCAAATACAGTACAATATACTCTCAAGGTCCTAGACAAAAAGAGTGGGCTGCAGCTTTCAGTTATCCTTGCCAGTGTTGAATAAACAAGTGGCACTCTAGAGTGTGTGCTATTGCTACTGAGGGTCAGTAGGTTAGAGGGATGAGATGCACTTTCAATTTACAGTGCTTTCATCCAACAATGATTTTATCAGAACATACCCCATTTTGAATAACAGGGCATCTGTGTCTTCAGATTAACTGCACATAAACAGGATGAATTGATTTTCAAAAAAATGTCATGAATATTATCAATACATGATTTAAAAACAGACCATACTGTGTGGTGTTTAAACCAGTAATCAGCTGTGAGTCCACTTTGTGTACATTTTTGAAGCACAAATATGCCCAACCAAAACTCTCCACTACACCCATTTGCATACAGGCATCACTGATTGGACTCACTGGCTTATTAGACAAAGAACACAGAGAGGACATGAAATTGGGACATGGATGTGGTGGGAGACTGGGAAGATTTGGATGAGAGTAGAGAAAGATGGAATCCAAATACACTGTCTTTACAGTACATTCACCAGAGCATTAAAAAAGCACTAAGTGTAGATGAACATTTTCTTCTGTTTGAGCCAAATCAGATTCTGATGATTACCTCAGATGTCCACCACTCCAACCATCAGTTAGAGCAATTGCACTCACTGAGCTGGGTCTGCACAGCATTATAAGAAGGCTAGGAGGTATTTTGGGTGGCACATAGCCAAGAATTTGAAAGTAAGCATTCTTACAGCAGAAATAGCAATAAATGCACAAAAACAGTCACTTGAGAGATGGTACCTAAAAACTGACGTTCATATTGATGAGTGATAGTATTATATCTAACTGTGTATTGAACGGTTGAAGAATTGATCACTTGAAACAATAAAATGAAGTAAAATCTCTGCAAACAGCATCGACTACATCCACTTTTCAGCTAAAAATGGGAGGGAAACTCTCAAATTACAACAAGCAAGTGACATCAGATTAGGACCAACATTGACCTCTACTCTAAAATAAGACCTCTTTACCTGAAAGAGTTATAG
Source organism: Alexandromys fortis (assembly GCF_014885135.2). Classification (NCBI taxonomy): domain Eukaryota; kingdom Metazoa; phylum Chordata; class Mammalia; order Rodentia; family Cricetidae; genus Alexandromys; species Alexandromys fortis. The sequence goes on along the minus strand of NW_026068023.1, from coordinate 3,359,092 downwards.
ACAGGTAAGCAGAAAATGAATCCTACTGGTTCCAGGACCCTCAAATGTGGTGTTGTCCTAGAAGCATAACCTAGGTTACCTCAAATAACATAATTGGCTCAATGATTTCCTACGGAGAGGGAATATGCAATCGGGTCAAAGCAGGCAATTAATCGGCCTGACAATTATATTTAATATATGAGAAAATTGTCTAGAAATTGATTTCATTGATGCTTTATAAACTTAAATAACAAGTAAATGACTTGGTGTCTAAGACCTTAAGAATTAAATCAAATCTGTAGCAAGAGCTATGGCTTGATTATTGGAAACTGTCCAAGCTCAGTGGTTAAGAGCTGGAGTGTTGTCTTTGCCAGGAGCTCAAGTGAGATCCATCTTGAGCAGTATCTCATACATTAGAACAGACCCTATGCCTCTGCCCCATTTTCTGTTCAGTTTTAGTATTTAAATGGTAACCAGATGCCAATTTCTATTCTTTCTCTCTTACTCATTCATTCTCATTCTGTCTCTGTCCAGTCTCTCTCTCTCCGTCTCTCTCTGTCTCTCTGCCTCCCTTTGCCTGTCTCTCTCTCTCTCTCTCTCTCTCTCTCTCTCTCTCTCTCTCTCTCTCTCTGTGTGTGTGTGTGTGTGTGTGTGTGAGTGTGTGTGTATGTTTGTTTTACTGCATTATGTTAAATGGAACCAAATAGCGCCAGTGGATTGGCCTCCTAACTCAATCACTTCTTAATTGTGTAACCTAATGTAAATTGCTTTAGTCGCTGTAGGTTTTCATTTATTTACCTGCCAGTGAGATGCATAATCTCACAATTTTGTGGTTAGAATTAAATGTGATTCTTTTAGTAAACAGAATGAATAGAAGCTGTTTGAAAAACAATATGTAGCCATTATCCTGCCCTGGAGCACATATACTGAAGTTGTTGGCATTTGTGTTAGTCCACCTCTGCGGTGATTTCCAAAGCATAGTCTCCTCCTGGTATTCATATCTTTCTATGTTCTCTTTCCAAGGACTAGGCATATCTGTTTGTAAACCCAGTATTAAAGAAGCGTCCTCATGATTTCTGCAGCTAAGCCGTAAAAAGCACTGCAGCTACCATCTCAAGCTCTCTGATTTCTCACTAAGAAGAAAGCCAGGTCATGGGGTTCAAGAGAGAAAACCAACAGAAGGAAGGACACAGGCAGTCCTCCTCCCATCAACTATTGCCAAGTTGTCAATGTGAGGTGTCCAGGCCTCAGAGAGCATCACGGGAGAGTAGAAGTTGTTCGTTCACCTGTGACTCTCTCAAACCATGACCTGCAAAAGCAGAGATAACAAATGTTTGCTTTTCTTTTCAGCAACAATACCAATTAGGGCAATTCTTGTGCACTGATAGGGAACTAATGTCATTCTGCTTTGAGTTTTGTTCTGCAGGCTTGATACTACAAACCATCTGTTGATTAAGCAGCAAATTTGTATTCTCAGAGACAAGGTGATTGAATTTGTACAGTCTTCACAGAACACTGTCAGCTTACATACCACAGGAGCAAGATTCCCAACAATAACAATTTGCTTGGCAGTGAACCTTGTGATGGGAACTATGTGGGCAGGGGAGCAAAGGAAGGCAAAGGCTTTCCAACAGCATAAGAAAAGCTGTTTTGAAACAGTTACCTTTGGCTACAGGGATTGCTAACAAGTATGATGTCAGTTCAAGGTTGGACTGGCAGTTGCTAGGCAGACATATTTGTAAACACTGTTTTTATTTTGATTTTCGTTAAGTGTACAATGGCTGCCATAGCAGTTGATGGTTCTGGAAGAGGCTTCTGTGATTGTTTTTGTTATCAGGTGTAGCTAGCTGCATTACTGTCCCTCAAAGCCTCACATCTTTGTTTATTTTTGTTAGGGTTTGACAAAAGTCTCTCTAGGTTCATTCTGACAACCTCCATAATTTCCACAAGTCATTTTCTTTAGTCCATCAAGCCATCATAGTGCCACACAAGGTTCCAATTTACTTCCACGTTGTTAGTAAATGTGATATTATCTTCTTGTTTCCATTTCCTTCTCCTTGTTTATTAGTCTACACTAACTTTGAAACCTAGCACTGTGGGCTGTTGCGAGTATGGGTTTGGGATCTCTATTTTAATGCTTCCCCTCCTAGTTTTAAAACGGGGCTTTTGCTCAAAAATGAGGAAATTTTAACAACAGAGCCTGAAACAGCATATCATTTACCATTCAGTTCTTGTAAGTGGAAAAGTAAGTGTGCAGGAGAGAGATGGAGTCTTTCAGTCTCCAAACGCCACTCTTGGCATAGCAGCCCTGAGGCCTCCAGCCAAGTGCTCCAAAATGTTAATTGATGAGTACCCCAGGCCCCAATTTCTATTCCTAAACAGCGCTCCCTTTATTAGCCATTGATGGGATACAATGTTGTGCCAATTGCTGTGTTAGGCTTGTGACTCTGGCAATGCTTTGCCTTTCTTTTCCTTCATTTTCTTTTCCGCTTTTCTCTTTCTTGAAAGGGGCCAGAGACATATTTTCAGATGCATGTAAAGAACAGACACAGGCAACTGTCCCAGTTACTACATATATCCTAGCCTTCACACGCCTGTGCGTTTTCTGCTTCCACCTGAATGTGTGAGCACGTGACACCAATAGCTGGCAATCGCAATTCATGCTAAATGAAACTCTAATGAACAAGTGACAATCAGTGGCAGATATGAAACGGTTACTGCTGTGTGACCAATAAAAATATCAATGAAATGACCACAGGGCAGAAAACCTGAAAATTCTGAAAGGAAATGGACCATAAATACTTACATAGATTTGAAAGGATTTGTTTCTTGTTACATCAGTAGATTTGAATATTCTGTGTTTTATATCTTATCAACAGCTGGGAATATAGTCTTCTTATTTTTGCCAAGCTAATAATTTCATATAATGTTCAGAGTGATGATGCTTTCATGTCTATAAATGTGTTGTACTTACTCCACAAAGCTTCAAGCTTCTTTCCTTCCTGGCCAGCAGTAAGAAAGCATGTGTCTGTTAGTGGGGAAAATATTTCTTAAGTATATTGAAAACAATTTCAAGGTTGCTAGTTATCCTGAAAAAGCACCTATCTGTTTTAGATGTTTCAGACATAGTATTATTTGTATTGTCCAAACTGCCTATTCTTAATAACCAAATAAGTGTTACTAGGACATGACTTTGATTGTCATACTATATGCCAGTCTGTGCAGATGTTCAAAATAATTAAACAGAATGGCATTGGTATAGACAATCAGAATTGGCACTGGAAAGAGCATAAAGCATTATCATCAAAGAGCAATTAGTAGGTGATTGGATGCAACTTATCTGGAGGATCCAAAGGAGTGGCTTTTAGTAACAGACATGGAATTATTTTGATATTTAATAACTGAGATGAGTGTGCCACATGGAACTGCTGTCAACAAAACTTGATGAGATCATATGGTGCTGTTGCCATTATTTCACCATGCCTATTTTTATTTATTTTTCTATAATGTTTATGATAGTTGGTACCACATACATGGTTATGGAGACCCGAAGATGGACTCAGATCCCCAGTGCTGGAGTTACAGATAGTTATAAACTACTATGTGAGTGCTGGGAATTGAACCAGGTTCCACTAGAAGAACATCCAGTGCTCTGAACCATGTTGCTATCTCTCCAGTAGTACCCCCATTGTGTCAGTGTCATTGTTACTACCTGTACTATGTGTGGGACCCCTATCTGCAAATGCCTTCAGAGATACTTTACAAGCCAGGCAGAAAGTCTCATTAATTTCATCACAACATTTTCTTTACCAAAAATGGTCTTATCCAGCTTGCTCACATGCATTATTCAATGATGTTGGCTCTGAGAGGGTTTCAGCTATTTCCAAATATCATACTTAAGCTGCAAAGACAAAGGCATGTTAATCTTGTATTTTATAGTCTTTGGTTTAGTATCTAAAGCAACTCCAAATGAGGAAAAGAAACGAGAAAAAGAGAGTTTAAAAAAGACTATGCTCTTTCTTACTATACATCATTACAGGACTGTGAGTTTGCATGCAGGCATTTTATGGAATTTATAGTCTTTTAATATAAATCATTGAAGACTTAAGAGTCTGAAACCCAGACAGAAAGATTTTAGAAGAAATATCCACAGAGCTATAAAGAGACTGACTCTCTCTATAAGGATAGCCCACCTCCTAATTACAACCTCTTACTCTAATTACTAGATTCATGGATAATAACACATTGAAAGAAAACAACAGGGACAAAGTTTTCAAATACTTTAAAATAAAAGGAACTAAGATTTATTGCATGCCAGGGCTACCACATGTCAGAACTAGCTTTTGCACATATGTAGTAAATTTTAAAAGACTGTATTTGGACAAGCAATGTGTGACATTTCTACATATTTTACTATTAACTAACTGCTGACTGGAAAAAAGTTTCCATTAATATGTGTTTTCAAGCATTTTAGAGTCCCTATTAGTAAACAAACATATATGAAAATTGTATATTTTGTTGTTTAATTTCCTCAATAACCCCATAAAGTAGACTTTATCTAAATTCCCACCTTACAGATAAGGAAATGAGGCCTTGTTAAGAAGATTGTGAAGGTAACTTTTCTGTGGAGCCACACAATGATGGTGTATTGAAGGGACTGAATATACTGGCAAGGCTTGTGTTGTTGAGTTGCTAAACCAAAATACACCACGAATCGGGTGCTTTCAAACAGTGGAGGTTTCTCCTTCTTCAGGAGAACTGAGAATCTAGATGATGTGAGCATGAACAGCCTTAGGACAGAGCCTCTACCCAACTGCAGAAGACATTAATATTGTTTCCTCAGAGCAAAAGAGAGCTAACGTTCCTTCTTTTAGACGCTCTAATCCCACTTGAGAGGGTTCTACCCTTGTGAACTAATTAAGGCCTCGTCCTCACATATAGTCTTACTTAAAGTTTCTGTATGTGATGTTTTAGGAGACAAACTTTTAGCACATTTTAAAATTAAAATCAGAGGACTAGCAAAAGGCCTCAGTTAGTGAAGTTACTTGCCACCAAACCTGATGACTTGATTTTAGCCCCCAAGACCCACAGGTTGGAAGGAAAGAGTCCCTCAAGTTGTTCTCTGACATCCACAGCTAAACCACAGCATTCACCTTGCCATCTCACACATAAATAAATAGGTAGTATAATAAAAAAAAATCAGAGCTATGGTTTTATTTTTACAATGTTGTCTGCTTTGTCAAGTGTCGGTGTATATGGGTGAGCACATATCTGAAGAAAAGACAGAGAAGTAGGAGACAATACTTACTGTAGAGAGAACAGTCATTTTTCAGCATCCCCAAAATGTCTTTGCTGAAGTCTGAGGTTAGAATGGCTGGAAATATCAACATGAATCTGTCTTCTTGAAAGTGCAAGAATTGTGTTGTTTTTAGTCATATTATGCAAAGCAGCTGTCACAAGCAATTGGTAAACTCCATACTAAAAATACACAATTTGCTTTTAACTTAGTTTGTGTGAGTAGTTTATTGTTCAGTCTATATATACAGAAAACTACAATGTACGTATATAGTTGTGTTATTATCCATGTACAGATATGTGTACATGTATATTAACATATACATAAAATTAGAAGGAACTTCAATGTGTTTTAAATATCTTGCATATCACCATAGAACCTTCATCTGGTGATGGAAGAAGATAGATACAGAGACCCACATTGGAGCACTGGACTGAGCTCCCAAGGTCCAAATCAGAAGCAGAAGGAGGGAGAACATGAGCAAGGAAGTCGGGACCGCAAGGGTGCACCCACCCACTGAGACAGTGGGGCTGATCTGAACTGGGACTGATGGAGCATGTGATCAAACCAGACTCTCTGAACGTGGCAGACAATGAGGGCTGACTGAGAAGCCAAGGATAATAGCACTGGGTTTGGTACTGCATGTCCTGGCTTTATGGGAGCCTAGTCTGTTTGGATGCTCACCTTCCTAGACCTGGAGGACCTTGGACTTCCCACAGGGTAGAAAACCCTGACTGCTCTTTGGACTGGAGAGGTGGGAAAGGGGGAGTGGGGAAAGGGGAAGGGAAATTGGAGGAGGAGAGGAGGTGGAAATTTTTAATAATAATAATAATAATAATAAGCTAAAAAATGTTTTAGACTACCTCCTAAATAGTTACATTCTCTCTTCTTTAATATTTATCTTACTTTAATTATGTGTAATTTCTTGGGGGATGAAGGGGCCTATGAACACAGGTACAGATGTCCTTGGAGGCCAGCGTGCAACAGAGAATCCTCTGGAGTTGGATGTTCTGTAGTTGTAAACAACCAACAAGGGTGCTGAGCAATAAATTCTTATCTTTTTAGAAAAACATTGTTTAAAAGTTTTTAAAACGTGTGTGTGTGTGTGTGTGTGTGTGTGTGTGTGTGTGTGGAGTCAGTCTGTGCATGCTGCCATGTAGTATACACGCATGGGTATCAGAAGACATCTTGGAGGAGTCAGTTCTCTCCGTTCATCATGTGGGCCTGCTGATTGAAATCAGGTCCTCAGGTTTGGTGACAAGAACCTTTAACCACTGAGCCATCTCAGCGGCCCTCTCGTGTAATGCAGACCCAGTTAACAACACAGCAATGACATTGCTAGTGAATGTTTCTCTCCAAGTTGGTCCCTTCTGTCTACCTGTAATTCTGCTGCTCACGTTGACTTGTGCGATTTTAATTCCTTACATTTTTTTTCAGTTTACCATTAGCGCAGGTGTCTCTAAGATTCTATATTTTTAAATGTTGCCCTTTTTAACTTTATGTAAATGGAGTCATTGGCCTGGTTTCTTTTAGAATATCTGTAAAACGTGGCTGTGTTGATTAGCATTGAGAGGTTTTAAATTTTTGTAGCTATATAATATATACATTTCACTTATTCTTTTCATTTTTAATGAATTGATTATCTGCATGTTCTTGATAATTGTTGCTGTCACTAAGGCCATGATACTGTACATCACACAGCCTGTATTAGAAACATTAGGTCCTCACCTGGAGTAAAATGACTACGTTATAGCTTCTGGTGGAGGCAATTCATTTTTACTCAGTCTTCTCTTATTCCTTATAAAAAAGAAGACTGGAGAAAACCATCCCCCAGGCTTCTTGCAACTACATGTGACCATGTCTTCATTGATGACGTAGAAATGCAAAGTGATTGAGAAACATATTCTTCTCACTCCTAACTTTCCGGACACCTGTGCTCTCTGTACTTTTTTTCTCTTTCCACACTCTGTGACACCAGTGTGCCTACAGTTCAGTCTGAGGGTATTGTAGGATTGGAAAATAGCCTAAAATAAGAGACTGACCAAGTCATGAGACAGAAAAATCACTGATCCTTAGATGACCCTGGGGAAGAAACCACTCACAAAACGGGAACCTTGATGTGGAAGTACATCCATGAGGTAAATACCATCATCACTGTTTTCAAGACCTGGGCATGTCTTTTGTAACATTTTCGGTATGCATATGTTTAAATTGAATAGGTGTGGCCAGCATGTATTTCAATGTGGTTCTGTTAATCTACACGCCCACCAGAAGGGCACAAGGTCACCATGAGTGCACCTCCTAGCTCACATTTGCTATTGTTGTTCATTTTAATTTACAGCACCTATGCATGACAACTGCTATCTCATTTGGTCTTCCCACATTCCCTTGACTGATTTTTTTTTTTTGCTCATGTGATGTTTACTTGACCTACGTTCTTCTGTGAAGTACATGCTTAAGACTTTTGGTCCATTTCTCTTCCTGATTGTTCCTTATATTTTTCAAGATTGTTTGTGATTTTGGAAGACAGGTTAGTGTATTGGTAAAGTGTGTGCAAATAATTAGAAATCTTCCATTATCTTCATGGCATCATGATAATGTTTCAGTCTTAATTTAGTAGTTCCATATGATTGGTAATATTTGCCTAATTCTTTATTTCTTTCTTTTTTTCTTTTTTTATTTTTTTTTTTTTTTTTTTTTTTTTTTTTTTTTTTTTTTTTTTTTTTTTTTGTTGATCTGAAGGTCTTCTATGCCTTAGTAGCATGGAAATAGCAATCCAGGTTGACCTAAAAGCTTCAGGCTCTGTTGCCTTTGAATTTAATCAACCGTTTACTTGCCCCATTTTCCAATGTGCTTTTACCACATAAGAGCAAGGAATAGAGGTCCAACTGGTTGCTATGACACACAAATCATCACAAGCATGTCTATGGGTGTTTCCACGCCATATGCATGTCATCACTCATGTGGACTGAGAGGGAAGAAATGTGGGGACTAACAGGTTAAAGACATTTTTCCAGAAGTTGCGTTGGCAGGATTTCAAAAAAAAACAAAAGTGATGCCGTTCCGTTGAGCACACTATTGTTTACTTATGTGCAGAACAGGTTGAACCTGGTGTAGAAGTGCTCATGTGCAAAAGACATAAAGTTCTGACTGGAGGATGACAGGCTACACATGAACGCGAGGGTGTAAAAAGGTTGCTAGAAATCTGAGCTCTTAGCTTCCACTCACCTGTTAAAGAATAGAAGGGCCAGGTCTTAGGATACTCTCCTTCCCGCCCCCCCTCACTAGTTCTCAGTAAACAGCAAGAACATTGTCGCAATTTAATTTAGAGATATTTTTGAAAAGCTACATAGGTAATACAATCAGATGTTGACAAATTGAGAAACCACCACAATCAACAAAAAATGTAAAAGAATTTGAAATTCTTAGATTGAGTAGATGAGATATAGATTAGGATTATAGGTGCATATATATATATATGTGTGTGTGTGTGTGTCAGTAACATATGCAAATACTAGAGATGATTATTAGAAGCTGTAAATTAGGTTTTTACTAATCACAAAGGGACTGACACCAGTTGGACAGTGTTTCTTAACAAGGAACTGATTGACTAAAGAATGCAGAAGTCTCCTTCCCCAAGACTGAGGACACTGAAATGGAATCTGAAAGATCATTTATCAAGGAAATTACCAGTAATGGCTAATATCTATTAATGCTACTACTGACAAGGAATTATTCAATGTGCTTTGTCTGCATTTTCCCCCCTTCATCCTCACGGAGGCCCTACAAGCTGTGAAAGATTTTTGTCATTCCCTAATGAAAGGGCTGAAGAGCAGCGAGGTTAAGTAATTTGCCCAAAGTCATACAATTTGTAAAAGGCAGAAATCACATCTATCTTGTGTCCAGAGTCTAGATTTTCACCCGCCCAGTTTCTCACTTGTCAGTGTTGTGAAAAGATTTGTTGCACCAGGAGAGAAACTCTACTGTGGCGCTTTCTAATTCTGAGACTACTTGGGTTTAACATATTAAAAATGTATCCCCCCTAGATTCATAAAACAGCATAGAAAAAGAGAAGCTGAGCAGAATATGAAAACGGGTAGGTGGCATTTCAGGAGGAAAGGGAATATCTGCAAAGATCTTACGTGCAGGGCATCGCTCCAGAAAAAACACAGTCCTGACAGGTTGTAGGCAAAGGACACTTCCTGGAGGTTGTGCCTACATGAGGTGATGAGGGAGTAGGAAGTGGCAAAGATATAAAACATACAAAATGATCCTGCCTGGCTGATGTGTTACTTGGTCATCAAAATGAGGTTCTAAGAGTCAGATGTTTGTGACAAGGAAGAAGGAACTAAGAGAGAAATAGCTTTTGCCATCAAGTGTCAAAAGTCCTGCAACAGTTTTACTTCAGGACATTTTTTTTCACAGTTAATTAACACTCCTCCATATTAAAATTTAGTAGCAAGAGGATAGTAATAAAATCTAAATGGCAAATTTTAGGCATTCGTTCATGAGAGCATTCAGGTAAGAGGCAATGAGTGTTACTACTACTTACACTTTTCCAGGAATTAGGGAAAATGACATAAACAAAGTATTCCTCCCTACTCCTCAAAAATCAGTCTTTATGGATACTAGTTATATTCTCTGCATCAGGAAAACACACAAACAAACTACACAGACATGTAAAATCTAAGCTGTGATACGATAGTCATGAGATGAGAAAGCAAAGGAAGAAAACATTGAAGGTGAATGCATGTGAAAACCTGCTGAACTGTCATAGGAGCTTAAGTGTCTGAACAGATAAGAAGGAAAGCCATCTGGAAAAGAGGATGTGTTGAAAGCATGTGAGTGTAGGTCATGCTTATGAGTCATAAGCACTGTGAAAGTCTCTCCACAATGTGGAGAGGACGGTGGGCGAGTCACTTCCCTTCTCTTGCCTTCATTTCCTCATCTCTGCAACGTAAATCCTAATATTAGCCCTCCTTGTCATTTGAGATAGAGTTGTGCTTTAAATGAGCCACTGAACTTGGGTGTGGCCTTCAAAAATATCAAACATGCCATTTCATTTTACTATAAAATATTATTCATAGTCTCAAAATTAATATTCTCAAAAATTTCCCTCCAATTGTCTAACTGTCTGGATCACTGATACATGTCATCATGCACACAGGAGCAGATACATATACAAAATTGAATAGAGAATTCTGCTATTGAGTGTAAGGGCATATACGCATGGGGCCCAATCTAACTCTGATTTTATAGAATCCATCTAGAACGATTACCTGACTAAAAGAATAAGTACGTCTGTGATTGAAACTCAAGAATGGTGTACTCAGAAGTGAGTGGAACTGGGAGACATACTTTCTCTCCATTCAGCTTCCCTGGATCACCGAGAATATAGCAAATCGCTCTCACTCACCTCTCCAAATGTGAGGTGTTCCTTCTATGTCCAGAAGCCCCAACAACATGGAACTTGTCAACTCTGCTTATGGTAATAAATCTCTTCTCTGCAATTCTCCTGACATTCTAATGCCTCCCTGAACATAATAAAAAGGTCATTTTCCACCTGAATTCATCTTCTCCACGCTGTCTTATATTTCTGCAAATCCAAGTTTCAACAAGTTAGATTTCATTCCATCTCGAGTATTTTATTTGCTTTAACCAAGTAGAAATCCCGACTGCTGCCCGAAGCCCTACTCTAATAGCTCAAATGGGGATTATATTTTATTGTCTGACTGTATAATGCAGACACATTTTGAGAACAAAACTGCTTTTTTTCTTCTTGAGTGACAGAGAATTAAATGCTCCTTTTCAGATATTGCCCAAGGATTTCTTATAATTTTGTTTCCCACATCAGCTCAATAATTTTTCTATGTATCAATTATGCCTCGACCAACAATTCTCACCTAAATTTAAAACAGTTCCCCAGAATCCCTAAGACTGAACATGTCTTTTGCTTTACAAGAAAGTTCATCCATACTGCCTTGTATTTTAGTCTTGTCTCTACTTTCCCAGAGAATGGATTCCAATGGTAGCCTTAAAAGAGTTTCACATTCCTGCTTCCTGAGAATTTCCTTCCTGAAGAAAGTGTCTCCTTCGGGTAGTTTTGGATATTGATTGAGATGTAATGGTCCTTTCTAGTGAAGATTATCCAGACGATAACATTTTTTCAGTTTTGTTTTGGTCTTGTTTTTAATGTAAAGGGTAGAACTATTGGGGCATCCCCAGGCACAAATTTGAAATTTGGAAAAACCTTCGTCTCCTTGTCCATAGTGTGGGAAAGAAAAAGCCTCCATTTGTTTGTTTTGATTTGCAGATCTCTGAGTTTGGTTAAGTAAGTAAACCCCTACACTTCCCTAAAATGATTGGTCAAAGGTTTGTGATTAGAAAAGCAGACTGTAGGTTTTTCCCTGGATGACTGGTGGTCCACACCATGATATGTTGTTTTCTGCATGAGACAGGACACATGGTTACTCTGGAGACAGCCTCCCAAGAAGCCTCGTCATTGTTAAGAGCAATGTTAAATGCTGTGCTGTAGCTGCCAGACACTGTCTGGTTCAGCCATGGTTACGTCATAGCCAAGTCCTGTGCTCTTTCTGCTTCCTGGGTGAAGCAGAGTGGTCTCAGTCATCAAGAAGAGGAAGAGGACGGACAGTTGGAGACACAGACAACTGTACAGTAGTATCAGGTTCCCCTCCTCCTGCTGCTGAGACAGCAAGAGACTGGCTGGCAGAGATGAGTTACTGCAGGAAGGAAAGTCAAGAGAAGAGAACAGGGCAGCTAAGTCAGTTTGCTTGCCTGTTTGGAAACCGGTTCAATGAGACTCTGATCTGCTGAAGAGAAGCTCAGAACTGCATGGGGGCATGGAAGGATGCAGGGCTTTGGGCATGAAAGACAATATAAACATTTGCAGTAACAAACCTTTGTCTGTGGCCTCCCATGCTGAGGAATGTTCACTTTAAGGGACAGGGTACAGAAAAGACCAGCAGGAAGCCATTTTGTCACTGTTGAAAAAAAAATAATAATAACCACATTTTGTTTTTGCTTTTGTTTTTTGTTGTTGTTGCTGCTGTTTTGTTCTGTTTTTCCACCCTTTTGCTTAGCTCCACAGGGAATTAGCTGCCAGAACTTGCCTGAAGACCATCGGTTAGTTAACTTTTAAAAAAGTGAGCATGTTCTCTTCTTTGAAATTAAGACAACAGTACTTCCTTTATCCACCTGTTCATTTTCTCTTTTTAATTCATCCTTGGTCTTAACTGATGAATTTATCTCAGTTGCTCTGCCCTGTGCATTAGGTATTCATCTTCCCAAATGCTTCTTTGGTATGCTATTCAGATGGAAGTCCCTTTCCAAAGAACTTCTTGAGCCATTGTCTGTGTCCCTTGTATAGATGAAGTCATTCCTTCCTCCCTCCTTCCACAAGAACACAGATTTTCAAGGCTATCCCTTGCATTCCATGACCTGGCTGAGCTGCTGTTTTGCCTTCAGGCTACATAGGACTTCAAAGGAGGTTAGCTTTGAGTGTACTTAGACCTAAGTTGGTACTAAAGCCAGTCACTTCCAAGACCTGAAACCACACATTAAAAAAAAAAAATCAGAAAAAAATAACATCAAAAACCAACAAAACAAAAATTCTACCTCAGTATCTGCTAATAAAAACAATCAAAAAAGCAAGATCTTTAGCCAAAACTCTGAAAAAGCAAACTGTGGGCAGTCTTCTGTACCTCTAAATAACCCTTTCTGTTCTCCCTCCCTTTCCTGCCTTTCCTTTCCTCATCTACTCCCTGCTCTCCACTAGCACTCAAAATTCTGACACTCCAACTTTAATTCAACGTTGTTGACTCTGATATGGAAAAGGATCTAGTTTTAGTTATTTTGGCTTTGCTGTAAGGTCACACAAGGTACTACCAACCACTCTTTCTATAAGCAGCCGTCAAACACTTCTTAGGTGCCAGACTGTGGGAATTGGTCCAGGGGCTAAAAATATAAATGTGATTTCTTTGGCATCACCTTTCTTCTCCCACTGCCCTGCCTGCTATCTCCTCCAGCAGAGTCATCATTGCTTCCATTAATATTCATGAATATACGTCAAGCCTTGGGTGGGAACTTTACCTTTACTTTGTCATTTGTGTTATTACAAGGATCCTAGGAGACCAGTAGGATATTAGCTCCCTTTTATAGGTGAGAAAACTGGGGATTAAAGAAGCTGAGCAGCTGCCTCAAACTCATATATCTAATGTGTGTTGATGCAGGTGTTTGTAAACGAGACAGTCTGACTCCAGGCTTGTGGCATATTCCTTCTAAGGAGTCACTGTTTTAGTGGAGGAGGCAGACGTGTAAACAGATAAATATATCAAAGAGCTAAGTGCCAGAGCTGTAGAAATACAGAGGCAGCAATGACTAACATTGCCTAGGGGAATCAGGAAAGGCTTAAAAGACAAATTGACATGGGAGGTGGGTTTTGAAATATGAGTAGAAACATCTCAAGCAAACAAAGACTTGAGTGTGGGAGGTATGTTTCAGGCTGAGGGAATCTCATACGCAAAGGCATGGTTGAGAAAGACTGCCATGGTATGTTTGGGAAACAGTGAGTTCATGAGAGAATGTTGACATGCGAAACCGAAGAGAGCCAGAGATAAACTAGATGCAAGAATGTAAAAGTGTTCACAGTTTCACAGACTTGCTTTCACTGGACTTTTATTGGGAAGGTACGATTATTCCAGCACAGGCTTCTGTTGTTCTGTTTTTAGGAGACAAAGGAGGGTGTGTATGTGTGTGTGTGTGTGCCTGTTTTTTTTTTCTTTTGGATGACAACTTTATGATGAGTAGAATTCTAGAGAAAAAAAAGAGGAACCCAATAATACAACAATATTATAAATATCATGTACAAATATGTAAAATGACTGTGCTCTTAGATGAAAACAATACAAAAATAAAGGATATGTGCTCTAAAGAATATTGGCATTAAGACTTCTAAGTGTTTTGAGAATGAAAAGCTGGAGAAAGCCCACAAGAATTCAGACTAAGAAGGCTTCTTAAGGGCACTCATTGTTCCCTTCACTGTATATGCAGTGCTGGGGATCTCACACCTCTTAACCCTGAGCTACATCTCTTAGCCCCAGTCCTCTAACTTAAAGGGTATACTTTCCCTATGGGCTTTAGGAAAATTAAAGTCATGCAATCAACTACTGATGAATCACTGATGTCACCTCCTGTGCTGAGACTACTTTCCATACATTAGTGTCCTTTAGAACTGTTGACCCTCAAGACAACTTTGCTGTTGTCATGCTATTGTGCTAAGATTAAAATTCATCCATGGTCTGTGAAATCAGCTCAGTTGGTAAAATTTCTGCTTTGCAAGCATAGAGACTGGAGTTTAATTCACAGAAATTGCTTGAGAAGCTAAATTTAAAACACTGAACCCACATTTAAAAAAAAAAAGCTAACAATGTTATAATCTCAGTACTGTGTAAGCAGGGGCAAAAAATTCCAAGGGCTCATGGGCTAGTCCAGACAGGCAGACAACTTCTGAGCCAATGGGAGATACTAACTTGATGTGTGATTCCCCTCTGTATGCTGTGAATACCATTGGTTAATAAAGAAGCTGTTTGGGACCTGTGATAGGGCAAAAGAGTAGAGTTAGTCAGGGAAAACTAAGATGAATGCTGGGAGGAAGAAGGCAGAGTCAGAAAGAAGCCATGTAGCCCCATCAGAGAGACTCTGAGCTTTACCTAGTAAGCCACAACCTCATGACGAGACATAGATTAATGGAAATGGGTTAAATTCAGATATAAGAGTTAGCCAGAGCAAAGAAAACCAGCCTACAAACCACAATCCCAGAGAATTTAGACAACAATGAGGACACTAAGAGAGACTTACATAGGTCTAATCTACATGGAAAGTAGAAAAACACAAGATCTCCTGAGTAAATTGGGAGAATGGGGACCTTGAGGAGGTGGGGGGGGGGCTGAAGGGAGAGGGGAAAGGCAGGGTGGGGAGCAGAGAAAAATGTAAAGCTCAGTAAAAATCAATAAAAAAAATTTAAAGAAAGAGTTAGCCAGAAATACGCTTAAGCTATTGGCCAAACAATATTGCAAATAATATGGTTTCTTTGTGGTTATTTCAGAAGTCTGGGCAGCTGGGCAATGAACAAGCAGCCTCTGTACAACAAATTGGCACTCCAATGTGTGCTAGCTAAATCCACTTAAAACCTGAGAGAGTTTGGGAAGGAATTCTAGGCAAATAAATAAATAAACCCACCATACTTAAACATGGCTTAATGCTGTTGCTCCTTTAAGGGAGGTTTTCCTGATTCAGTGGTAGCAGGAAAAAAAAAAAAAAAAAAAAAAAAAAAAAGCTGTTCTGTTTTGAAATGATGGCTTCCTGAGTCTTGCTGCCAGAGCGAACTCTGGCTCTTCCAGGTGGCCAAGCACTTGAATGGGGTTTGTGAGCAGTATGCTTCAAGTTACTTGGTGGCAGCTTGCACCAACTGATTATCAGCGTTGAGGTGATGAGCATGGCTCGTATCCAGAAGTCTCAGAGGCAGTGAACAAACCTCTGCCCTGTTGAACTGGCCAGAGCCAAAAGGCAAAGCAGCCTTGGCCCTAGTCACACTGCAGCTTAGCATTTTAAGAAGCCTTCCTGGTCTGAAAAGGATTACAGATACCCAATAAAGACAAATTCGGATGGAAAAGACTTTTAAATGCATCACGGTTTTGGATGAATGTACGTAGGCTTGGGAGAGAAAAAGAGTAAATGGGTTTTGAAAAAAAAAATCAAATAAAGTCTTCAAAGAGACAGAGTACAGATAGTCATCCATTAAAAGGAATAAAGAAAAATACGCCACGTAAAGATGGAAAATTCACAGAGAGTCTGGTTTATGTATATTATTGTATTGAATTTTTTGACTGTAAAGGAGCTAAGTACAGAGAGACCAAAGCTAAATTTAAAACACTGAACCCACATTAAAAAAAAATGCTAGTGATATTATAATCTCAGTACTGGGTAAGCAGGGGCAAGACAATCCCAAGGGCTCACAGGCTAGTCCAGGCAGACAAATTCCAGCCAGTGAGAGACACTATCTCAATAAACAGAATAAATGGTACATGAGAAAAATCAATATCTCATGTTGTCTTCTGGTTTTACATGTGTGCATACATGCATGCATACACACACGACATACATGCATGCACAAGCACATGGGTAGATACATATGCACATACACAATAAACATTTTAAGATTCCAAGCCTGTAGAGATGATTCAGAAATCACGATACTAGTTGTTCTTCCACAGGACACAGGTTTTGATTTCAAGCCCTCACATGGTGACTAACAACCATCCATAACTCCAGTTCTGTGGGATACAATACCTTTTCCTGGCCTCTGCAGGAAAAGCACACATATGGTACAAACAAAAATTCACACAAAGCACATACACACACACACACATAATTAAATACTTTAGACATTTTTATTCCTTCACATTCTAGGGTTGTCTTCCCTAGAATTAGCTGCCCTTATCTTTGCTCAATACATTTCAACCATTACTGGTCATGCATTCCTTACTGGCAACCTACACTAATAAATGGATTTAATGTAGATTCTTTGCCTAAGAAACACACTAAGAAAGGTATTATAATAATCACATTTAAGAGCTAGAATAGTGGTTCTCAGCCTGTGGGTTTTGACCCCTTTGGGGATCACATATCAGATATCCTGGTATCAGATATCTACATTACAATATATAACAATAGCAAAATTATAGTTATGACATAGCAGCAAAATAATTTTAATATTGGGGATCATTATAACATGAGGAATTATATTAAAGGGTTACAGCATTAGAAAGACTGAGAACCACTAAGATGCAGTTTTATGAGAACATAAAACAGAAAACATACATAATATCTGCATGAAACAAGAGACACAGATAATGAAAACTTCCTATAAATGATACTAGACATCAGAGGTAGGGAAAGCTCCATTGTGGTGGGTTTGCTTGAACCATAGGATGCAAATGTTTTACATTACTGGAGAAAAATAACATGGATATGTGAAATAAGTCTCTTAGTATTGCAGAGCTCCTAAATAAATGAGCTGAAAGTTAACCTGATACCAGACTGTCTAACAAGTACTGCAGTGCTTGTTAGTCAAGACACAGATCAGTTCGATGTAACCAGTCCTCAAAAGTCAAAACAGAATTAAAATAACAACAAGCCAAAAAGGCAATGTGTAGTGTTCAGTAACTTTCAAGTGCTATAGGGAAATACCATGGTACCATACTGGTTGTCTTTAAGTTGCCTGCATGAGTAGAAGCAGAATGAGGACCTGTGTGCTTATCCTGCGGATGATCATTTCCACCATGTAAATGGAGGAGGAGGTACAGGAGCAGTAGTTTTAGAGGCAAAGTGTCAGAGAACTTGGGCAATCTTTGTAGAAAGATTTCACCGAGTGAAAGCTGAACTAGGGATTCCTTTGTTATTTTTAAGACGGGCAGATGAGCCAGCTGCCTTTCCATGAAGTAGAAAGATGGGTTTAGGATAATCTAGACTGGTACTTCGCTAACATTGCTATTCTTGAAAGGTTGGCAGTTTTTAGAAGAAGACAGATAATGACTTATATTAAGAACTATTGCCAAGTCCTTGTCTAATGACTATTAAAACTGACAGCATATGACATTAATCACAAAGTTAGATTAATCAAAAAGCTTAGCCCAATATGAATTTCTGTGGGTTTTTGTTTTCCGCTTTTCTCATTCCTTCTGGCAAGGACAACAGCAAAAACAACAGTGAAGGTAATATATTGATTAAAATTTTGCCTTAGGAAAAAGTGTAGCAAATGAAGTTGAAAGGAGTTACTTAGTTCTCAACCTTCTAAACCTACTTAATATTGACCTTGTATGCAGGAGTAAGAAATACATTCACAAATACTTTTCATTTTTCACTTTATTTCACATGTCTTGGAGAATAAAACAATACCAAAGCTTCATTATTCCACACAGACTCAGTGTATATGATAGTGACAAGAGCAAGCATTATCTGGTACCTGCATATAATTCTTGCCCTCTGCACCATTAATTTAGAGGAAATGAAAGTAAAACTAGATTCCCCAATGGTATAGTATTTCTGTTTTGTCTTTTGTTTGTTTATTCTTATTTGCTTGCTGGATAGAAAGATATATTAGGCCTGAAATTTAAACAGAAAAGAAATTTGATGCACCTTAATTTTCATGGTTGGCACACAGATGGCCACTCACTTATTCTTCATTCCTTCATGCATAAGTTGTCATAACTTCTCATTTATTTCAACATCCTACCTTCATAGAACATACAGAAACATGACATTAAGTTAGAAGGAAATGAAGGCAGAAGGTAAATTAATTGTTTTGAGCTGAAAGGGTAAATCAGCAGAAGAAAAAATAATTTGAAATTTCATAGCTTGAATTGGTATGGATGGAAAGAGCTGCCTCCATGGAGGAAAAAAATGCTGCAAGTTTTCATTCCTTCTATGAATATTCCATAAGCTACAGAAGGTAGTCTGGAAGAAATAAAAACATGCAACTCAGTTCTGAGTGTGGGGGAAAGATCTGAGTTACTCCAATCTATCTTCTTGTCATGCTCTGTGGTGAGATCCCCTCTACACTCACTTCTCACGCTGCCCCTGGCTAACTGTTTGCCTTTATTGGGAGAATTGATGAGATGAATGTTCACTTAATCCTGAACTCAATATTGACTTCAACCTTTAAAATCTTAAAAAATAACTGGAACACACACACACACACACACACAACTTTGAAATGTGGAGTCTCAAAAGTTTGAGAAGTATATTCTTTGGAGATTTTCTAACTGCTATGTTAATTCTTGGACAAAACTGTTTACTTTATTATTTGGGTGCTGTCATAGTTTGGTCAACACAACACAAACCTAGACATTTCTGGAAAGAAAGGATCTCAAATGAAAATTGCCTCTATCAGAATATCTTATGGGAGTGTCTATGGGATATTTCTTTGATTTCTAATTGATGTAAAATTGCTGAGCGCACTCTGCGCAGTACCTTCACTGGGATGTGGACCAAGGCTGTGTAAGAAAGATAGCCAAGCAATTCAGAGGAAGGAGGCCAGGAAGTATCATTCCCCCATAATCAGTGCTTCAAGTTCCTGGAGTTCCTACCTTGGCATCCGTTAATGATGGATTGAAACCTTCAAGCAAACAAACACAAACAAACAAAAAACTTTCCTCCCCAAGTGGCTTTTGGTCCGTGTTTATCACAGCATTAGAAAAATAAATGACACCAGATACCATTCTCTGTGACAAGAGAAATCATTCTTAGGCCCGGAGATATTTATTAACTAGTTATAAAAAATAAATCCATAATCATTGGTCCAAGTTCCTCTCCTCTACCTCCTGTTAGTTAGCTAGACTAAAAGGCTAATTTTGCGCATGCCATTGTAAACATGTTAAGGTTTTTACATCTTTGTCTGAGCAGATATTTTAATATGCACTGCTTTTTCTCACAAGCTTCCCACCTTGAGGTACAACCATTAGGTGAATTTCCTGCCCTTATAAAGAAAAGTAAACATATTAAGCACCTGTAAGAAATCTTATAATGCTGGACAATAAGTTAAATTAAATATTTGTCCTACAGTGCTGTGAGCCAAATAGGTTATGAGTTGTCTATGTTTGTGGAATCCATTGCTCAGAATTATAACTGTGCCAAATTTACTCCATAAAGAACAGAATATAAAGAACACCAGGCTTAAAATCTTTAATGCTGTACTAAGTCTGTAGACCTTGCAATATTGGTACCGAATCTATAATCTTGCCTTAGTGAAATGCAGTACAGAACGTTATGCAGAATGTTTGCTCTGCAAAGGGTTCGGATAAATGTGCTATATTTAAAATTGACTAATGCTGTCTCATATACGTCCTGATTTTTTTATTACCCTTCAAATTTTAACTTAAAAGTTTTAGAAATCTTATATAGTTTATCTAAGTGAAAGTTTTTCTTTTTTTTTTCCTTGCATCTAAACAAGAAAGATACCCAAAGCTTTGGAATTTTTGTTGAATCTTTGACTCTTGAGACCTGAATTACCTCATCTGTTCTAAGAGCTATTTCTAAGAGCTATTCTAGAAAGCTTTAGAGCAGTGATGCTCAACCTGTGGATCATGACCCCTTCACAAATCCCTACAGTTGAAAACATTTACATTACAATTTATAACAGTAGCAAAATTACATTTATGAAGTAACAACAAAAATAATATTATGGTTGGAGGTCATCACAACATGAGCAACTGCTTTAAAGGTTCACAACATTAGGAAGGTTGAGAACCACTGCCCTAGAGTGTCTCCAAAGTAAAGTGAGCCTTTAGGCTACATACTGAAGTCCAGTCAAAAGAACCCCACCTTCATCTGATTACTAAGTACCTTGCACAATGATTTCTTTGTTCATTCACATATTATTGAATTCATTAATCAAATGGTATCATTTGCATTCTCTATGTTATCTGTTTCAGACAGAACATGGAACAGAAACAAGCCCCTGCCTTCCCTGAGCTTTCACTGCCCTAGCAAGACAGACAATAACCATCAAAATATGTGTTTAATATACTTTATGATAATAGAGACTATGGGGAAACATGAAGCAGGAAATACAGGGCATCAGTATCTAGGACCTGGCATTCAGTTGAGAGTTTTTATTGTTGTTCTTGGAAAGCTTAACTAAGAAGGCAAAATATAAGCAAAGGCCTCAAAGGTGGCAATGTAATGATCTATATCAACGGATGGGGGAAAGATTTCCAAGTTGTAGAGATATCATTTGCAAAGGCCCTGGGATGAGTGTACAGCTGCTCTAAATAGGAACAATGAAGGAAACACTCTGATATAAGTGGCTATAACAATGGGGAGAATGTGAAACTGGAGTTCAGATATATAAGAAGGAAAAGGCCTGTTTATTTATTGTTGTTGTAGTAGGAACGGCGGGGCTGTGTTCCGGCCGCCCCAGCTCCTTGATGGCTAGCTTATGCCCGAAATAATTATATAGAAATTGTAATTTTTTAAACACTTCCTGGCCCATTAGTTTCAGTCTCCTATTGGCTAGCTCTTACATATCGATCTAACCCATTTCTAATAATCTGTGTAACACCATGAGATGGTGTCTTACCAGGAAGGATTTTAGCCTACATCCGTCTGGGGTCAGAGAATCATGGCGACTGCCTGACTTGGCTTCTTTCTCCCCGAATTCTGTTCTGTCTACTCCGCCTACGTAATTTTCTGTCCTATTAAAGGCCACGCAGTTTCTTTATTAATTAACCAATGAAAGCAATAGATAGATACAAGACCCACCTCCATCAATTTATTATATAAATTTAAATGTCTACTTAAATTTATATTTATTTAAATATAAATTTATTGTTTAAATTTATTTACTTAAAATATAATTTGAAGTTGAAGATTGTTGAATTTCTTGAATATCCCTGAACAACATTAAAATTTCAATATGTTTACCTGAATTATGTGATCAATAAGTCTTGATTCAGCGTTGACAGTCTGGTTTTGATACTTAAAAAGTCTTTCCTGTTCAGGAATTATAAGTTTATCCAGTAAGTGACTTTTAATACTCTCATGTAAATCCAAATATATTGCTTATCAAAGGAAAAACAGAATGGATTGCCAAGACTGGTACTTGATGTGCCTTTGGATAGGATCATGATCTCTACAGTGATTTGTTTGTTTTTAACATTGAAATATAGATTATTACAATGTACCAGAGCTATTATTTTTGTAACTGGTATTATTTAAATACGTGATTGTATATAACGAAGGAAAACTTAGTGTATAACAATGAAATAGAGATGACTCCTGTGAGCTTCTGGAATCGAGTTGAAATTTCTCATCAGGTTCTATACTTTGACACACAGAGTGAGTCACTTTCTGAATTTTCAACTCTAAGAGAGCTGTTGATCTCAGTGGAAAGTCTAAACCACCTAGTGACTTTTGAGCAGAAACTCTTACATTGTGTTAGAGTTTTGATTCAGTTCTATGCACTTACTCAAAACACTAATGAGTTATAAGTGTTTAACACACTGAGAGTTTCTGACATCAGTTTTATAGGTGTAAGTTCCTTGGCCCAATAGCTTTGCTGGGTTCTTTCTCCATTTCTCACGTCTAAAGCAAGAAGCAAGATGACTAAGTGGATTTGTAGTTGCCCTGAAATAGCTATGCATGTTTTTTTGTACTCAACAGAGAACACACTGCAACCTGAAATAAGAGCTGAATATTTACCAAAGATTTTGAAATCTTTTGCCTTCCTGAGCTCCTATGGTATATTTACTAGCTACTGAGGGCATGAGCAGCTGTATCTTAATTAATTGATGAATAATGTTACTTTTAAAATTAAAATTTAAAATTAAAAATGAGACAATTAAGTCCATTGGAATATGCCTTAGGAATATAGATATTTGTAATTTCAATACATATCTGAAAAAAATTTGAGAAATAAGTTACCTAAAAAGAAAACTTAAGATCCAAAAATAAAGGAGTTTTATCCTGTATTCATACTGCCTTTGAGATCCTTGGAATTCTTATAAATCTGAAGGCTTAATACAAATCCTACTTATTCTTCTATATCAGTCTTTGCCATCAATGTTTTATAAGCATTTAAGATAGTCACTGTGGTGGTTTGAAAGAAAATGTCCCCAAAAGGGAGTGGCACTAATAGCAAGTGTGGCCTTATTGGAGGAAGCATGTCTGTGTGGAGTCAGGCTTTGAGGGCTCTTTCTCTAAAGCTGGGTTAATTTAAGACGCAAGAGCTAGCTAAGAATATGCCTAAGCCATTGGCCAAGAGTGTTGTAGTTAATATAGTTTTTGTGTGGTCATTCAGGTTTGGGTGGGCAGGAAACAAAAGCACAGTTTTCATTTGCACTTCTGTCAGTGTGATATTCAGTGAACTTCCTATTGCCTATTGCTAAGATGTAGCACTCTCAGCTCCAGCACCACCTCTGCCTGCAGGCTGCCATGCTCCCCTCCATGCTGAGTATAGTAAATTACAAAGAGTACATTCTGAGGAGGAAAAGAGCACCAGGAAGTGGAATGGCTCTAAATCCTATATTCAAGAAGAGAAACAGAGGAAGAAATGGAATAAAGGGAGTGGTAACCTTAGGGAAAAATCATACCCAGCTAAGTTTCCAACCTGTGGAAAGGAACTAAAATAAATTTAGGGCCGCATGTGGTGGGACACAACTTTACTCTCAGCACTAGGAAAACAGAGGCTAGTGGATCTTTGAGTTTCAGGCCAGCCTGGTGTAAATATCAAGTTCAAGGACAATCAAGCTTAGGCCCTAAAGAAAAACAAAAGGCTGGTGAAGATTTAATTAAACAAAGGGCCTATGTTCCAGCCCCATTAAGCAGCAGAATTTGGCAGCTTTGGCCACACGGTTCTGGCTTTAGAGTTAAGGATAGAAGAAATGGGTTATAGAAGTTTTCTCCCAGCCTAAGACAGTCTCCGAGGCCTGGTAAAAAGGCCATTGTGTGAAGCTGAGAAGTTGCAGCCTGGATTGCTTGGAGAACCCAAGATGTTATAGGTGCCGGAGTCATGGGATAGCTGCTGGTGAGAGTTGCTAATATGAGTGAATCCAGCCCAAGAGTAAGAAGTGTGTTGCAGTCAAAAAAGCTCAATGGAATTGGAGATGTGGAGTATTTTGACATCAAACATAAAGATGCAGAATTTGGAATTTGCCCCGCTGGTTTTTGGTCTTACTTTGGTCCCATATTTCCTCATGCTTCCTTCCCTGTGTTTTGGAATGATAATGTATATACTGAATCATTAGTGTTACGAATTATGTGATTTCTTTGGGACTTAACGACTGCGGGGAACAGGGCAGGACAGAAACCCCGACAACAGGCTACCAGTCCAGTGTTGGTGCCATCCACAATGGACCAGGTCATCCTACATCAGTTATTAATTTTTAAAAAATGTCCTACATGTCTGTGTATAGCCTGATGTCTTAGAATCATTTTCGCAGTTGGGGTTCTTTCTCTCAGATGATTTTAGCTTGACATAAAAATTAGCCATCCCACACCTAGACATACACTTTCCCAAATAGGGCTTATGAGGATGTACATTAAATTTGTTGCCTCCTTTTGGGCAACATACATCTTTGGCAAATATAGAGAGATATCCAAACCACTCTGATATACTAGAGTACAGAATACATTTCTCCAGTTTCCAGACATTCTTTGGTGAAATTTTATCTGTAGTAAGAAACAATTTTGATTAGTCAGTGGGGACGGGGGTGGGTCTCCTCTACTTGTTTAATGCATACATACTTACCAGAGGGTTTTGGCACAGAATAATGGGGTTTGTTTTATAAAGAAATAAGATCATGGCCTGAGCTTTGGAAGCAGGGCGTTGAGTTCTGATCTCAGTAGACACTAAATAAGAAACATCTTTCATATCAGATCACTTCTTTGAATATACAACCTTGGTTGATGATAAATTATTTTGGGCTCTATGATGTGAAGTTTTTCTTATGTTTTGGGTAACATGAAATGTCTCCATCCCGGTTAAGCATTTTTTTTTTCATTTTACCTCTTGCAGTAAGGAATACCAACTCTCTGAACCAAGACCAAACTGAGAAATATCATTGGGATGTTATATATTCTTGATGTTCACAAACGTGTCCATGATGTCGATGTGGCTAATAACTTCCCTCTTAATAATGAGGAAAGGAGATTCTCAGCCCCTGTTTACTAGATTCTGAAAGACAAATTCTCTCTTATGATGGTACTAATTTTAATTATCAACTAAATACAACCTAAAATAATCTGAGCAGAATCCTGAGGAGGGATGAGGGATTCTCTGGATAAGGTTGGGATTATCTAGACAAGGTTTAGGATGTCTAGATTAGGTTGGGATTCTCTAGATTAGGTTGTGATTGTCTTGATTAGGTTTGGGATTGTCAATATTAATCTTCCCTGTGGGAATGACTACCCAGGTACTGTCATTATTGTTAATTGATGAAGGAAGACCCTGATTACTGTGGGCAACACTATTCCTCAGGCAACGTTTCTGAATTATATAAGAAAAGAGAAATCCAGATGAGCAATAAGCATGAATGTGATTTTTTTCTCTATTCTTGACTACAAATGTGATATAACTGTCTGCTCTGAAGTACTGTTTTGACTTTTGGGCAATCAGGGACTGTAACCTCTAAGTTTTAGTGGAACCCTTCCTTACTATTCTGTGGCTGGCATTTTACCACCAAAGAATAAAAGAAGCTAGAACACCTCCCTGCTGCATTGCTTTGGAATCCACAATCCCTTATTCACTTCTGACTCTTTGCTGTTATTCATGAATGAATGTCATTTCCCACCCTCACTTCTCATGCAGGACTCCACAGCACAACCAGGTAGTGTTTGCTGCCTAATTAATGCCCTCAAGGAAAAGCATGCTTGACTGTAGAGCTGTTATTAAAAGTTTGAGAAGATGGAGAACTTTATGTCTAAGTGGAGACCCCATATTCCCAAATGTATAAAGTTACTATAACACAAGTCCAGTAAGCTAGATGGGTAACGGTTCAAAACTAGAATCAGAAGCTTATCATTTCTAGAATTCTAGCTTACTTGTTGCTTTAAATCATTGTGAAGCTTTGAGGAAGCTATTTCTTGTTCTGCCTTCAGTTTCTAGTAAGTATAATACTGACAGAGTTTTTTTTTTGAGGGTGAATAATATTTACTGATTCCACAAACATTGCTTGGGATTTTCTAACATGAGCACTCAGCAAAAGTTGCTAATTAGCTGAGATAATTTGGTGGGCCTCTGATCATCTCCTAATTCCAGCTAATATAGTCGGATCTTGTCTCTTCCTCTGTTCTTATTCTCATACCACAGCCTTCTGCTACATTCCTATCTTGATATTTTATTAATTTAT
This sequence comes from Alexandromys fortis, assembly GCF_014885135.2. Lineage (NCBI taxonomy): Eukaryota > Metazoa > Chordata > Mammalia > Rodentia > Cricetidae > Alexandromys > Alexandromys fortis. The sequence goes on along the minus strand of NW_026068023.1, from coordinate 3,332,893 downwards.
TTAATACAGAACAATGCCATTATTACTTTTTGTGATCCCAGTTATTTATGAACTTTGGCCATTTAAATTATTATTTCAAGCAGTTTACTAAGACGTTTTCCTACAGCAGAACATATTCCTCATTAAATGACATTCTGAAGACAACTGACTATAAGTTTATATATAGAGAGACATATATATATACATATGTGCATAAGTCTGCTGTGCATATTACATGCATGCATATATAGTCAGCTGTTTCAGGAATTGTGTGCATATTTAATATCTGCAATTGATACATTTTGATGTCTCTTTAAATGTGACTTGCTAATGTTTCACCACAATTTAATTTGTGAGAGGCTGATTTTTGATCAAGGTCACCCACTCAGTGAAAATCGGGGCTCTCCCTAGGCTCTCTCTATTCCCTAAAGTCCATCACCTTCTACTGTGTCTGGCCAGTGTCCTGTGTGAGCTCATTTGATCACAATAACCAATCCAGTCAGCCGGGAACAATGGCTATCCCCTTTGCAAGTGAGGTTTTGAGAGGTTGACTTGACTATGAACATTAGAACCAGATCAGACTTCCTTTCTTTTTTTTTTTTTCAGATCAGACTTTCTGCCTTTTGTCATTTGTACAACTGTATACTGTGCTGTTTCGCCTCAAAATAGTCTGTCTTAAGATCCAGGAGAAATACAGGATGATTTGTACTAAAACATCCAACTGAAGGCTGGCTGCAGTTAGAAGAAAAATGCCCCAAGGGAATCTAGCAGGATTCCCAAGAGCATGCCAGCCGTTTAGCTCTGTGCATGGAATACAGAGTTAAGGGGCATTTGCCTCCTAGCATTTAGCCTTCCTGTTGATTCATAAGATGCAAATGAAATGGAAATTTTAAAACCGCGTGGGAAAAATTACTTATTTTCAGAGAAAAAATATAAGAGATCCAACCTCGAATGCTGTAAACGCGGGGAGAACTAGACGGAGAGATTCTGGGAGGAAAAAAAATCACACTCGAAGATGGAGTTTAATAATTTCAAGCACGATTGGAAAGGAATTCGAAGATGACTGTGTGCGCGCTTGCGTGCTCGAGGGTGTGTGTGTGTGTGTGTGTGTGTGTGTGTGTGTGTGTGCACGAAGCTTTTGCCTGCGTACTGGGACACCCCCATCTCCACCCGCAGGTAGCTGGTGCTTCCCAGCCTTTTGAAGACGGAGCTCTGTGTGACTAGTTAGCATTCTCTGCCTGAGTGTGGCTTCTCACAGGGAATGACCCGGTGATGCACGAAAGACTATTTAATGCCCTCGCGAGCTGGTTCAGGGACCAGGATTTTATTATGCTACCGGCATAAGAGTTGTAATCCCGCATTCCTGAGTTAGAGCCACTTAGGGCCCCAACAGCTCCACCCCGGTGTTTTAGAGGAAAATATTCTTTCATGCTTTCTGCCTGAACTGAAAGCGGCACGGTTTCCTGATGCGAAGCCTGGGAGGTGGTTCAAGCATTAGAAATTGCCCCAGAAGCCTGCCCATCTGCTGGGTGCCTGGCTTTCTGGAACGGACCAGGAGGAGTTGGCTTTTAACCCGAGTAACTGGGTTTTGTTTTGTAACTTAAAATCGCCGCCTAATTAAAAATAAACATGACACCTTTTTAAAAGGGACATTATGGAAATCCTTGTGGCGAAGTATAGTATGGTATAGAGTCCTAATTCTCACTGGGAGGGAAATGGGGGGAGCAGAAGTATCTTCTGACTTTTTGGTACTGGTTACTTGTCTAAATGATCTGCTTTGAGGATGTGTGCGCTGGCTGGGACTAGGGATAGAGAAGAAAGGCGAATTAGAGAAGTAAGGAAGTGGCTGTTTCCATCTTTTCCACCTCCTTAGTCCTGGTCCAAGAGGACCAAATTTGCTCTCCTCACCCCAGCGGAGCTGCCCCAACAACTCCACAGAAGCTGAAGGCGGTATCCTCACCGAGGAGAAAAATCTCTAGGAGTGAAGCCAGAGAGCTGGGCTTCCGGATGCAAGAAGATAGCTATGTGACTAGGCGGGGCGGACAGCAGATGGTCGCAGATTGGGTCTTGGGGGCGCTGAGAACCCCATGGCAAGAGCCAGTCCACGGCGAATCCAGACGGCTCTGCCGGGGTTCGCAAGCCCGCTCCCTATTGGCGGGTGAGCCCTTGGGAGGCGGAGTCAAGGCCAGCCCCGCCCACCCGAGCGCGGGAGTTGGGGGGGGGGGCAGGGGCGTCATGCTCTCCTCCCACCCGGCACCGCCAGCTCTGCTCAGTTTCCGACTCGGTCCTGCAGCGCCTCTAGGCTGCGGCTCCGCGCTCCAACCACCTGCTCCTTGCCGCCGCCGGGGAAGCAGGGCGGGAGGGAGGAGCGGGAGGAGGAGGAGGAGGAGACAAGCAGCTTACACACGCCTTCCCGTCCTCCACTCAGAGCAGCCCGAGCCCGCGGCCGCCGCCACTGCTCCAGCTGCCGCCGCTCCAGGCACTGCCGCGGCTGCCACCTGAGGAGACCCACGGTGCGAGCCCAAGGCGCTGCCCTGCCGACCCCTCCGAGGTCCCCGTGACCCGTGGACGGTCCCGACCCTCATTACTCTTCTTATCCTCTCCTTGGCAAGAAGAAAAAGTAGCAGAAGATAGCAGCCAAAAAGCACCGCGTCCACCTTGACTGACTACTGAAGCGTCGTCTCCTGGAATACGAGGGTCCCCTGTCCTGGAAGGAGCAGCCAAAGACACTGAGAGAGGGCGTGGAGGGGGAGGAAGGAGTTGCGGGTTGCGCGTGGAGGAAAGTTGCGTGTGGCTTAGACCCGACGGCGCAGCGCCACGATCCCCCAGGGACCGTGTGTCTGGAAAAACGCCGCCGTCCCTTTGAGTCGGGACCCACGAGCGAGCGGGCCCCGTGGGCCCGGGGACGACGTCCCCTTCTGCGGCGTGGACTTTGTGGGTGGCCCTCGAGGAGGAGGAGGAATATGGCACCTAAGGTGTCCCCTTCTTGCCGTCTGGTTTTCTGCCTCTTGATCTCTGCCGCGGTCCTCAGACCAGGTAAGCAATGGCCTCTGACCAAGCAGCCCGACCGTCCCGGTTGCTGTGGCCCGGGGGCGGTTCCCTGGGTGACCTGGGGACTGTGCGTCCTAGCGCGTGGTTGAGAAAGTAAGGGAGCCATAAGGCGCGCGGGGACACGGACCTGTCCCTGGAAACAGTCACTTGTGTCACACGTTTTCGGCTTGACTGGTCTGTTCAAGTTTGGACAGAGAGAGCTAGCACTGAGAAAAATCTCCAGGAACTTTGGATGAGGCTTAGCTTGAGGCTGAGGAGCCCCCAGGATTTGCTGTACTCTCCTCCCCGCAAAGTCCCTCCAGTCTCTGGGTGTCAAAGTCCACGTCACTGAACCCAGGGCAGTTTCCTTTTGCTTGGCTTGAGCTGAAATAACTGCCTGTACTTCGTCATGATAAATCCCCTAGTAACTTCCTCTTGATCACAATGGAAGACCTGAGAGGGAAGGTAGGGCCAAGGGAGGACTTTGACTGTCTAGGAAAGGAAGGGAAAATTAACACTGAAACAGCAGCTGCATTGTCTGGTTGGTGGTGAGTGTAGGGTTGATGGCAGCCGAGTCACGCAATGTGGACTGTGTGAGCAGCCGGGTTTGTGAGCCCTGTATGAGGGATTTCTTGATTTCCACACCCAGCGATAGCGCCTCAGTTCTCACCACTGAGTCCTCGAAGGGAGACAACAAAATTCCCACCAACCAGAATATCTTGCGGGGAATCCCTTTTCTCACCCTAGGGGACATCCCTAGCCCTGGCGTCCACCAGCTGGCCTGCAGGCTGACACGCCAGAGTCCTGCCCTCTCAATTGCTCCCCTAGTCCCTAGTCCAAGCGGCAGGTACTTTTCCCTGTGGAGCCCTAGATCTAACCGTTTGAAGTTTTGATTTTCCACCATTTAGGGGCTAGCTAGGGGTTAAACTACTACTCCCTGTTATTTTGCCTTCTGCCTGCTCTTCTCTCTCTCTCTCTCTCTCTCTCTCTCTCTCTCTCTCTCTCTCTCTCTCTCTCTCTCTCTCTCTCTCCTCTCTGTCTCTCTAATATTAAATCAAAGAGGAGGAAAAACAGGACTCACTTTCTTTCCGCATCTTTGCATCTTTTATTCTTGTACACCACTTCAGTGTTGGCGAGCTGAAGCCACTGAAGAGGCTTCAAAGGCTAGGAATCTTCCCCAGGAAGGAAGGGAAAGTAAGGAGGCCACAGGAGCCTGAGATCCTCGGGGATTTCGGAGCCGCTGCTGGGGGCGGAGGCGGGGGGGGGGGGGGGGGAGAGTGTGTGTGGGCTGCCTTCTCCATATCTCTATATCAAAGTTGCATTTCAGGGTGAGGTAATGAACTTACTGATTCTGAGGCTGGGAAAGACCTCAGTGACCAATCTCAGGCTCTGGGGCGGGGACCCCAAAACCTGAGTAGCCCCAGATTTAAGACAGGTAGGGCAGAGTGAAAACATTCAGCAGATGAGCGCCTGGCCTCTCTTATCTTGCACAATGTAGTCTCACTTTTGGGGGCTATCCCAGTGTAGGATGGGGGGAGGGCACCTTGGAACCCAGGATAGAGTCAAGTAGGGAGCTTGGGGGCCAGTTTGTGAAATGTGACCATCCACACGCCTATCTCCGCTCTTGGCTTTAAACCCCTCACTCCAGGTTCCGAGACTGCCACTTACACTCCCACCCCCGGACTGCAACACTCAGCCGTTAACCTTTCATGCGGTCGCGCTGGAATTTATTTTCAGTTGGTCCCGTCGAAAAACAGGTTTTTCTTCACTCGGAACTGCCAAGAGGGGAGAGGTTCCGCTTTCAGACCTGATGGCCTTTCTTTCTGCACCGCAGGCTCCAGTCCAAGTCACCAGCTGTGCGCTTTCCCGCAGGAGCGCGCCTGCTGATCCAGGATCGCAAGCCACAAACCCTTAAATTCTTTTTCCCCCAGAATGATAGCGCTGACATTTTGCAAACTTCTCCATGGAATGTCTGTGTGCTTTCAATGGAGAGATTATGGTTCGAAGGCACAGGGTCTCCCCTAAGTGAGTCCTGGACTGGAAGAGCGCCTCCTTCAGTGTCCTCTGCAGAGAGAAGTCTTGGGAGTGAGGTACTGCCTAGCTTCATCCTTGGGACTCATATTCCTGGCCACCTCATTTCTGGAGCTGTTATAACAGTATGTGTCAGGTGCCAGGGGACAGACGCTGCTCCTCCAGGTCTTTTGACTTGTGGCTACCGCAGTTGTCACCCATATGGTTTAGGCCTCTTGTACAATCTGTTTTGAAGGTAGAGGGAGGCAAGACTTCCACCAACAAAATTTGAATATGATAAAGGCATTGAAGTGTGTGCTCAGCATCCTAGGTAGCCAAAATCTCATTATTCTTGCAGAAAGAGCGTCAGCCTGTGGTGACATTTTGTACTGCTTTAAGGAAAGCTTTCCCTGGTTGTTTGCAAGGAGGTGTGGCATGGCAGTTAACTGTTTCTTCTCTCCAGTCAGCTGAGCACAACCCTCCCTGGGATTTTTTTTTCATTTCTCAGGATACAAGGCTCATTGTAAGAATTAAGGACACAAAAAGCTGTTCTCGATGGGGTACCACGTTTACCAGTTTATTTCATCAGGTCTTGGGGGGGGGCAGCCATTGAAATCACCTCCTTTCAGAACATTCACACGAAATTATTAAAATGTATCAATTTTACAACCACACACTCCTTTATAAGCACTATATGCTGTTGTTTATGTGATTTATTTAATCAAATAGCAATTTACAACGTAATGGAGTACTGCTTGCAACAGATTGCTTTTCTAGGCCTGGCTCAAAACCTAGATCTCCATTCGGGCACTCAAACATGACAAAAAACATTTTGGGGTGTCAGCTTTCTTATATGTAAGGTTAAAATGGGGGACATAGAATCTGTTCCTTGAGATTTCCTTCAGTTCAGACACTGTTTCTTGAATTGAGGTAAAAACATTTGAACTGACAGAATCATTTTCCAATAATGTGTTTATTATATTTTCATTCTGGGCAAACTTCATATGAATTGTATTGCTAGAAAGGTTTCAGTGTGTATCCCAATTACTAACTTTCTCCCTCTATAAATTCATGAGAATGTGTTGCTCTTATTCTTCCAGGACCAATTAGGACAATCAAAACAAAATGAGATGTGTGTGGGGGTGGTGGTGGTGGTGCTGGTGGTGGTTCTTCTCATTCAGTCAGGAGAACGAGAAAGATTTTAGACCATGGGAAACCTGGTGGAATAGCAATCTGCCTCACTCTTAACTGCATGTGTAGTTCTGGAATTAGGCATAAGCCAACTGGCACTAAAATGCTCGTGTAACAGAACGTGTTCTTCTAACCCTAATGGTGCTCATATGATATAGGGAATAGAACACACCAAAATTTTCATGTCATTTTAAGCTATAGAAACCCGAGCTATTTTGCATTGCTAATTCCCAACTTTTCTGACATTTTAGGATATTTGAGCTCACTTTTTTTGTGATAGACATTCACATGTGAATGTATGTATATCATTGACTTGTGAAGGAAGCAGTCAACAAGAGGCTTCTCAGTAGTCTTAAGCACTATTTTTATTGAAGCTGCTATTCAGAGAACAATTTCTTACCTCTTGCTTCCAATAATGCAGTGACCTTGAGATCTACTGCTCTGCCCCCTTTTTTTCCCATCCACAAATTTTTCCTTTTATATAATCCATGGTTCTGATTATAATGAGATTAATCCTTCCACAGAAATTCATTTTGGAAAATTTTAGCAGTAACAGGTGATAGATTAAAACTTTAATATATTGTTCACAAAATATTTTTGATTTAGTTCACTTAGTTATCACTTTATTGTTTTATTAAAAGAGACCGAAATGCTTCTTTTCTCCTTCATCTTTGCTCCCTTCTCATGTCCCCAATTCTCCTGCTATTAAATTTAGATCTCACTGAAACTGAGTGCTGAGTTGCAAGCATGTTTTCATGTGAAATCGCAGTATTTTAAGATAGCATTTTGAATGCTTTGTGATCATCACACCTTCTAGTCCAGACATACCTCTTCTGTTCTGACCATTTGTTTAGCATCAAATATCAAAGAGCCCTATAACGCAAGTAGACACAGCCCATTTGAATCCAAGAATATAGAGGGGAGCCTGAGTGCATCTATACCTTTGTACGGACAAATAGAATCAGTCCCTTGAAAGTGTTAATTTTGTTCTCCCTTGTCAAGTTGTCACACAGCTCCACGCCACTGCGGGAACAAGACTTTTGTGACGCACAAAGAATTACATCATTCACTGAAATAACAAAACCTACCAAGAATATTTTCTTGGGAGTGGTGATGTTTGTTGATTATTGCTTTCAAATTACAGCTCATTTTATTTTCAATGAGAACTAAAAGGAATGAAACTGTGTTCATTTCTACTTTTATTTACTTTCTTTTTGAGGAGAATTTTTCTTTCCCTATGGAGAACAAAGTGAAATTTGAATGCATATATATGTATACATTCTGTGCTCAAGAAGAGGCTGTTGCATGCTATATACAAAGCTGTAGTCTACAGTTATTCAAGTATTCTTACTATATGTAAAGTGCTACATATTTCTAGAGTTATAAATATTTTCATTTAACTAATTATGTAAATGACAAATCTCACCTTTTTTACTTTTTGTTGTTCACTAGAGTAGTATACATTTTAGAAAGAACTAGTTTAAAAATGCTGTGATATTTAGTCATGGTTTTATGGTAACTTATTATCATTGTCCATTTTTGTAGTGTATGTTCCAAGAATGAAATTAGCTTTTAATGATTCTTCTTATTTATCTAGTCAGTTCTCAATTACCCATTGCATCGATGGGAAAATCAGAGTTGCAGGCAGTGCATACCAGTTCTAATTAAAGGATTATTTAATGTGACTTTAAGTTGAGTTAGTAACTTAATGAACATACCTGTATCTTGTCTTCTAAGGGTTGATTGTATTTAAAAATAATGAAATCAAACCACATGAAGAATAGATGGTTCCGAAATTGAGTGTCTAACTTCTGCCATTGGTTTCTCCTTTCTCATCTCTATTATCTATGGCTCTCCAAAAAGTGTGGTGAATTCTTGGTCAAAGTAAGACTATAAGATGTAATTAAGTTTTAGAATCTTTTCAGATAGAAATGCCGTAGGCTCTTGACAGTTACAAGGCAAGCATCCTACGACCATACTATTTCATCTGATCTTCTAATTTGTCCAGTCACATATCAGTCACTTAGATGGACAAAGTCATACTTTCCAGATTGTTTAAGATTTTCCCTTCCCTAAGTGACCACTTTCTTAGCAAGCTTATTCCATTATTTTATATGAGTTTCTATGTATAAATAAAGAGGCGGTTCCTTTTTCTTGATATAAACTGGATTTGCAACTTGGTAGATTGATTTCCCAAAGGTTATTTGCATACCTGCTCTTAGTAAGCACAGCAATACTTTCAGTGGACTTCAATGCCGTTTTAAGGAGTGGCAACCAATAATGTAAAATTTGTAAATACCCGAGCGAAATTGAATTAAAAGAGGTTTATAATTACTTTATTGTGATGATATCAACGGAGAAGTTATCTAAGTTTGTTTTAGGACATTAACTGCCGCTCCAGTTCAACATTTTGAGAACATAAATCTCAAAGATCTCTCACTTCACAAATCAGTATAAAGAGACTTTTCTTCTGTGCTGAGAATCAAACCAAGTGCTTTTCACGGTGTGTACAAGCACCGTCCCACTGACTTATGCCAAACCTGATAGAAACAGATTTTTATCCAGATAGAAACAGATTTTTTTTCTTCTTGTGAGTAAATAGATTTCAGGATTCTAGGCTCTCTCATTCAAACTATAACTACTTAAATGTAACATCTGCCTTTATAGAAAATCATCATTGCAATAACCAAACTATGTTTTGACATTTTCCTTCCCCAGTACTTATCTGTGCTTGGCCTTTGCCCTTTTGTTTCAAGATAGGTGTTATTTGTCTCTTATTGGACATGAACCTTTACAATATCACATAACTTCATCTATTGATCCTTCAGTCCTACAAAGGGTTTGACACCTGTAAGCTAATTAGCTTCCTTTTTCTTCTTTGCACAAAATACATACACAGAGATTTGTATGTAGCATCACCCCCTACTCAGGAAGAGAAACAAATTTCTCTTCCTAAAGAACTTGGAATTAAGGGTATAGTATTGCTCTCTGAGCTATACTAGAAAACATAACCATATTGAAAGAACAGTTGCCCGAGGGAGCAGAAGGAAACCATGAAGGCACAGCAGACCTCTCGGAATGCAGTCATCCAGCACTCTCCGGGTAGTAGTTGTTACACACCTCTAGTGTGCTTCGTGAGAGCTCCTTGTCGTGAATGGTTAGTTACCATTCAGTGTTACTGAGATTGATAATACATTACTAGTAGGGTAACCATGCCTCCTGGTGTAACCAAGGCAGGATGGACATAGAGTATGCTTGAGGTTCTACTGGGTATGATAATTGATTGATTGTTTGACTGTTTGATTTGATTCATTTTTAATGGCCCTGTCTCAGATTTTATCCCACTTTTTTTTTTAACCATAATACATTCGTACATGGACTGTTGAAGTGAGAAAGAGTCACTCAAAATTTTTGTGTCTTTGTTTTCTTATTTGTGCTGGTGGGAATCAGACCTCAGGCCCTATGTATACCAGGCAAGTGCTTTAACTTTCAACTTCAGACTCCTCCCTTTGGTTTCTGGAATGAAGTTTGAACAAGTTATGTGAACCATATGCTCCGTTTTGGGTATTGAATATCCTCCAAAGGACTGTGTGTGAAAGACTTTGTCCCCAGGACGGCAGCAGTGGTAAGTGCTGGTATTTTGGAAAAAGAGGCCTAGTATGAGGCCCTTTAACTACTGAAGGCACTAATATGGAGTAGTTTTCTACCCAAACACCCTTTGCTTTCTTTTCTTCTCCCTGGCTCAAGATGTAGACAGTTTGTTCTGTGGCATACTCCTGTCATGGAGTACTGTGTCAACACAGATCAAAAATAGTGGAGCCAATTGAATTCCAACTGGAACCTTCTGAACTGAGATTCAAAACCTTTTCTCTTTGTAAGTCAATGATCTCAAGTATTTTATTATAGTAGCAGAGAACTGACTAGCAGAGCATAAGTATTATTATCTACTCTGTCTATATGTTTACCTTACGGTCCTTAACTATAAAAATAATATATTTGTCATCCTAAAAAATTTCCATATTCCTAGCAGTTTAAAATTTAAATGTCAGTGATAGTGTAATTTTACCAAGGGATCTGAGCTTGATTCTTGTAGAGCACAAGAAAGACAGAGTTATAGCCTATTACTGTAGTGAGTTTGCTCGCCTAGATCCAGAGTAAAAAAAAAAAAAAGAAATGAGGCAAAAGAAAAGTGTGTGTGTGTGTGTAAGAGAGAGAGAGAGAGAGAGAGAGAGAGAGAGAGAGAGAGAGAGAGAGAGAGAGAGTGAGAGAGAGACAGACAGAGAGAGACACATGCACACACAGGGACTTACCAGTGTCTTCCCTTAGAAGTAATTTCTTACTCCTAAAATCATAACCTATAGAATGGGAAGATGGAAAGTTTCAAGTGGGAGAGAGGAGACTGAGACCCAGATTCATGCTTTGGAATGGCATAGAGTATTGTGGGACCTATAAGTAAAGAATTAGTTACCAGTCAATGGGCACATTGTTGGCCAATCCAAATTTAAAATTCATAGCTGCTCAACATATATAGCATTCAATAACTGCCGAGTCCTCAGACTGCACAACAAAGCGCTGTGCTTTGAGAGGAGGAAGTGGACCAATATCTAGGAGGCTATCTCTCCAGTACTGGGTTCTTTGCGGAGCAGAAACTTGGCCAAAGTATGTAACTAGAGCAAGGGGGGGATTGCTAGTGTGCCAAAGAATAAAGAACAGCTTACATGACAGCATTTGGGTCTGGTTGGGGTTAGGATAAACTTGGAAATGGTTCAGAAGTGGTACCTGAGGCACGGGCTAAGGAGGAGCCAAGCAAAAACAATAGGATCAGAGAATGGAAGGGATAAGGAGACTGGCAGGGGTGTGGTGGTGTTGGGGGGGTGTAGAGGGGTGAGGGATGTGGCTCTGACAGGAGAGAAGTTGTATCTGTTCCTTTTTAGTGAAATAAAACAAGCTCTGAAGTTGTGAGAGACCCTGGGGGATTCCAGACATTTCTTCATACTTTCCTGCAACCTGATAATTTGCTTGCCAGTGTGAGGCTCAGAAAACCCGTTTCATTCAACTACTCACACAGTGACAGATTTTTGCACATACACTTCCCTCCTTTAGGAGGAGTGAGGACTCATTATATCCACATTTTTGCAATTTTCCTTTTTCATATGAACACAGTTTAGAGATGAAGAAACTCTGTCATATCAACACATTTGCACTACCTACCCTAAAACTAACAATAATTATGAATTTACTTATATTGAGTTATTGTGATGAACATTTTGTCACTTTTGGAAATATTGCTAGTCCCATTTTTTTTATTGTAAATAGAGCAACAGACATTCTTCTATGGGCTGTTTTCCATATGAACAATTATGTTGGAAGGAAGATATTTTGAAAGTGAAATTACTGAGTTATTTAATACTTTCATTATTTGAAGAGAGATTCTAAAATTATATTTCAAAAAGCATGCTCCTTCTATAATTGTGTTATTCCCATATAACAAAAATAAAAAAATTGATTTCATATAATCAAAAGATACTGGAAAATAAAGTTATGAGTAATGAACATACATAAACAATATACATATAGAGACCTGAAGTTACAAATATATTTGTGCTGACTTCATTGTACACAGATGGAGCCAAAATTGATGATGGAAAGTGTTGCCTCCTGGCCGCCTAGAACCAAAATAATCACACAGAAACTATTAATTAAATCACTGCTTGGCCCATTAGCTGTAGCTTCTTATTGACTAACTCTTACATCTTAATTTAATCCATTTCTATTAATCTGTCTATCACCACAAGGTCGTGGCCTACCAGCAAGGTTTTAGCACATCTACCTCCGGCAGCAGATCCATGGTGTCTCTCTGATACTTTCCTTCTCCCAGGATTCAGTTCTGTCTTCCCCACCTACCTAAGTTTTTCCCTATCAACAGGCCAAACAGTTTCTTTATTCATTAACCAAGAAAAGCAACACACAGACAGAAGGACCTCCCACACCAGGAAACCTGACTCAGATGATTTTTTTAAATTATTGTTCTTTATATATAACTTTACAATTAACTTATAGAACACCTAACTTTTAGAACATAAGCTGTAGTTGGTAGCAATGTTTTCTTTTATTTACAGATTGGCTGGCTTGAAAGTAGATTTAGAGGAAGCCATATGTGTGCCTTGAAAGAATTTGACATTGCTTTTCCTTAAACCAATGTTCATTATGCTTGAGTTCATTCACTGATGGTACAGCACACACTGTGGGTGGTCTAACTAACGCCATTTGCAATGCCCAGACAAGAGATCTTACTGAGCAAATTTCAGGTAGTTTTAAGTAAATCATATTTTGAACAGTACTTCCAGCAATTCTGTGGATCAGGGTCATCATTTTTATTTTTTGTTCATGCTGAAAAACAGCATTCTTTACAAACACAAAAGAGGTTAATATGAGTAAACACATTTCACCCTGTAATTTTTGTACCTATTAAGAAAAGAAGGAGTGAAATATATTTCATGATTATTTTTTTCATAGAAAAAGGCATAGCAGTCTATATTTGGAAAGTTTCCACCAAGAATATGTTGAAGATAACAATTTTAAACCAAACAAAGATATGTTCACAGAGGAGTTAAGATGTAGTTTCAAACTTTTTCTGCTTGCTATTTATGTTTTTATATTATAGTTATTAACTTAGTTGTTGTGCTCATTCGTGTGTGTGTGTGTGTGTGTGCCCACAGCTGGAGGTAGGAAGTCACAGGATGACTTGCTGGAGTCTATTCTTTCCCTGTGCTTTTTGGGTCTTGCCAATCAAGACCCAAAGAAATCAGATTATTGGGATTGAATGAAAACACCTTTGTTCCAAGAGCCATATCACTGGCCCTTTAGTTGTAAATGTTCAAGTGTGTGGCAGTGTACTTTATTCTGAAGGCGTTTACTCTATCTGCTGATAGAGCTGACATTTTAATATATATATTTGTGTTTTTTTTGAGACAGGATTTCTCTGTGTAGCCCTGGTTGCCCTGAAATTCACTTTGTAGACCAGCCTGGCCTTTAACTCAAAAGATCTGCCTGCATCTCCTGAGTGCTGGGATTAAAGATGTGAGCTATCACTGCCCAGATAACTTTTTTTTATATTTTTATAGAGCTAACCAAGATTCTTCATAGGATAATATTTTTGATATTAGATCAAGGAGAAAAATAGATTAAATTTTTACATTTATCCTTATATATAACCTGTTTGACTCAGCCTCTGTGGATGGTAACCTAGTTCTCAAATATGTTATTTAAGCAATGCCTGTTTAGTGCAAAATTAAATCATGGGTCTTATTATGCTAAAATATAAAATAAGTATCTGTTTATGAAGCAGACTATGACTCAATTATTTTCCCTTTGCTGATAATAAATGTCCCCCATAAAAAAAAAACGGTAAAATAGAGGGAGAAGGAGGGGGCAATTGAGAGTCTCAGGATTGACCCAAAATGTTGAGAGGTAAATCATTAGAACTCTAGAACTCCTTAAACAACAGCTTCCTCTTGTAGGTTGTATGAAACACACTTGGTGTTAAAACCCATTCTGTACTTGCAACAGTCATGACTCATGGCTTCCAGACTGAACGTCACTTAAAGAACTGAAGAACGGCAGCTGTGCACAGGTGTTTTTGCCATTTTATTGTTCTGTTTTTTTTTGTTTGTTTGTTTTTTTGGTTTTTTTTTGTATCAGGTAGTTTCCCAGCATTTTTCTGTTTTTTTTTTTTTCATTGTAAGTTGAGGATGATAGTTATTAACTTTATTTGATGTGGCTGTTCAAGAATGTATTGAGGTACTTAAAACCTATGCATTTTAAAACTCGATTAGTTAATAGGTTTTGCTGTGTACAGCAAACTATCAGAGGAAATTACCACAGGTAGTAGATAACAAAGGCATAGTAACGCATGAAGATGGAGTTTATTTCCATTGACAAAAATAGTGCATGTCTTTGTAATAATCTGTGATAAATATTAAAGTAGAATATATTTACCTGACTAATAGACAATGTATGTTTTTTTCTTTTTTTTAATATTTATTTATTTATTATATTATGTGAATAGCATTCCTTCCACGTGTGCCTGTAAGCCAGAAGGGGGCGCCAGGTCTCATTATAAATGGCTGTAAGCCACCATGTGGTTGCTGGGAATTGAACTCACGACCTCTGGAAGAGCAGTCAGTGCTCTTAACCTTTGAGCCATCTCTCCAGCCCGACAATGTATGTTTTTCTAATTTTCTGGATTTCTACAACGAAATGGCATACACTCATAATGCTTGCTTCCTTATTTTCTCAAAAACTTCCTTAATTCACACAGATATAACCGTATTTTCACTCTGTTGATGTCTTTCTCCCTATCTGTTTACTTTGTAATTGGATTATGATGAAAGATGCTCCTTGGGTTTTGGCATGAAAATGTAGATTTTTTTTTGTCACCACTGAAAGTCTAACGTACAATAGACTTCTGTAAAGCAAATGCTCATTTCATGGTGTCTTCCATTCTAGGTTAGAATGTCAGAATGTGACTTCTGAGCTGTGCAACTCATATCTCTATGCTTTACTATCCCAGCTCAGTGGGCCAATCGCTTTACCCCATCTCCGAAAGAGCCCATGCCCTGAGGATGTGTGGCTTGAAGTGAGGGCCACAGGAGTGTTGCCAGGAATGAGGAATCATTACTACACATAAACCTCACTCAGTGTTGTGTGTGTTAGAGCATACGGTCTTAATAAAGGTGACTATTATTTATATATTTTATTTTTAAACTTTCCCCTCCAAATATAATTGATATGCTTCCATTGGTAGAGAGAAGAGGAACCACGGATTCTTTAAAATTAGGAAACTGCCAGTTCTAGTGTCTGTCCACTCCAAAGATGAAAGTGCAGCCCGGTGACGTGACTATAAAAGGAACTGAAGGAAACAGACATGGTGTGATTTCTCCTGAATGCCCTTCTAACTTCCCTATAATCAAATCCTGTCTGTTGCCATCAGAGGGCTACTGCCCTGGCTCAAATTGTGCTGCTGCCTGCTTACAATACAGTCAGGGCAAATGTGAGCTTTTAAGCTAGCCCTTGCGGTTCTTATGATTTTCATTCAGTCTTCCTTGGAACCCATTCTGGAGCTATAGTTTTAAGTATGCCATGCTCTTCCATTCTCTGGGTTGCTTACACACATGTCTCTGACCTTTGTCTTGTACTACCAAACTCTCTCCTCCTGTCCTCCCACACACCCTCCTTTAACTGAATGAGCTGTGTTTCCATCTTTAGTCTACCTCCAAAGACTTCCCCCAGAGCTCCCTGAGGCTCCTGTCCTGTGCAGCTCCAAAACTCATTTCATTAATTCTTGTTGTTTATTTATTCTTGCTTCTCTTTTTTTTTTTCAAGAGTCTTCCTTTTCCTGGAGACAGGGACAATGACATAATAATCTTTCTCTCTTCAGTGTATTCTGATTTATATTTCCCTGGTACCTGTACCACTGTGTAATTGAATTAGTCAAAATTTCAATTCTTTATAATAAAGGAGACATAATTTTAGAGGCTTACACTTATTTACTTAGAGGAGAACTCATGTATCGTGGCACACATGGAGTCCAGAGAACAACAGGGAAAAATCAGTTTTTTTTCTTTCCATCATCTGGGTCCTCAATATGGAATTTGGATCATCAGGCTGGGTGGCACAATCTTTTACCAGCTGAGCCATCCCAGGGGATTAGAAGCACATTTTAAATAACAAAGTATATTCTAATGTGAATACAAAATAACAGTAAATGGAACAGTTTTCATTTTCTTTTAGAATTTAGAACATTTAAAAACAACTTCTTTTAAAACATATGCACTACTTTTGTCCAAGCACTTGTGAGACAGGGGCAGACAGATGTCTAATCATTAGAAGCCAACCTGGTCTACAGATTTTCAGGTGAGCCAGCACTACATAGTGAGACCCTGTCTCAAGCAAATAATTAAAAAAATAAAATAAGAGCAAAATCATTGCCCGAGTCTACCTGAGGCATGCAAATGAAGTGGAAAAACAAATGAAACATTTGTCTAATTGTTTTCAAGTATCAATACTAATTAACATAAAATAAAATAGTTCTATAACTGGGAAATAGTCCTGAAAACTGTCTTCTGTTTTGCATAGTCTATATACTAATATGGGGTCATCTATGTCTGTAGGTTTCTGAAGAGAAACTAACTGTACTTCTGTTTCCAATTAGTAGCACATGCTCAAAATTGGCAATGAATGGTTGATATTATTTCTATTTTTTTTTTAAGTTTTAGCTTATATTCTCTTTCTGTGTGTGTGTGTCTCTCTGTCTCTGTATGTGTGTATCTGTGTACATAGACAGTGTAAATGCCTCTGAGGATGACTTTCTGGAGTAAAAGATTTCGTTAGCAGATTAATCAGTCACTTAGGCACATAATACATATCACTATTAATGCTTTTCAAATACATTTCAATAAAACAGTTGGAAAAATTTTTGATGTTATAGTTTGCAAATGAATTGTAATGATGACTAGTCAACAAACTTTCAGAAAATACTCAAAGCTGGGAATACTGGGTAATTCTTACAGTCCCAGCACTAGTAAGGCTGAGGAAGGAGATCAGGTTCAAAGCTTGTTTGGGATAGGCAGTGGGGTCTTGTCTCCACAAAAAGATATTTGATTTTTACTGCACAATAACCTTAGATCTGGCAGCAAAGGCTGCTGCCACCAGGACTGTCTGGTTAGGACAGTTGCCTTTATCTACTCTGAGTTAGTTGTGCAGTGGCTCAGGTATTTCTTCCTGCCAAGTTGGGTACAGGCTCCATTTCTGAGAATTATTCCTAAATTGTTGGAGGAATGCCACTTGTTTTATTCCCAGCTGCTCAACCCCAAAATAATCACACAGAAACTATATTAATTAAATCACTGCTTGACCCGTTAGCTCTAGTTTCTTATTTGGCTAACTCTTACATCTTAATTTAACCAATTTCTAGTAATCTGTGTATCGCCACGTGGCTGCAGTTTACCAGCTAAAGTTCCGGTGTCTGTCTCCAGCTGGGCTACCTAGCTTCTCTTTAACTCCTTCTTCTTTCTCCCAGCATTCGGTTTATTTTTCCCTGCTTTGCTCTGTTCCCCTATTAGCTCTGCTCTAAGCCCAAAGCAGTTTCTTTATTCATTAATGGTAATCAAGCATACAGAGGGAAATCCCACATCAATAAGTAGCACTTAATTAAATCCATTCTCATGAGTTTAGAACATTACTCCTCACACTGAATTTTTGTCCAGCTTTTTCCCCCTCTGTAACCTATATCCTTATCTCTTTCCTCTATTTCCCATGATTCCTATCACTAGACTTTAGACCCTGCCTCCTCACAGGCCTGTAATCCCAGAGCAAACATCTGTCTCTGTTTTCTGGCGAATGGTGGATTTGTCTTTTCAAACTCAGAGTTTCATGAAACTTGAATTGTATTCTTTACTACTAAGCTAAGCACATGTGGGAGCACACTTGTGGGTACATATGTGTAAGCACACTGTGGACTCAGTCATACAGAAAGAACAGGAAGAAACTGATATTGTTTATTGCTCTGTCAAGCTCAGCAACATCGCCAGTTTAGAAAGCTTTCATTCCAGACTCTTTCCTTTAACTCCAAAGCAAAGGTAGTCTGAACAAATTACCTAATCAGTATTATTTTTCCAGTGTTAAATCTGCCTGTACTTAACGTCATATTAATTCATGATAGTTCAAGCTGATGAAGTATTATAGTTTCCTTTTTATTTTTACGATAGTTAGCTTTCTAAAATAGACGTTCGATGATTTCTCCATGAGTAGATAGGATAAGATGGGAGTAATTCATGTTTTCCACAGTGGTAGGTTGTAGTCACTCAAGCTGTTTTCAAATGAGACTATTACAGGAATGTTAGGTGGAAAGAGAAATTAAAAAAGAGTCCTTTCTGTTCACACACACAAATATAGAAAAGGAGAAAAAAAAAGAATGAAACCTTCAGACAAAACTCAAACTCTTGAAATGTAAGATCTTCTTTTGTTTACCTCTTGGTTGTTTATTCTGCATTCTGATAATATTGCCCAACCTGTTAGCTTTTGTTCATTTGGAAGTTCCAGTGTACTGAATCTCACGAAGACTTAACTGCAGAACTAGTGTGCATATTCAACAGCCACAAATCCATATTATCAAATAGTGTTTCTTTACAAATAATAAAATGAAAATTTAGAAAACTGACCTTATGATAACATCCCATGCACCTCATTGCTTGGTGACTTAGCATCTAAAGTGAGTGTTGGTCACTGCAGTATCTGTAAAGGTTCAGGGTCATAGTTGTTCCTGGGCTACTGAGTATCTGATGATGAAGTGACGTGGAAGATTGGAGAGGGAACGAAAGGCTTGGCCTTAGTTCTCTATGGGGGTTGGGTTAGTCACTGTGTATTTTGCTTCTGTAAGTATTCCCTCGTTCAATGGTTATATTACACTGCAGCATGGTTGGCTCTCTTCCATGACAATTGTGTGATTTTGATCCACTGCCATATAGAAATAATCACTTCATCATCTCTGTTCCGTATTATTTGCGCATTATTTGTCCTCATGACTATGCATTATTAAGAGCTACCCATGTAACACTTTGCAGATTGAGATCCCCAGTGATAGTGGACCGTAAATAAAATAATTGAAACATTGAAATAAAAAATATGATACAAGCAGAGTGTGAAATTAGGTTAGACAAGGAACAGAGTAAGCTTTCTCCTATGCCTTGCTAAAACTAGGTTTCTTTTATGATTGCCTTTTTTTTTTCTGCTTAAGAGAAGGGCTTGTTATGCAGCTGAAAGCTGGTCTGGACAGTCCAGACTAGTGCTTTAGAGTTGCATTTACTGACATGCGCCTCTAACTCTTGCTAAAGAAACTTTTCCTATGACTGAGCATTATGGTTTACTTGAAGTTGCATAAAAATTGTAATTGACTTGCAAAGAAAGGACACAACTGATTGATCAAACATTCAGAATACGTGTCTGTAAGGAAAGAGACCTGGAGAAGAAAGGATCAGTGGCTGCTAACAGATAGAAGGCATGTAGTTGCTCAAAGCAAAAGCTAGTCCCTTCACTTAGTTTGTTGTTTTTCAAAGAAAGATCAGGCACCATTATTTATGATAAAACAGCAAGAACGACAGATTACAATTTCTAATTCTGCAGATTTTTCTTGGATTTTGAGTCATTGAACCTAAATCCTTGTGACTACAGAAATGTTTGCTTAAGAAAATTTATTTTGAATGAAGAAACCACACATTTCTTGCTTGTTCTTTTGATCTATAGAGTGGGCTCATTTCTAACTTAATGATTATATTACAAATGGTTTTCACCACACCCTATGGATCTCTGACTATTGAAGATTTAAACTCAAGAGGCTTCATGGTCAAATGTTTTTCTAAAGGAAGGGATGAAGAAGATGTGAAACTGATCAGTGGTGGAAGTGGGGAGGTTCTGGAAGGAGGTCTGGGAGTTAAAACAGTCAACGGAATATATTGTATGAAAAAACATTTTCAGTAAAAAATAAGACTTACTTAATATAATGAAATGACTTTATTAAAGATTGTATAAAAGAAAAGAAAAAGAAAAAAATTAAAACAAGTTACATAATTTGGCAGGTCCCCATGCTGTCTTTAGATTTCTTTTCTTATCTGCAGAGAGGAAAGAATAATAGCAATTACTGGAGACATTTGTTGAAAGAACGGGGTGAGATAATGTTTGGAAAGTGATTAGCAAAGTAAACACAAGCAGGACAAGCCTGGGATTGCTGGCTATTGTTGTTTTTGCTTCTATTGTTATTAACATCTTAAGGAGAATTTTTTAGTATAATAGGCCTTCTAAAGAGAGGTTAGATATTCAATGTGCTCAACCATAATAGAAAAGGAGGGGATCCATGTAAGGTAGAAAATTCTATTGTCATAATTTTGTTTGTCTTTATTTACTAAAATATTTAAAAGTAAGAAAAGCAGAGTGGCAGAATTATGTGCATATATTTGGTGATACAAAACAAAGAATGGAGCATATTCATAAACAAATTCATTACACGTTTGCTTGCTCATACTTCACCCAAATGCACAAAATAGTTATGGTTTTCTCTGTAAAAGATACCTGGGAATAGCTAACGATCATTTTTCACTCTAAAATCTTTCATATGATCATAGTATTTCATTGTTTATTATTTAAACTACTAATATAAAAATTATTGTAAAGGTACTACCACCAAAACTGTAGACAGATATATTGTCTCTAGTACTAATGAAATTAATGTGAATTAAGAAACCAAGACACAAAAGCAGATATGTTTTTTTTAAAGATTTGGTGACAACTGTACACCTCTTTGTTTGTTAATTCTTTTTTTGTTGTTTGTTAATTCTTTTTCCTTCCTTTCCTAAGAAATGTGATAACATTCTGACTTATAATAAGCTTACAGCCAGAATTAAAGTGATTCTCCATTTTTTATAGTATTCAAGTATCAGTCACATAAGATGAGGTTGCTTAGATTGTTTTTTGATTGATGGGTTAAGTGATTTGTGCATAAACATTTAACTGACAAAATATCACCAAATTGTGAACAGTAGAGCCTAGATATATTAATGTAAGAAGTCTATATGCTATGGTACAAAAAGGACTTGAGAGAAAACTGAGGAATCACGGCTTCAAGCTTCACTATCCTTGATTTCTGAGGCTGGAAGCAGATCATGTTTTGTGGAGGAGATTATTTGACATGTTTCTGTCACACTATTCCTAGAGAATTTTTCCTTCAGTTCATGCAGTCTTTATTATTAGACTTTGATCAAATCAATTAGTAGATGGTGTATGCTTACACTCACTTAACAATTCTCGAATCAATTGAATTCTGATAATTGCTGATGTAAGTAAAATTACTTAATATTGTTTAATCGTGTGCCTAACTTAAGATATTCTGAGAGCCAGTGTTTGAGAGACATTGTTTACAATAAACTATATTACACATCAAGATACATTGTCCAGGTTTGGGCTTATTTGCTTTCCAATACCTTCTACAACTGTATTTCTACATTATAAACAAAAACACACAGAAAATCATAACATCTAAAAATAAAAGAAACCTACTATTCATTTCCATAGGAAATATGACTTTCAATTTAGATGATTCAAATCACAATCATAAGTTCATTCAGATATAGGCAATCACTAATTAGGAGGAAAAGACAATACTAACATTATTATTGTTGTAATAATTTTCTGTTGAGTTTGACAACTTGCCCTCCATAAGTGTAGCAAGCTTAAGGGTTTTCAAGAATACACCTCACCACAGTGGATATAGAAAAAAAAATGTATTGCTAAGCCATCTTCATCAACCACACGTTATTTCAAAGTTTAGCTATCTATAGTATAAAATATTTTTGTTATTCTAAGTTTCTGCTTAAAACATGAAAAAATATGCCTCTCTTCTTTGCTGGAGATTCACTGGAGCAGTGTAGCTGAGCTAAACACCATGATATCTAGAAAGTCTCAGAACAACAGTGTTGATTTTCATTTATTTTAAATTCACATGAAATATTTGCATAACTCACAGAATTCAGACAGGCTCCACCGTGCCTCGGTCTCTGCATGGCTATTGTCTCTGAATCTTGTAGAAACAGCACTCATGAAATGACTCTCAGATGATAGGCTTTTGGAGTAATGGCTTTGTAGTTTTAGAATATATTTTGGGATTAAGAATTCCAAATTGTCCTGGTTTCTGATCCTTCTTTTGTGTCTGACATTTTGTTCACAGGTAGGAAAAAGCTAATTTAAAAGATATTAGACATTAAAATATATGTCAACATGTTTATAAAGAAACAACTAAGAAACAGGACAAAAAAGATATCAGAAAGAAAGATAATAAAATTAAGACAAGGTGTAAACTTGTACCTTTTTTAAATTTAAAAATGCAACAAACACCTGCAGGGAAGTAAACCACAATCCTGGAGTATTTTAACTGACCTCACTCATCAAGTATTGAAGCAGCACCGATTTGAGTTTTAAAAAAAATACTTTCAGTTTATGATATGAACGGCATGTGTCCCAAGGCCTTATGAGTCTGTCCAAATCACAAAACAAGTCTAACTACTACTCGGGCAAATGGTGCATGCGTTTTGACGAAAGAGATCAGTTCATTTCTCAAGAGTGCCCAGCCAGTAGCCAGCTATTGTGCTCTAAGTAAATACGCTAAGAGGTTACATGTAAAACATAAACAGGTGAGAGAATTCAGATTTAGTTCTTAGATAAATGAAGCCACTCTAAAGTACAGAGTATTGGGGCAGTGGGTTCTTTTTATCCATGACTGCCCATGATGCATGTCTCATTTCCTGTGTGTTGACTCCTGAGATCGTGTTACACAAAATGAATGTGGGGTGGGAGGGAGCTGAGGTCAGCTTAGGTGTCCTAAGGCTTGTGTCTGCTCCAGGCTGGAAAACACTGCCCCACAGTTCCGGATAAATACCCACTGCCCACACTTCTCTCAGTCTGTCCTTTCCCCTTCAGCTGGTCCCTGGGCAGGTCTCCACCTTGCTGTTATAGTTTACATTTACTGAGGTGTCAGAGATTCCCTGAGACTCCTCCCTTCCATGCTGACTTGTAAACCTGAACTTAAGAGGAAATTTTGGAGCTTGTCAGTATTAAAAAAAAAAAAAAAAAAAAAAAAAAAAACCAGAAATGAGGCATGTAGCAAATTCCTCACGGCACAGATGGAAATAATGTTCCATAGTTTAGAATTACAGAGTATCCTTTTAGAATGACGCTTCCAGAGCTTCTGCCGCCACGTCTAGATTCACTATCAAAACAAAATTGGTTTTAGGTAATACCGTACCTTTCCCACTTTATATCAGCTTTATACCAACTGCTGCCATATACAAACTGCATCAAGCTATTCCCTGTACTATGGAAAATTATTAGTGCAGTTTACAGACGTAGCCAGCTGTCTCTGCTCAACCCCTCACAATGGCCTTGCTTGATACAGTGGCACTTTTTGTTAATGCAGAAAATAGGCTTTTCGTAACTGGTGAAGTAAATATGAATTTGATATTATTTACCATGTTCCACAGAGATCTGTCATAATTTGTCACCATAGTTATGTTAATAAGAAACATATAAGTGAGGGAAGCTATGGAAGGTAGAAGGCTGCCTAGTGACCGAATCAGAAATGAGGGCAGGAGCAGCATCAGCTTCCTCTTCCCCCCTCTTAGAATTCTTTTTTTTTTTTTTTTTTTTTTTTGGTTTTTCGAGACAGGGTTTCTCTGTGGTTTTGGAGCCTGTCCTGGAACTACCTCTTGTAGACCAGGCTGGCCTCGAACTCACAGAGATCCGCCTGCCTCTGCCTCCCTAGTGCTGGGATTAAAGGCGTGAGCCACCACCGCCCGGTAGCTCGCAGTGATCGTATAGTGGTTAGAATTCATTCTTTATCTATCGGTTGTCTATATATTTATCTTCAATTTTTCTGTGTACAATGCTTTCTTGGTCATAAAGGAAAATGACAGCTATTCATACTTAAATTTAGTTGTTTTTTGTTGTTGTTGTTGTTGTTGTTACTCAAAACAGTAACCAACCTGTTTTTGGCTAATTCTGATTTTAAATTCACAGGGAAAGGATTCTCATTGCCTCAGCTTGACTCAGGTGTGTCAGGTAAGACCAATGAACTGGGAACGAAGCAGGGACAGTTGGGTAGCTTTCTACAAAAGTCCAAGAAAAGCTCAAGAGAATCTGGAGAAAGACTGGCAAGGCAAGAAGCTTAACTGACAGTTGTGAGGCAGCCACTGAGTATGACTGCTTTGCTGGATAAAATGAGTAAGACTAAGGTCTGCTTTGAAAATGTTCAGGAGAGCAGCAGCTCAAGAAGCTTCTGGAGTATACTACAACAGAGAACAGGGCGCAGCAGGGTGTAGATTAAGTAGCTAGGTGATTTTGTACTTATGCAATATTTAAAAAATAAAAAAAAATGTATGGGGTAAAAATGAGACAAGTGGCTAGCAAAAGGGGGAGGAAGAGAATTTAAACGAGTGAAGCCCAGTTAAGTCTGAAAGAGAGACAAAAACATGCTGTACACTTGTTGTGGGCTTAATCCGCAGAGACAGAATCAAAGACAAAGAGCACAGAGTCCAAATAGCAATGTTAAGTTAAATTCTCCTGTGGAAAACATGACGATGCTTTGGATAATCACCTGTAGTATCAAGTCGGACTAAAATTAAGTGAGGCCACAATTTCTTCCTTCTCCAAGCCTCACCGGGTGTCCGTTTCTTTTCCTTTGTTGTTTGCCCACATGTAACTATTCTAACTGCAAGTAAAAAAATCATTTAGATTGACCGTTTTAGAACAGCTGAAAAAAATGGTGCAAATGAAATTTATTTGCTAGTACACCAAAATACCAACAATGATTTGGAATACCTAATGAGACTGACAGTACTAAGAATAGATTTTGAGCAACTACTGCAATTCAGCCAACGTACTGGATAGGTTGCTTCTGTCCAGAGATGAGCGAAATATATGTGTGTGTGTGTGTGTGTGTGTGTGTGTGTGTGTGTGTGTGTGTGTGTGTTAGTCTGATGGTTCTCAAACCTGGGCATACATTAGAATGACCACAGAGCTTGTTCAAATGGACTTTTTGGCTCAATCCCTAGAGTTCACATTCACTATTTCTGGCTTCGAGGTGGGGAATTTGCATTTCTAGTCTTGTCCATGTGCTGCAGATAAGACTTGTCCTGGGCACATAGGGAGAGGAGCTGTGTGAGGAGGCACAGACTCTAGTTAGTTGACTCTTTACTAGCCAAAGCACACTATTAAGCACTCCTGTTTAGTTATTGCCACTAAGACAGGACATTTTCTATAAATCCAGTCTCATATCTGTGTATTGTTTAGCTGTATAACTTAACAAAATTATCGATAACAAGGTCAAATAAATACAGTGTTCAAAGACGAAGGCTCCCAGTTTACTTCAGTAAAAATATTTCATCAGCTTTACGGCCTCATTTCTAATTTAGCTCTTGCTTTAATTTAACATAAAACTTTTCCTTCTGATCTTTGGTAAACATCCGGTCTTCGATAATCTTTTAAATGGGATGGCCAGTGGTTCATTTATTGCAATAATTAAGATGGATAACAGCGTGCCTGCTGAAATGACTGCACTTGTGTTTAGTGTGTAAATTGTGTCCCTGCTATGAAAGCCTCTTTTACTGCTTTTGCCCTTGTCCAGTCTTTTGCATTCTAAGCCATTAGCCACAGCATGTTTTGGAAAGGTATTTATAAAGAAGTTGGTCACATTTACCAATTTTTGATAATTATTAATTCATGTCTTCAGTTTCTTTTAGTACTGAGGATTTCCTCTCACTTTCATTCTGCCAAAGGGACAGGGTGGAAAAAAGAAAAGCCTTCTAGGATTTGTAAGCCTATTTTTTATTTTAAAATCTTCCTACTTTTGGCTTGTTCCAGTTTTCATCTCTTCAGTTTATGACTCTTATGTGACTATGAGCAGTTTACTCTCAGTACGTACAAGTGCAATGCCAAATGTGAATTTCTTATACGATTCTGAAAGCCCATTAAAATGGAGATAGCCAAAGACTTGTAAAAATACTGCTTGCATGTGGCCACCTTTTTTATTTCAAAACTATATGTACTTCAAGCTCTAAAAAAGTTATTCAGATAAATGGACAGTAGTCAGGTCATGTTTGTACCCATCACTGCATCCAGAATATTTCAGTTAATATGTGTTTGCTTTTCCAATTTAGCTTCAACGGAAACTGAACTCCTCTTGCCCACCTGTTTTAGGGTAGTTCATTGTTGCTATGTTTACAATATTTTTCCTTTTAAATATTGTAGATCTGAAAAAAAAATTATACTCCAGAAGTTGTCAGAGTGGTATTTGTTAGTATCTATGTCAATAGCCTGCTGAAATAATTTAATAACTGAGTAAGGACTGTCCACAGGCAAAACAAGCTCACTGTCGCATAGGCACGCTCTTATTAACCTGCTTATGCTCATGGTCTGCGATCCTTCAAATGTCTTATTGGGTTTCACTGGGAAAACAAGCAATAAACCTAATGGAATAAGCCACAGACTATACTGAGTTAATGTCTGTAGTAAATATTTTTATCATCTTTATGATTTAATGTTATATCATGATAGATTTATGATTTTAGACTAATTTCTTAGGTTGTCTTTTTCTAGTGACCCAAACAGTAAGGAAAAAAAAAAAACCTGTCGTCCCTGGAAAATATAAACGAGCTGCTTATACAAAGACAACAAGACTTACTCTGTTTGCCAAACTTTGGCTCTTTTTCAGCATTCTCCGTGGGCCTGAAAACACAGAGCTCTCTCACTTACTAATGGCTAAAATTAACTTGCTTATCAGACAGCCTGCGTTGCTTTGTATGAAAACTGCTCTGAAGAGGAGCTGGATTTGTCCTTGATCTCCTCACCCTCCTTCTCATTACCACTCCTTCTACTCTGTCAATGACTTTGTTACTATCTTTATTTTTATATATCTACTAGTATTGCAGTGCCAGGAATAGAAGGCAAAGCCTGGCCCATTGTAAAATTACTCTGCCAATTTAAAAGAACCCCATCCCGTTTTGTCTTTCTTTCTTATGATGATTTTGCATGTTACTCCGTTTTAAATTGTAGCAACTGACAGGGGTAGCTACAATATTCTGTATAAGGTAATAAAAAACTTAAATAATCAAAAGAAGAATGGGAAAGCAAATATTCCTATTTCGAATCCTCAATACTGTGATGGAGTATATTTCTGTTACCACTTTTGGAGATATTTGAGAGCTTTTATTCTGCCACTATAAAACAGATTTTTTTTATATTTCCTTTCTAATCAGGTTTTCAAAACTGCCTTTGCAGTTCAAGTATCTAAATATTCTAGATGTCGTTTCATTTCTGAATAGCAAATTAAAGTATATAATATTTATGTTTATACATATTGCTTATACATAAAAAGTATATTTCACATATATACACATATATAAAACAATGCATATACAGATACTTTAGTGAATTTTAAATTTTACTTGGCATCTTAAAGTAGTCTAAAATAATAGACTGCTGACACAATGTATCATTTAACCGTATATAATGAGTTTATTAATATCCCTTTGTAACATACATTTGAAACTATGATACAGAAGTAAGAAGAATGTTGAAAAGATCTTAGCCATGTTATGGGGTTGAGCAAAAGGTTCTTGGAATATATACAGAGGGAAAGAATCAGTCCTAGACAGATCTGAAGAACTCTTCAAGTGAAGGTTTCTATGTAATGGGGTTGAAGTTTCCATGGTCAAGTGAAGAAACTAATTTACTTATTTTTGATACCTTAGGTAAACCAGTGGCCAGTTTTTGCTCTCACTACCTAGTCATGTGTATTTGACCAAATATCACTAGTCAATTAAGTAATAATCCCTAGGTCTAGGACTCTGCCTTTTGTACTTTTTGGAAACTTTTCCACAGACTCTTAGTGTAGCTATGATTAAGAACCACTGCTTAAATGAGACGAATAGAGAAACAGTAATGACTGTGTGATCCTGTGATGGGAGTAATGACAAAAGTCATCGAAACCAAGTGACTGTAATAAGACGGGAATTTTACGAGATTTCCCCATTATACCAAAGGCAAGTAAGAAACTTCAGTTAGATTATCCAATGACTACATGTATACTCAGTGGAAATTTTTGTTGTTATTGAGAAATATGTCAAAAATTGTCACACTGATAAGACTTCCCTGTCCTAAGCATGAATAACTATTATGTCATACATTGCCAGTGGGAACTGTATGAATGCTATGAATTCAGGCCAGATCAATACATTTAATAATTTATTTTTAGAGAAGTTTTAGGGTTCACAGCAAGTTGTAATGGATGGCACAAGGGATCATCATGTACCACTTTCCCTACCTTACTGCTGAGACCCTTCACTGCCAGTTTCCCTGCCCAGAATGCTATGAATGTTATAGCTCAGCGTATGTACCTCCCAGAATTGATAGTTTAGATTGGAAGATTTTCTGGGTGTAGGAAGTGCATAACCACATTGATATTTATTTTTAAAATAGAGGTAACCACATGATTTTGAATTTGATATTGGTAACCTCAAAATACTGGATTTATTGTATCTTAATAGTCACCTTTGGATGTTATGGGGGCACCTTAACAGTGAGTGGCTGTACCACTGGCAGGTTCGGTCTCTAAGATTGTCAATCTGGGTCACCCAGAATTAACACCATGGGAAACACTGGTTGGGCAGGCTGGGAGAAAAATCACAAAGATGTGCAGTCTAGTTGAGAAAGGAGGAAGAGTCTGATGTGACAGTCCCTGTAAAACTCCTCAGAGGATTAGTTGGTTCAAAATTAATGGGAACATAAGAATTTTTGTCCATTTAGTGTGTCAGTGTTATATGTGTGCAGAGGAGGGCAATGCATGTGTGTTTGCCTACCCAAAGTATTGATATCAGGCTCTGCTAACTTGGAATGCTATTAATAGTGGTGTTGATTCACTAATAAATATAAATGTTGACCCCTGTATTCTGTTTGCCTGTCAGAGGCAGGTAGGCTTCAACTGGCCTAACAACAGCTTAGCAACACCTAGACTGAGAAATCTAATTACATTTTGACCACTGTTAAGCTGCCTTATCTCCATGCTTTAGGCACTTCGTATATGAAAAAAAAAAATGGTAGGCGAAGGCCTCCTTCACCCAAGGGCTTTCCACAAGGAACAAATCCTAAAAATGATTATTGGGCACTTTAAAGTTCAAATGGCTATGAAAAGTTAATTATTTTTTCACTATTCCACTGACATTTGTACATGAGGAAAACCTAATATTTTTCATTATAGAATTGCTAATGGAATTTAACATTTTGTTTATCACTGCAATTCTCGGTACTCATGTACCCTTCTTCTCCTAACTCAATATTAGAGTTAGTTATCATCATACAATATTGAATGATATTTTTGTTGTATAAGCTTTCAAATATTCATGTTAATGGAAAACCTTAATGCACATGTTACAAGACATCAGCCTGTCAGAGAGTGATCTCAGGAAGGGAAAGGACCAGAGACCCAGACTCCCCCATCTGAATAAATATATTGCAGCATTTTTGTCAAGTGGCTAATTTTTTCTTAAAGATTTAGGGATCAAGGATAACCCAGCTGAACTAACTATGTCATTAAGAGGAATTGAGAGTACTAAAGGAGGCATTTCCCAGTTCCACAAGACATTTCAAATTCCAGTTCAGTTGGATGCCCCAATTACTAGAAGAAAATGCATTAGCCCGAGTACAAATAAAGGCACGAACAGCAGAAGAAGTAGCAATGGTAGTGGTAAACCAATACCAGGAGCAGAGCCTTCAGTAGCAGTCACAGACCACAGAGACATAAGCAACACAGTGACTACAATTGGACAAGGAGGAATAATAGCAGAGACAAAAGAAGAGATGGATATGATCTATTGATAATTAATGGTGTGCCAGGCATCATGCAAAGATGTCTTTATGATATAATTCTTTTAATTATCACAATGGTTTCTGTATCATGAAACTCTTCAATTTAGGAAATATTTTCATACAGAACCTATTTTACCAAAAAACATGAGTAAAAGACCCATGGGGAAATGTATGCTACTTATAGTTTAGAGGTAGCAGCTAGTCACTTGACTGGGGCTGGTGAGGCTCCACCTAGCAGTACTGTCTTCAAAGGTTCTCTTGTCATCTGTCGGCAGAGAGCTTCTGAGGCTAAAGAGAAGAACATCGTTTTGGTTTTGAGCCTAGCTTTTAACAGCTGAGCCGTGTTATCTAAATAAAATTAAAGAAAAAAGCAAAGAACATAGAGATTGCTGTGTGTTACAGGTTTGAAAAACCAACAGAGGAGAGAGATAAAAGTCAAAATGAAAGAGCTAAAATGAAATACAATAATTTTCTACTCAACAGTAATATTTAGTGATCCATAGTCATTTGATTGAATGTATGTAAATATTAATTCTGTGGCACGGATTATGTTTTAAAAAGGTACAAACTGTGATTTAGATTTGGACTTTTAAAAATCCCATATTTTTTCTTTTCCATCTGGGATGACTGACAATCTGCAGCACTGCCTTCTTCAGAGGGAAAGTGACTTACATATAGGCTAGAAGTCAGTATGAGCACAAAGCAAATGACGATGCATGTATTTCATTCAGAAACTTTTCCTACTTCAACATGCTGGCAAAACATTATGAGAGTATGTGAATAAAAGTCTGAAACATATATATGTATATATGATAGCTCTGCTTTGTTTCTTCCTTTGTAAAATATGTATAAAGATAGCTCACTGCTCTATTGATGAAGTCGATTCATTGTTAACTGTTTCACAGTATGAATGATGTGTGGTATGCATCAATGAAGGTCATATTTTAAATGAGCCTCTGATAGCAATACTTTACAGTTTAGGCTAAGAATTGTCTAGACAGTATAAAGGAATACATCTATCCAATGTTTCTTTCTAGCATTAATTTCTGCCTGGGTTGACTAGTGGATACAGATATGAAATTGTTTCGCCATCTTCTTTATATGCATTTGCATATTATTCCAATCTTGCAGACCTGCAGGGATGTGTGGTAGTTTAAAATGTGTCAATTCTATAGTCAAATATATAATTTTTATTTTCTTCTCTAGTAGTTAATAAGAAGTTGAAAATATCACTTAATCCATCTATAGCCTTACTGTCCTCTGTAATATGAGAGAATTGATGGTTAGCTGCTATGCTGCATATAATTAAGGGTAAAACCAAGTCAGCAATCTCTGTGATTAACGCAGAGAGGCTTGCCATTGACTAAGGAACATGTCCACAGTTCTTCTTTATTGCAATGTATATTTGATCATCATAGGACTCCTAGTAATTATAAGCTTTTGATGCAGGAAATCAAAAGGAAACATGACTTGAATTCAATATGCACATTACTTTTTAAAGAAAATTTGTAATGATTGAGAAGGGCAATGGCCTAGTAATTAAGGTGTTCATGTACTTAGGCCTAAGATGGACTAGTCATGCCCTAGAATGTCATTCATCAAATATTATTTACTTCAATTTAGAATTTTTAATGCCTACCTTATGCAAAGCACCTTGCCCAATTTAGGCAAGGGGAGAAGAGAAATATAAATAAATTAGGCATAGTTCTGATGACTTATAACACAATTGTTAACAGAAACAGAGTCATAGACAAATGCCTCTGAAGAAACACATATGAAGTTAAAAGAGAAAGATTTGCTCTAAGTGGGATGAACAGGGCAACCCCTGGTACAGCTGGAATGGGAAAAAAAACTGCTCTAGGGTTTAGTACACTCTAAGCAAGAATTTCAATTCAGTTTAGACTTGAGGATGCATAGCACATTTTCAGGGAAGTTAATTTCAATATACTTTTGTACAACTTTATTTGTGAGGTGGTGTTTCTGTAGAAAAATCAGATGTCAGTCTATAGAGGCATATTATTTGTGTTTTAATAAATAAGATTTGCCTGAAGATCAGAGGGCAAAGCAGCCACACTAGTCAGCCATACAGGCCAAGGAGTAGTGGCACACACCTTTAATCCCAGGACTCAGGAGACAGAGAGGGAGGAATCTCTGAGTTCAAGGCCACCCTGGGCTACACAAAACTATCCAGAAACAGATCCAGGTGTTTGTGTTTCACATCTTTAATCCAGTGTTTGGGAGTCACACACTTTAATCCCAGCACTAGGGAAGTGTAGACAGAGGCTAAATGGCTGAACAGAGAGAGCAGTATAAGGAGGAAGAAACAGGAACTGACTGGAGTGTGGAGTCTGAGGATTCCTGGAGACAGCATCTCGCCCTTTTGGTCTGAAGATTTGGTAGAGGTAAAAGGTCTCTCGTGTGGTTGACTGCTTTACTTTTCAGATCTTCAGCTTGAACCCATATCGGTCTCTGGGTTTTTTTTTTTTTTCTACATCAGTGCAGCCATAGACAAATACAAGAGAGTTAAGTTATAATTACAATGAAGGTGGGTTTGAATTCTAGGCCAAGGCCCTTTGAATTTTCTTTGGATATATAAGGAACACATCAAATTTCCAGAAGCAAAGGAATGAAGAGATCTAATGTTTATGTGAGAGAGATGTCTATGATGCTGGTATGTCATATGTGCATAGAATGCATTTGGAGGCATAACACAGTAGTAGGTACTAGAAGATGACTGTTCTAAAAAAGTCTACTAATGTCTCTTTATCACTCCATCAAAGCTATAAGTTACATAGAACATTTGATATTCATTTGTAAGATTACTTAAAGTGAAAAAAGTCTCAAAAGAGAAAACAGACAAAAAATAATAAAACTGGGTTCTAAAAAGATGTATAGTTCTATCAAATATAAGGGGTTGTAGTAAAATAAAAACTAATTTATATACAGACACTTTAATTCAAAATGCCCACCCTTATGGTTTCAATAGAGAACACATAGATGTTTGCATGGCTGACCAATCCATGGCTTTGGGGCTAGTCAGGAGGTTGCTTTCTTACAGAATAAAGCTATTACTGGAAAAAATGTCAGTTTCCTATGTCAGAGCTAGTTCTGGGGAACTTGCTATCAGTGCTTCTTGTCTATCTTTAACTACACATAGTTTCTGGTTTCCTTTTATTTACTTCCAAACACAGGCTGAGGAGTGTGTATAGAATTTTCTGATTTTAGGACAACAGCGTTTTGTACTTCATTTTTTGGAAAATTTTCATCTTACCTAAAGAATCCTTATTCCCTGACCAAAGTGAAGACCCATGATGTAGGCTCCCTGGAACTGAACATGGTTGGTCATGTTGTTGTTGGTTGGTTGGTTTTTACCTTTGTTGTGTCCCTGGCCTTGGAAATTCATGGTTGCACTTCCTGAGAACACTATCAGAGCTGCACTTCTGTCTAGGCCACGTGTGGTGAGCATGTTGAGACACCTTACTTGCTCTCATCGAATAAACTTGGTAAAAACATCACTGGCTGCATCTTATGCTCTCTCTGGAGAGCTGTACAGCGTTTTCAGGATCTCAGTCATGCAAGATAGCACTTTATTTTTTTTATTTTTATTTATTTATTAAAGATTTTTGTCTCTTCCCCACCGCAGCCTCCCCTTTCCTTCTCCCTCCCCCAATCAAGTCCCCCTCCCTCGTCAGCCCAATCAGGGTTCCCTGCCCTGTGGGAAGTCCAAGGACCACCCACCTCCATCCAGGTCTAGTAAGGTGAGCATCCAAACTGCCTAGGCTCCCACAAAACCAATAGGTACAGTAGGATCAAAAACCCATTGCCATTGTTCTTGAGGTCTCAGTAGTCCTCATTGTCCGCTATGTTCAGCAAGACCGGTTTTAACCC
>NW_026068023.1:3222000-3298919 GCF_014885135.2 Alexandromys fortis | reverse complement strand
CTTCATCCATTCTTCAATTGAAGGGCATCTAGGTTGTTTCCAGGTTCTGGCTATTACAAACAATGCTGCTATAAACATAGTAGAGCATATACTTTTGTTGTATGATAAGGCCTCTCTTGGGTATATTCCCAAGAGTGGTATTGCTGGGTCCATGGGTAGGTTGATCCTGAATTTCCTGAGAAACCTCCACACTGCTTTCCAGAGTGGTTGCACAAGTTTGCAAGATAGCACTTTATAGAACAGCTGGCAGTATGTGAAAGCCATAGCTGGCGTTGGTGCCCTGTCTGTGATGTCTATCCTTTAAAATGTCCTTGCCACTTTTTTTCACTGAGGAATAAATTACTTGGACTATCTTGGAGTGACTTTTAGAACACCACTAGAACTCTTGGACATCTTCAAGCACTGTGACATTTTGTTTCTCCTTAATGTTTTCTTTCACACATTCTATCCAGCTGGCATTGTCTTATAGTAGCTCGGTGATATTGATAGAGCTACATATGTTTCATTTCTTACTTATTCCATTAACAAAATTGAAAGAGTAATGAAAAATTAGATGAGAGGTTATATTAAAATAAATTTGCATATATAGATACAAATATAGTTTATCTTGGATTATATATAATTGTAACATAAAATTATATATGTGCTTAAAATTATATATGTTTTATTAAAAGGTATACCTATATATAATACATATATAATTTGCTCAATAATCAGTTGTTTATTAAGGCAGATTCTCTCATGGAATCAGAGGCCTGACATTTCCATCTAGTTTAGCTCTCAAGAATGCTTGTCTCTGCCTTCAAGTTCTGGGATTATAGATGTCTACCAGATATGTCTGGCTTGTTAAGTGGATACAGGGGATTCAAACATTAGCCTTCATGCTTGTCCAGCAAGTTCTTTACTCACTGAACTATATTCTCAGTCTCATGTAACCGTTTTTTGTTTGTTTTAGTGTATGTGTTTGTTTGTTTAATCTTGAGATTATAATTTAGCTGCTTTGACCTTCCCTTTCCTCTCTCCAGGCCCTCCTATAAACCCTTTTCAGCTCTCCTTCCAATTTATGACCTCCTTTTTCATCAGTTATTATTGCATGCATTTATTTCTAAATGTAACCCGTGGCAGTCAATAACATTAATTGCATGCATGGTTTCAGTGGTGATTGTTTGGCACTAGAAAATTAACCAACTGATGAATTGGTGTGGTCTTCCCTAGTGAGCAGCCCCTTTCCTGATCCTAGCTTTACTCAGTTGCCTATAGTTGTTGGAGTGGAATTAATGTCCCATGGTCTTTTTGCTATCCAGTTTGGCAGACTCATTAATAGATTTGTTTTTCTGTTAGCTATCTGGAAAGGCAGGTAGACCACCATCCTACAGTCTTTAGGCCAGGGTTTTGCGAGGTATTAAAGGCTGATCTGACCTTGAATTTATCCTCCTCCTGACTTAACCTTGTGAGAGCTGGTAATGCAGCCATGCAGTAGTGCATCTGGGGAGAGCAGTCTCTTGAATTATTTTCCACTTGCTTCCACCCACCATATCGTACAGACAGCCATCCAGATAATTCTGCGTATTCTTCTCCTCACTACCACGCGCATCTCATTGGCTCTGTTTGTCTATGCTGTCTTCACTCCAAGGTCAAACTACAATCATTTCTTGAATTAACTGCTCTGTTATCTAGTTCGTCTTTCCATGTTTCTCTCTCATGATTTATAATTAATAGATCATAATATTTCCAGAAAGAGTTCAGAAAATTCAAATCTGATGATGTTACATCTTGCTTAACATGTTTTCTGTAGCCTCCTACCTCTAGTTTAAAGTCTAGAATTATTGACCCCATTTATATTAGAACCCTGGCACTTCTTTCTCTTGGCTTAATTTCTTATTGTTCACTTGCTCTTTACCACCTTTGTCCCCAGGGATGAGTTTTTGTGAACCTCCTTGATTTCCTCCCAGAGTCACCCCGCCCTCTCACACTATGCCTCTGCCCACCTCACTTGAGCCTGGAAGGCATCATTGAGTTTCTAGCTCATCAGGTGTGTGAGGACACACAGATGTGAGCTTGTTCCATTTTGACTGGAGTTCAGATAGTTTGCCCTTATTTTTGCTCTTTCAAAGTTGTTGACAACAGGTGTGGCTATAAACTAGAAACCCTGACTTGGGGTGTGGCTACTTGATATTTTGGACATTAAGTTGGCCCATAGAGGTGTACCCAATCCACCCTGAGCAAATATTAGAGAATTCAAGCCTATTCCTGGTCCTTCATTTTAAAATAGGAGGTTTGACATAGGGAGTGGCTGCCTACAGGATACTTGGTCTAGGTGTGTTCACTGCACATTCTGCCCCAAACATCAAATGCTTTACTCAGGAAATAGTGGCTTGATGTCTCCAGTGTTGAAGCTCTGATTGACCTTTGTGTCATATTAAAGCAGTCTTTTGACTTCTTCCTCCCTTTTGTATTAGGGAATAAAAGTGTGTGAAAATTAAACATGGGCAAATTCAGTATTCAGTATTCACTAGTTGTCCTCCCAATACTATCCTGTTCCTCTGTGTTTCTTTCTTATCTCTGTTTCTCCTACCTACCATTTCTAATCTACACGCCTCTACTCTGAAATGTATGAATCCATTTTGTCTGGACTACAGCAGAAGTCACCACAAAAAAAAAAAAAATGTGGCTTGTGAAGCAGAAGGTCTAGTAACGTTTTCTGAAGTTTTTCTGATACCTCCCATGCTCCGAATCCCAACCAACCCTGCTACCCTATTGTTATGTCCTATGGCATTTTATAGTATAACACCACAAACACTATGTTACACTTCCTATTTCAACATGGGATATTTTAAAAATTGTTTCTAAGACCTTTGAAGACAGAGACAATTTCACTTTTTTTTTTTTTTTACCAATTTGGTCTGAATATAAAATATGGCTGAAATTTAGTATAAAATCATTATACTCAGAGGAGTATGATTGTTGAGTTAACTAGTTGGATGTTAATAAAAAAGATTAAATTTTCTTTTCAGACCCCCATCTCAGATATTGGCTTGACCACTTCCTTATTCTGCTACCTTGAGAGTGTTTTTTAGTCTGTTTGTTTTTTCTTCTATCAGGAAATAGTGAAACAATTGTACTTGGTGTAATGGTAAAAATAAAATGGCACATTTCCCCAAGGGGCAGCAGTGGGCAGCACACCAAGAGGGACAGTGGATCTTAGGCACAAAGCTGCATGGTGGGTGAGAGACCTGGGAGGGTCAGTCAGTCCCATGAGGAGCCCTGTAGGGTGAAAGACAGAGACACATATACACGCTGTGCAGAGAAAGTGTTTATTTATTTAGTGGGTTATGGAGGGGAAAGGGAAAGAGGGGAAGGGGAGAAGGGGGAAGAGCAGAAGAAGGCAGAGAGAGAGAGGGAGAGACAGAGAGAGACAGAGAAGGGGGAGAGAGGAGAGAAGAGAAACTACCTCTTTGGGAGAGAGATAAAAAAAAGTAGGAGAGCTAGCAGGCTAGAAGCAGAAGGAAGATTTGCTTGCCTTGGTGGACAGGGGAGAGAGTGGGCAGGACTTGTCTCTTAAAGGGACAGGACAGACTATTACACTTGGTTCATAGTCATTGTGAGAGTTAAGAGGGTAAGCATGCAAATCAGTTAACATTTTCAGAATGTGTTTTCTATAAATGTTACTTCTTCTTTTTGCCATTTATATTCACAGTTGTTCTGTTGACGTGCTGTCATTTTGACCGCGGTGAAAAAATCCTTCCACCTCATTACATATCCTCTTTCAACAAGTAGATTATCTTCTTTTCCCCCTTTTGTCAGTGTTTGAAAGGCTCTTAATGAGTCAGTTTAGTATTAGAGAACTTATTATCATGTTTCTCTTGAGGGATAGTTTTTGTTGTTGTTCGCAATGGTTCACAAAAATAGTTGACCTAATGGTTAAATGTACCAAAATATAGTCATTTTGCTGCTGTGCAGGGCCTGACTGTGTACTGCATTTGTGCTGACTCAGACTTCAAACTGTGCTTCATTCTGACATCCTATTACTGTGTAGCCATGCGCCTTCTTCCGCACACAGTTCTTTAAATTCATGTGCTCACCACTGTAAATCCTGCATGTTTTTAAAATGTCTCTAACTTGTCTTTTTAAAGGTAAGACCCAGCATAATGAAGTTGAAGGGGTTGCCCTTCGTTGTAATACTAAAATGCAATCTTTACCAGCTGTCCATTTTTAAATGAGTTTTCACTTTCATACATGGGGTACTTTGTGTGTTAGCTAGCTGTTGTTTAAGAATGTAAATGTACAAAAGGCATTGAAGTTTATTCTCTGTTCAGAAATAGCAGAGAGGTTGTACTTCTTGAATTCACAGTCAAGCAAAGGTGCCTCTTTTTGTCAGCTTGCACTCCCTACCATGAGATTAAAAAGAAAAGAAATTTAATGAGAAATCACATTTGTTCCACAAATCCAAGTGTCCTGAGGCAGCAGACTGCTATGGTGAGGGACTGGACCTTTTTTTTTTTGCAAGTTTGTGGCCTATTTGTTTTGTTTTGCTAAGTTAATTTGGTGTCTTACAGCTCATCTTCCTCATAATGTGAGGGGGCGCTAGCATTTTAAGGCTAACCCCAGAATACAAATGAAGGA
Organism: Alexandromys fortis; assembly: GCF_014885135.2. Classification (NCBI taxonomy): domain Eukaryota; kingdom Metazoa; phylum Chordata; class Mammalia; order Rodentia; family Cricetidae; genus Alexandromys; species Alexandromys fortis. The sequence goes on along the minus strand of NW_026068023.1, from coordinate 3,294,296 downwards.
TTAAAGGTTGTGTGTTTTAAAAAAGAATATAATCACAATAAAATCCAATATTGCTACTGTATTTAATCTTAACTTCACCTTCTTCTGCTACCTATATTTAGTATAGAAAGAGAGCTGCTAGTCACAGTTGGAATTTTTCCTGGGCTCTGTGTTCCTGGACACCAAAGTATAAGACCTTCTATTTTTGTTTTTGCTTTCCTCAGGTACCATTTATCCATTTATTCTGATCATTGTTCCTACAAATATAACTCCTTTATTGATTTCCTTACCAAAATTTTCTTAAACAGTTGATACCTTCTGTTCAGATCAAATCCCAGAACATGTATTGGGCCTCTGAGTTCTGTAATTACTGAAGAGATTTATTATTACTTTGCATAAAATTGTAGCATATCTTTATATACAAAATAAATTTGCTGTCATTTTTCTTTGAAAGGGGGGTACAATGTGACTTTATAGTTTAAAGTTGCTGTTCCTTACTGAATTCCTGGAAATTGCAGTGAGGTCAAGATCACTGAGTTCAAGGAAAACCTGCAGCAGCTATGATTTCTGAGTCACATTCAAATTGATGCCACTTATTTTCATGGAGGTATTTGAGTAAACATCATAATAAGACCAGACTTCATAAGGGATGGTTGTTAGACATGTAAACCAAGAGTGAGGACCAGGGAGGCACTGGTAATCCTGTAACACAAATGGGTAGAAAAAGAATTATGTCCAGAGTGGGCATCACTGCTTTCAGCTCAATGGCTGGCAAGGCCATGTCCTAATCTGCATTATCCAGACTATAATAAGTCAATGATGTTTCCTCATCCATTTTCATAGAGAAAGTCGAGAGGCAAATAAGGAAATGAGTATAAAGTGTCAGATTTTGTTAAGTCTTAAAATAGATAATAATGAAATTTCCTACAGGATTTTTTTTTAGAATAGAAAACTAGAAATTATAAGTCCCAATGGAATTTTATTTTCTAGTTGAAATGTCTGTTTCTAATATGAGTTAGCAGTATATTATTTCCAAATCTAGAAAGTGGATATAAAAATTCAATTTCTTTAGCCAAAATAGTAATAATAATAATAATGTAATAACAATAGTAATAATTAAGAATATTTGATGTCAACAGCTATGTTTCAACACAGCCAAATAGTGAGCACAGAACTCAAGGTCATTCCTCCAAATGAACTTCGCCTTTCAAATTCAGCTGTATGTCTGACACAACTCATAGATTCAATGTTATGGGCATAAATAATGACAACAGATGAGTTTAAAAGGAGACAAAGTCTTTAAGTATATGTGGGCAAAAATGTATCTACCGTTCCAGAATTGTTATAGAATTTTAGGCAGAAAGATTAGCAGCCATGAAACTGCGAATTGTGTTTTACTAATTACTGAAAGGCAAGTGTTCCAAGTTTACCATAGAGAGAGTTGCCTTCTTTCACACCTTAGAAGGAATTCTCTGGGGGTTTTCCATTTCTCTCTCTTCTTTCTTTTGTTTCTTTCATTTTCATTTTCAATTTTATTTATATTCACTTTTCATTCATATAAGTAAGTTGAAATTACTTCCAAAAAATAAAACTTATGTTGAAAATGTATTTTAAATATAAGACAAGAGAAAAATATCAGAAATGATTAAAAAAGAAAGTAGGCACTTTTAAACCAGGCATATGCATGAGGTAGTACCTGTTAATACAAAATACCTTGTGAAGTAACATCGAATAGTAGGGAGGAATTTGATAGTGTCACAAAATAAGATACTATAACAAATACAAGCTACTTAGCCCCCAGGCTTCTCAACAAAGTCATGTCTAAAGCAGGGACAATAGAACATGCTTTAATATTAGAACAATAGTTACAAAAAAAATATGGACATCATCTTATATTACTTCCTACACATAAAAGCACTTATAATGTTTTATCTACTTTCCTTACATTACTCTGAACCCAAACAAAAGAGAATAATGAGCTGCTTATGCAACTTCCATTTTTAAAAATATAATAGTGTTCATTTGAAGACACGCTTGTTTATAAGACTTAGAGAAATGGGATAAACATAGATTTATCTGCAGCTTGACATAGAGGTAGATTCTTTAAGTAATCGTATTTATTTTGATTTCCCATAACAACTGCAGAAGAGTCCATTAGCATGTAACTGATTTTGAGTTATGTTTATAAACAGCTAAACGGAATTTCCTACATGATTTTGGTGATCTGTCTTAATGGAAGTAAAAGGGTCTAATGTGAACTCCTTAGACAAAGTGGAATGTCAGTAAGTTCTTTGACAAGAATTATGGTACCTCCTCATCTTTAATTTCTAAGAAAATTTTCATTTCTCTGAGGCTGAGGAGATGGCTCAGGGATTGCTGCACAGGCAGAAAGAAGGGCCTGAGTTCTATCCCAGAACCCATAGATAAATCACCTGCAGCAACATACACTTGTCATCTTAGCACTAGGGAGGCAGAGCCAGGAGTCCTGGGGATTGCTGACTAGTGAGCCTAGCACATAATTGATGACCTTTAGATTTAGTGAGAGATTCATTCTCACAAAATGGGACTGGACTATTGATTGATGAACACACTAGGTTCTGAATCCTGGGCAATATGTGTGCAAGCACACATTTGCATACACACATGTACCTGCAACACCCTTATATACGTCAACACACAAACACACACTCACACACACACACTCACACACACACACACATACACTGTAGATTAAGAAAGAAATGAAGTCAGTATAGTCATTATAATGGAGAACTGAAGAGTCAAAACGTGAAGAGCCAGGGGGAAAGCTCATAATTTTTTGTGATTGTCTTTGTCAGGTATCAGCTTCTTTTACAATGGCATGGATAGGAATAGCTAGAGTGTAATGCTTCCTAAGAGTCACAGATATGCCCTTATCACACAAACAATAGAAAACAGATACATAGAAGAAACACTACCCTAATGTGGAGTGCATGACTGCCTATGTCTTTGGTTTAAAAGGACAACTTCCTCCTTCCTATTCACCATATATATAAAACTTACAATATCATAGAAAACCTACCTATTTTTCTTTAAAAAATAGTCAATAAGTTGTTTTAGAAGTACTCAGAGCATATATAATATTTTTCATTTCATTCTCATATTTTGATTATAAAAAATGTTTTGAAAACTATTTTCAATAAAATCCAAAGACATATTTTGATCTGGCTTCCACTATTTAAGAAACAAGTTTACCATGCTCATATTTCTGGGTCTGGGTTACCTCATTTAGGATTTTTTTTTCTAGTTCCACCCATTTGCATGCAAGTCTCAAGATGACACATTTTTTTTTTTAAAGCCGAGTAGTACTCCTTTGTATAAATGTACCATATTTTCTTTACCCATTCTTCAACTGAAGGGCATCTAGATTGTTTTCAGGTTCTGGCTATTACAAATAATGATGCTATAAACATAGATGAACAAATGCCTTGTAGTATGACAGAGCATCCTTGAATTTTGGGAAATACATGGCCTGTCAAATGACAACTTTCATCATAAGGCCCTCTATTTATTAAGGCATGCATCATTCAGAGATATCCCACCATATTCCACAAAAGTACCAGATTCTCAAGAGCATGGGATAAAGCAAAGGGAATACTCCTGTGTGATTGACAGGGCAATAAAAGAGGTCTTGTTCTCTACTAGTTATGATGCTCAACTACTTAAGACTAAGGCCAGAGGTGGGAATACTGCTGTGAGAACTGAACCAGAGAAGAAATACAGCTGGGTAGAGAGGTAGAAGCTGTATTTATTGGTTCAAAAGAGGAACGACAAAAAGCAAAGGATTTAGCATCTCTGAAGGCATAAAAGGGAAGAAGACTAGTGGTTTTAGACACTCTTAGTTTGTGTCTTGCATTGGGAAATCAGTGTTTGATTACTGGGAATTCTATTTTTAGAATTGGTAACTGTGAACAAATGATACATAGCAGTGATTTTCAGCCTTTTTAATGCTGCAACCCTTTAATATAGTCTCTCATGTTGTGGCAACCCCAAACATAAAATTATTTTTATTTTTACTTAATAAATATAATTTTGCTACCTTTTTTTTTTTTGGTTTTTCGAGACAGGGTTTCTCTGTGGCTTTGGAGCCTGTCCTGGGACTAACTCTGTAGACCAGGCTGGTCTCGAACTCACAGATATCCGCCTGCCTCTGCCTCCCAAATGATGGGATTAAAGGCGTGCGCCACAATTTTGCTACTTTTATGAACCATAATATGACCAAGTGATATTCAGGATATGTGATATGCGACCCCCATGAAAGGGTCATTTGACCATAAGGCATCGCAACCCATAGGCTGAGAACCATAGATCTATTCCATATACATGTAACTGTTCCTCAGACTCTAGGCAAGCAACGATTTCAAGTATTTGAAGTTTTACTTCTGTGGAACAGACAAGTAAGTCCTCTAGGGTAAGAATCATTTTTTTTTTTGTTATAGATGAAGTAATTCTTTTAGAAAGCCTGAGTGTGGGGTTCAGCCTTCAATTTTTGCCATTAGATTTGCTGTGTGAATTAAATGGAGAGAGACCACACAGAAACAAAGAGAAAATTGGTAGTGTTAATGAGAAAATATAATAGGAACTGTTGTGATTTGAAGTCTGTAATAAATCAGCTTCATCTTTGTATTGAGCAAAGCATTGAAAACATCAAATTCTAACGACCCATATTCTTTCCATAATAAATTCCATTGTAAGATATCAACAAAATTTGCAACTTGGAGATATACATCTCTCAATTTTTGAAATGAAAGCACAAATAAGTTAATTGTAATAATATATTTACTCCCACTCCATCTCTTCTATCCTAATGAAAAGTGAGCAAGGAAATACGTTATATCAGAGAAACACGACCATGGAACTTCTCACTCATGGAAGACTAGATTTTACAATCTCAAGAAATCCATGAAATTCAAAACAGAACTCTCAAATCTTGACCTAGTGAAAATAACTCCAGAAACATTACTGTCCATTCTTGGTCAAAAAATTGATGAGGTCAGTGTATGCTTACTTCAATTTTGAGGAAAGGCCCAGTTTTGAACAACTTTGGCCTAAGATAAGCATATTTTAAAGCAACCAATGATTCTAACATTATTTCTCTTGAGAGTTTTGATTCATTCAAGTAGAAAATTTGGTTGACTTTCACAATTTACTTGAATCAGTGCACGTTTGGAGTGCCAATTAATAAGTTTAATGCTTATGAATGTTTTCTTTTCTACAAGGTAATTTGTAGACTTGTGCCAAAAGAAAACTGACACTTTGAGGTCACAAATAACAAATAGAGAAAAAAGAAAGTATTTTTCCTCCATTCTGTGCACATTATCTTAATATGTGCAGTGTGGCAGATGTGATCACATCAGTGTTGAATTGGATGTCTTTCGTACATTGGGGAGCAGAGTATTGAACACTGACAAAACAGAGCAATTTTTTAAATAACCTGTGTTCAAATTACTGCAAATTATGAAATTATGCCAGATGAACTCATTTTGTTCTCCAGCCACTTCTTAAAGAGTTACTGGGACATAAAATATTGAGTGAAGAGAAGCATTAATGAGAGAAGGAGCAAGCCTAGCCATTACACTAGGGAATGACAGCTCAACATCTGAATATTCTTTTCAGAAATGATTAAATTCATAACTAACAGCTCTACGAGTTGTGCTCTGAAAATATAGTAGCTATTTCATTTTACAGTGTGGTATATAGTTAAGTCATATAATTTTACTGGGATCTTGTGGAATAAGCGCCTACTCTTAGCATAGAAAGAAACAACTGGCCACAAGGGCATTTTCTGAACAGCAGGATAAGATAGAAATTTTGTACAAACATGTTTATTCCTATATTAAAGAATGTAATCAAAGTCTCTAGAGTGAGGATTTTATTGTTAAAATTTACTGCAAACATATAATGGTAACCTTAGTTCTTTACTATAGTATTTTTGGGGTTTTGTGTTTAAAATATTTCCCTTACCATAGTTGAATAAAAGTAAATAAAGCAATTTGGAGGAGATGGCTCATCAGGTTAAGTGATTGCTACACACACATGCACACAAGAATCAGAAATCAGATTCCCAGAGCCCACAAAAAAGCTGGATGTGTTAGAACCCCACTTGTTATCCCAGTTTACAGAAAAGCAAACTCCTGAACTGGCTGGATCTGAGAGCTCTGACTTCAGTGAGAGAGTCTCCTTCAGGGAATGAATTCGAGAATTAAGAGACTCCTCGTGCCACACACCCACATATTCACACAGACACATACATGTGACCACATGGGGACAGATGTGCACGCATGACCACACACATACACGCATAATAAACTACTATTGTATTATGATAGAATTCTGTATTTATTAAACAGTCCTGAAAAATGACTCTGGTTATTTGAGACAACATTGGTGTAATTCAAAGAAGTTTGTGAAATACAGCAATCCAGGCAGAGAATGATAAATGTTACCACACATGTATGTGGGATTACTTTATTAAAACAGAGATTGCATACCAGAGGCTACAGTGGAGAAGAACAGGAAAATGTGAGGATGTTGATCAAAACGTTCCATGACGCAGTCAGAGTGGAGTAAAACCTTTTAGTAATTTATTGCATCGCCTGGTGACCACAGTTAATGATAATGTACTTTATGTTTTCAAACTGCTAAAGGAACGAATTATACAATACTCTAACTAGAAAATGGAAACTTGGAGATGTAATAGCTATATTGATTACTTGATTGAAGAGTTTTCACAGTCAATACACGGAATAAACCATCACACTTTATGAGTATCTGTCAATTAAAAACCAAGACCTTCAGAAAATTTTTATTGTTGCCATTTCTTGCCTCTTCTATTACCAGAAATTAATATTTATTCTTAAGAAAGATGGAAAGAAAGAGGACCCGGAGGATGGCAGAGCCATGGTTTTCCTCAGTATCCATGGCTCTGTGCCTGTGTTGCCTGACATGTCTGCCAGTTGCCTGGAGAATAGTTTTCTAAGCTCCTGGCTATCCTTACTTGAAGAACATGTCCTTTTCTCCCCAATGTTCTCGGCAAGGGTGTTGTGTCTTTTATAGTGCATCATTTTACCAGAATCCTAGATAACAGACTTCCTTTGCTTCAATATTTTCTACTTGGAGTACTTTGGAAGCCTGTTGCTTGGCTTTTACTCTCTAACTGGTAACCCTGGTAGAAAATGGTTTGCATTGTACGAGTCCTCAGAAGCCTACTGTGACTGTGCTTGAATAAGTTCCACTGAGTAACCTCATAACCATGTCCACAAAGGCTTCATGTTAATTTACATGATCCCATGTTGGGTACCGTTTGTTGGCTGGAGTTTTTGTTCTTCCAGCCTGCTCCCAAATAACCACACAGGGACTTGTTATTAATTATAAATGCTCGGCCAATAGCTTAGGTGTGTTCCTAGCTCTTACAACCTAACCTGTTCCTATTACTTTTCCATTTATGTGGTATTACATGACTCATTGCTTGTTACCTCATTTTCTACAGTCTTGCTCCTTCTCTTTCTGGCTGCCAAATCTGCCCACCTTTTTTTCTAGCATCTCTCAGTCTGAATCTCCTACCCAACCTCCTTCTGCCTGGTTTTTGGCCAGTTAGCTCCTTATTAAATCAACGAGAGCAATGCATCTTCATAACATACAAAAGGATTATTCCATAGCAAAATGCCACATTTGTACATTTTCTTTACTAAGTCTATTGTGCATCAGTTCATTATTTCCTCATGTGAGGACCATTATGAAAAATAAAGGTAGACTAATACTGATATCTGCAAGTGGATAGAAAAACTAAGAAGTGGCAAAGAGTACACGAGAGACAATGATGTAGTGTTCCAATGCACTTGAGCTGGCCTCCAGTCTAGAACTGACTGACACATGGCCCCTCAAAAGAAGAAACCATCTTATATTTTTATGACTCAGTCACATCTCTTCACTTACATTAAACAAATGAAAAAAAGAAACATTTTCAGAGAATTTACATTGGAATTTGTACGAATTAGACAAATCCCAAACTAAATGTGATCCACCATACCCAATGGTTAGTCTCTGCAAACAGAAATTGTCTGAGATTATAAAACACACATGAATCTCAAGGTTTAGTTGCTGATAATTCTAATTCTATCTGCAAAACTCTATTTATCCTCTTAGAAATTAATATTAGGATTAGTCACAGTTTCTGTGATCTGTCTTATGGTTGCCATGTCAGTAGACTCTGACAATATAAGAATTTCCCTGAAGCAAATACCCTGGAGTTCACTACCAAACAGAATCCCAGGAAACCAAACAAAGAGTGAGCAAAAAATGAGAGAATTGTTTTATTAAATGTCATCTCCACCTGTTTTAGATATGTTTGCCAATGCTTTGTGGATGTCCTGGGTTGTCTGAAACCTACTGAAATATGAGCTGACAGCTGTTTTGTGGTCACGCTGAAAATCTCTCTTATCATATTAAATACTACAAATAATGGCATAGTATTAAAATAATAATCCACAAGCAAGAATCTCCATAAAAGGTTTTCAGCTGCAAGAGGTAATAGCTGGTAAGCAGATCTGTAGTTTATTAAGCTAGCACTGTAAATACAAAGCAATATTGGAACAGCTGGTGTCTCTGTGATCATACTATTAATCTTCTCCACAGAGAGTGTGACGAGAAGTGATATTCATTAATAATTTCAGAAACTGTTCACAAAACTCAATTGATGATGCAATTTGCTTGTTATTTCAAAATCTGAATGAATTCCATTCATTTAAATGCATCATAGAATTAAGCTGATTTCATACATGATATTTATATTATATTTTAAACTGTAATACTATTTTATTTACATATAGTAATTAGTTGTCTGCTAAATTAATGTCTGCACTGGTACTGTAAAATTAAGCAAATTTTGAAATTTTTAACATGACCCTTGAAAGTTCAGACGAACCTACTTTGACAATGGAAGTGATGATAAACAATAAGCAAACAAATGAAGAGTGCATAAAAATAGTTGAGTGCAATCAGTCCTTCAAATCCTTGAATCTATAGAGGTTAGCGATTATAAAATGGATATTTTATTGGTACATATTTTCATAAACACTAGCTTATTTTCAAGTTTGTGTGTGTGTGTGTGTGTGTGTTCATGTGTGTCCCTAGATGTGTGTTTGGTCAAGTGAGAGTGGATGCGTGGAAGTCAGGGGTCAATATTGGAAGCTTTCCTCTATTGTGCCCCACGTTACTTTACCGTTTGTGGCAGAATTTCTCACTCTTACTGGAGCCCTGTGGCTTGGGTAGACTGCTGGGTCAATGAACTTTGGAGATCTGACTCTCCATCATTCCCTCCACTTCCTTGGATTAGCTGGGAGTACAGGTGTCTTCTACCATGCCCAGCTTTTACTTGGATAATGGGGATACAAATTTAAGTCAATGCAGGCAAGCATCTTACTCAAAGAGCTCCAGCCCTTTGGGACACTGTATTTTTAAACAAATATTTAATTTCAAAATTTTTTGTAGATTTATACAGTAAGGCCATGCTTCATCATCCATAGTAAGTTCTGCCCGTCACCAGTATCATCTGTTTGTGGTACGATAGTTACAAATCACGTGTAATACTTACACATTATATTAGTGAGCTATTATTTTTATAAATTAATTAGTATTCACAAAATTCAAACTTATTCACATTTCCTTAATTTCAATAGAGGTAGGTTTTCTAGAGGATATTTAATTCTTTGTTCCATTTGCGGATCTTGTCACAATAGCTCAAATGTCTTCTTTTTTGTCGTCTGTGTCATTTTAAGGGGCACTTAGCAGTTGTTTGAGTTAATATTCTTTTACTGGGAATTTGTCCAGTGATGATATTAGGCTGGGAGTAAAACTACTTCTTCAGTAAAGCCACACACATGTTATTCTTATCATATAATACCCAGTGTACCGACTCTCTCTGAGTTTTGGTGTTTTTTATTATGTTTATTATGTAGATCATTTGGAAAATTAGCAGTTGTCAGAGTTCTCCAGGTACTCTTTTCCTTTATGATTTTCATGTATTTTTTGGAATGAAGTTACCACACAAAGTAAATATATATATATATGTATATATATATATATATGTGTGTGTGTGTGTATATATGTATATATATATATATATATATATATATATATAGAGAGAGAGAGAGAGAGAGAGAGAGAGAGACTGTACACAAATCCCACACCTCCTGCCTCGAAAGTCAAAAGCTGTTCTTCCCAATGGGTAAGTTTTCAGTAATTATATGCTGCCTCTTTGAGGGTAGACCATGTATGAGAATTATTTCATGTGGAAGATCTTTAAGTTCTCCATTTTAAGTGTTCATCATTTATAGTGTTGGGACGGGGTCATGGGTACTTAGTTATACGTAGGGTTAACAGTTCATTACTGGAATGTATTTTGCCTTCTCACACATTCAACTTACTGTTTGAAGGGCTTATTTACGAGTGAAATTCACAGTAGCTTTACAAATACATTGCTGATATTCAGTAAGTTGTCCTTTCAAGTAAACATAAGTTCAGAAATGGGCTGGTAGACTTCTTTTTGATTTAAAATAAGATTCCTACCTTATCCAGATCCACTTGATCCTTATTTGGAGATGGCCACCTACACTCGTATAGGGCTGGAGAGATGGCTCAGCTGTTAAAGGAGAGGCTCACAACCAAAGTAGGATACCAACTTCTATTTCCTTATTTAATGTTTCCCCTCAATTGTTGTCCCTTGCATTCTAGAACAGAAATTGATCTTTGAATAATATGAGCACAACAAAAGATTTCTCTGTGTAGTTCTGCCTAGTCTGGAGCTGCCCTCAATCACAAGATCGCAAGAGAGCTGCCTACCTCTGCCCCCAAGTGCTGAGATTAAAGGCATGTGCCACTATGCCTAGCAAATATCAAATATACCTAGAATGTGTATATATATATATATATACATATATACATGTATATCAGCTAATGCCAGCATTGAACTATTTTCAAGTATATTAAGCTGAAGAACTTTGTTCACAGTATTTCAAGACATTAGTCACGTAAGTCAGTGGGCATTAAACTGTAATTTACTTACCATCATTTCATCTTGCAAAAGCAGTGGAAACTTGTGCTTGTAGCTATGTCACTGGGTGAGATAAATTTCTCCAGTTGTTATAAGTTTAGCTCTTCTGCAAACTCAAGATGCTTGTCACAGATATTATGAACAATGACTAAGTCCTTGATGGCAAACTTAACGATGAAGTGTACTAAATTGATCAATGGATGTTTAGTGTGCAGTTTTCCTATCAGAGCACGCCCTGGTCAAAGCACTATAGCAATTCAACCACTTGCTTTTCATGAGAACCTGAAAAGCACTTTACACAGAATGCATTCTTAAGAACTATGTCCACCTCCAATTTCCTTTTTTATGTTTAATGGATGGTGCTAAGGAGAAGGCTGTTCTTTTTAACAGAGCTTGGCATTCCATTCATCACCTCAAGAAATGATGTGCACCAGCGGACATGCTGAAAGATGAATGATAGGCAATGTCTTTGCTTTGTGTGATGACATCCGATGATCCAATCACTGCTCTTTCCATCCTAGATCAAAAATGGTCTTTGCTTAATATGATCCCAACAAATGATAGACACAAATTGGTGTTATTACCGGGATTAATACACACATACACACACACATACACACACAGAGGGGGAGAGAGAGAGAGAGAGAGAGAGAGAGAGAGAGAGAGAGAGAGAGAGAGATGTGTATTTGTTGTTGTTTTTTTTTTTTTTTTTTTGAGACATGGTATCTTTGTGAGTGAAGAATTCAAGTGAAAGTGCTTCCGGTCAGTCTGTGGTAGCGCACATCTTTAATCCAGTACCCGGGAGACAGAGGCAAGTAGATCTCTGAGTTCGAGGCCAGCTTGATATACAAGAGCTAGTTCCAGGACAGGCTCCAAAGCTACAGAGAAACCCTGTCTTGAAAAACAAACAAACAAAAAAGGGAGAGGGCTTCCAGATCTGTTGCTACACAAGAGATTGAGTAAGAACAATGGAGGTGTTTAGTTTGTACTCTATTTCCATCAGCTACTTACTGCTTTTCCAAAGGAGCTACACAGGAAGCTCTTAATTGGAAGGCTTACAGCCCTTAAGTAGAAGACTGTGCTTTCATTCACATGAGGAATTCTATATGATTCATATATACTTTTAAATCCTGCCTAGTCTCTCCATGAAGTGAGTCTCTCTTTAAATTCTTTGATATTAGTGGGGTTAATAATATGTTGTATTAACTCCAAGTCTTTCATCCAGGAAACTTCAAAGTGCTTTTTCATTGACACGCACCATGGTCATTTATTATAACCACCAATTGTTTTTATGACTGATATCAAACTTAGGAAACATTAAGAGTATAAAGTATAATTTGGCGTAAATTTTCGAACACACACCTCTTCATCGTAACTAATTCTCTTATCTCTTTAGAGTTTGTGACGAATTAGAAGGAAATGTACTTCCATGTAGCAGCTGGCTTTGTAACATCTGCTTTTTTATAATTGCACTTTAATGTAAAATAGCTTGTCTTGATTTTAAAAATATATTATAGGGAATATTTTGTCTCAGACTTAAGGTTCCCACAGTAAAAATTTCATATATTAATATATGCAAATATATTCTACATTGGCCTTTTAATCCTCTTGGGCAATTACTGAAATAATTCATAGACCTGTTCTTACCAGTAAGGAGGGATAAATTAAATTTGTCAGGACACCAAAGAAGCATTAGATAAATTATGTTCCATCAACCTAAAAGATAACTAATTCTACAGAAACGAATCTGTTTATGACTTAACTCTTGGATTAAGCTTATATTGGATTTTGAGGGTGCTAATGAATCCACTGTTTAGCCAGCTCTTATTTAGCGGAGCACAGTATAAAATTCCTTTCCACTCTGCTCACGCATTATCACAGGGATGGAGAAACTAAATTGCTTTTCTACATGTGACTAGAAATCTAAGATCCAATCATGTTTTAAAATTCTTTTGTGATTTAAAAGCACCTCTGCAAGAAGCAGCATATGGGAACTAATAAAAATCACAATGCTCATTGTCACATTACAGTATTTGCCTCTGCTGCTCACACTGACACTGCACGGGCCTGTTTCTTCACTGCCTTTAACTGTAAAATAGGGGCAAGAATGAATACACTTGAGCTCTTTGTGGAATTCATTGCTTTTTTCCCTTTCTACAATATGTCGTGGTTGTTTCCTATTGGTCAAACAAACTAGGGCTTGATCATAACTTACCTCATTCCCAGAGTCAACAACACTGGCAAGCTGCATGAGGATGAAGATGCCACCCAAAGCTATGGGCCGGAAAATGAATGCTCTTCCTTTTTCTGAAATTTAATCTAAATAAATGAGAATAATGCCAAACAGCACAGGTCATTTCTGAGTGGAGACTAATTCTTACCATTATTTTCTTCCAATTGTTATTTCAGGACTCAACGTTGACCTAATGCTGATTGTTCTATTATGTATAGTGACAGAAGTATTAGACAAAATATTGGAAGATACATTTATTATGGTGAAGTGTTGAATAAGGGAACTCTATTTCACACCTTAGTATATAAAGGTGAAGTTTATTGGGTCACATAACTTAAAAATAATGATTTTTAAAAGCTATATCCTAGAATATAGAGCTTACAAGAGTGCAAGATAGACTGCTTGCCACCATTTGGCTAGGTTTTCCGTAACCTGGACAAAGTTTTTTTCCATGATATTTTAGAAGGTCAGGCAGAACAAAAGTTTCACTCCACTGTATTTGTGCAATGCCTCTTCCTTATTAGTTAGTAACGAGTTCTGCTGTCATCTGCTAGGAGTCACATATGTGACATGTCCATTTTGGGAAGCATGTGGTTCATTCAGTGAAATGTACTCTACCCATGGAGCTAATAAAAAACATATTCAGCTCTGGAGTTTGCTGGGGTAGAGGATGGGACTAGGACAACCTGCCTGGACTGCACAGGACATTAGGGAGGGATTGTGTTAGAGCCTTGGTCCCAGCAATGAGTACTGGACTGGCACTAGTTACAGACAATCCCTTCCTCAGAGGAAGAAGACAAGAGAATCAGAAAAGGAAGTACTATTCTTTCCTCTTTTTTCTTTAATTTTTTTTTTGAGAATTTGAAACATAAGTACTCTATACCATTTTCACCTTTTCCTCTCTCCATCCAACTCCTGCTATGCCCCAAACTTCCTCTCAAATGATTTACTTTGTCTTAATTATTATGGACACACAGATTTCTGCCACATGTGTTGATAGAGACTGCTGATTTGTTTCCCGGTCTCCCAGACCCGAAATAATCACTCAGAAACTATATTAGTTACAACACTGCTTGAACCTATTCGCTTATGCGTGTTTCTAACTAACTCTTACATCTTAAATCAACCCATCTCTATTAATCTGTGCATCACCATGAGGTTGTGGCCTACAGGCGAGGTTCCAACATCTGTCTGCTCCAGTGGCTACCTGACATCTCCTTGGCTCTGCCTACTCTCTCCCAGCATTCAGCTTAGTGTTCCTTCCTATCTCTATTCTGCCCTATCACAGACCAAAGAAGTTTCTTTATTTATTAACCAATAAAAGCATATACAGAAGGAAATCCCACATCACACATGTTTATAAACTTAGTGTAGTCTATTTAGTGTTGCTTATATGTATACCTAATTAGAAGTACTACTCTTTTGGTAATGTATTTTCAGTGTTCCTATTGATCATTGTTCTAAGGACACGTATCATACATAGGAAAAACCCCTGTCCTCACATAATTTACTATATTGGGAGAGGCAGAGTCCAGGTATTAGTGCACTATACATAATATGGAAATTATTAGACTGATGTCAATCTAGAGACTGTCTTTCTTAGATTATTTTATTCCTGACTTGTAGTCACCATACTTTTCAGCATGTACTATATTGGTAGAAAATTTTTAAAAAATTCTCCTCACAGCTGAATATTGCCTATATTAGACACCAAATCTCTAAAGGTGCAGTTATATAATTTTAAAACCCTTACAATATAGATCTTTGAATTTCATTAGAAAAATGAATTCTCATATGCCTTTTGCATGTTGCTTTAGCTGTTCTTTAGAAACCTTTTCTCACTTTCCTGAATGATAAATGTTTCTATGAGAATAGTATGACTCCATGGCAAAGATAAAATTGGTTTCTATTCTCTTTTTCCTTCAGAGTTCTTCACAGTCCCCATGGACTGGATGCTTGAAAATGACTCTGTAGTGATCCTGTTAGTACCTAGGATACTTTTCCCTTCTTTTCTACAGAGTGAATAAAAATAAAACAATTTTAAAACATCTTTTGGTTCTTTGTGAAAAAAAAAATGCTAGGTGGCTCTTGAAAGTGAAGCATCAGAATGCTTCATCCATAGTGGTTAGAAGGGAAGAAAGTTTTAATACACAAAGGCATTCTGATTAACTCCTTCTGATTAACTCAACTGTATTAGATGAGCCTAGTACCACAGTTGGCAGACACTCTAATTAGCTATAAATTTTAAGGAACTACTCTTGTAATAGTTTTGCCAGCTTCCTGGGATAATAAGCTCTTCCAGATTCCCAGTTTTACAACCCCCCTCCAGGGGAGGAAAAGAGAATATAGATTAGCATGAAAAAGATATGCTTTCTGCATATTTCCTAAAAATTTGTAGGAGATACTAGGAAAGTGTTTTTCAAATGGCAGAGGAATATAGAATATCAATCTTCAAGTATACTCTGCAAAGTCAAAGCAGCTTGTTTTTACAGTTAGTTTTATGAATCACGTCTTAATGCTCATGGATTATAGTAGGAAAATGGATTCTTAAAACAATTATTGCTAAATCCAAGTAACATATACATTTTAAAGAAAAAGGTATAGTCTAAACTTAAAGCTCATTAACAAATAGATAAAGATGGCACACATTCCTTTATATAATGTGAAAACATCTTTATGCTGTAGCGGGTCAAATGACCTTTTCACAGAGGTTGCCTAAGACTATTGGAAAACATAGATATTTACATTATGATTCAAAATAGTAGCAGAATTACAGTTAGAAAATAATTTTATGATTGGTGGTCACTACAACATGAGGAACTGTATTGTAGACTCAGAGCAATAGGAAGGTTGGGAAACACTGCCCTGAGGTATGAGCTTCATGTTGCAACTAGAGATCCTTTGCTTTTAGAAGTTGATGGTGAATGTTTCATTTTCATAGTCTGTACAGTGGTTTACGACTGTTTAACATTTCTGAGTTTTTATAACTTCTAGAATTTCTGATATAATTAGCTTTCAACAGTATAATGTCTTGACTTTCTTCTTATCTTTGTATCTGAGAGACGTTTGTCATTTGCTTCGATGTTACTATGACTCCGAAGATTAAATAGCATGTGTGTGCAGTTTCTATGAAGGAAAATTGAATGTACAAATGCTAAAAAGAAAATGTTCCCCCTCCTCAAGGATTGATGTTACATTTGAGGCTGTAGAGATGGCTCACTGATTAATTCTGATTACTACTCTTATAGAGGGTTGATGTTCGGGACTCAGCATCAGCTTTAGGCAGCTCATAGCTACCTGTAACTCGGCTCTAGGGGATCTGATACCTCTAGCTTTCATAGATACCTGTGCATACACATACACACAACTAAAAATAAAATAAATTTTTAAATACTACATGGCCATGAATAAGTATTATACAAGTATTCTTTATTAGATATAAAGAGTTATTGTTCTTTAGATGTTATCTTTCTGGTTAGTGTTGAAATGAAAAAAAAATTCAAATACTTGTTCCTTTGATGAAGGATTGACCTGGGCAAAGATATAGGTAATGCAACTGTATAAAACAATATTAGAATAATGTTATATTATGGTCGAACAATATATGAGAGTTGAATATATAGTAGTCATTGACTTTTCTTCCATTATCAAAGTGAAGTAGTTAGAGAGCCATCCACAATGACTGACTCAAACAAAATAGGTTTGTCCTTATTTGCTGGGATCTAAGGCCCAAACTAGAATTAGAATAAATGACAGCAATCTCAATTTCTCAGTAATGAGGCACCAAATAATATTTTAATGATTACTTCAGCATAGGTTATATGTAGGCTTTATAGTTTTTATTTAAGCTATGAACAGATATTAAAATCAATGATTTGTTGTAATGATTCAGATTGGATTGACATCCCTAATAGGTCAATTGGATTACTTGAGTGACTTATGGAATTAAAATATATTTTAGCTTGTTAATCAATGAAATAAAGCATCAATAAAATATGACACTTAAATACATTATATGTGGTGTTTTTTCATATATAGAAAATCATATGCCATGCTCTTGCTGTATAAGCACTCAATAAATCATAATTACTACCATGGAGATAAAATTCCATTCAATTCTAAAATAAGCTTCTGATTCAGTTGGGAAGAAAATCACACCAATGAATGGACCTGGAGGCTGCGCAGTCTAGACTTAGCGTGGGATTCTGAGCTGCCTGTGTTATAAAGAGGAAACTAGAGCAGTTTTGTTCTAGCCTTGCAGAGGTCAGGCACAGTGAGACCAGGAAGCAAGTGTCTAGGGCACAAGAAACCAAACCCCAGGTAAAGGGAATCATGTCTGTGGCCCATTTTTGATTTCTGAAGGAGTCTTCTCGGCTAAAGATCAGGACAAAAAGTTGTTTCAGGAGAACAGACTCCTGTGGCTGCAGAACTTGCTACATTTCTTCCTGTTCTTATTGATCTTGGGCCAAAAGTAAGGGACGTTCCAATCCTAATGTACAAAAATCATCAACAATCCAGTTTGTGATTTTTGATCATTCCAAAAAATAATTCATTTTTATCAAGTTATATGCAGATTTTTTTCTCAATATTCCCAGGAGATTTTTCTTAAAGGCTTCCAACTTGAATAGCAAAATCCAAGGACAGTCAAACCCCTTGTGTAAAATGACATGATATTTGCATTACCATGAATTATCACTTCATGAGTAAAATATGTAAACCGAAGTCTAAATTTTTGTGGCTGAGGGCTAATAAAAGTCAAATAAATAAAAAAGAAAATTGAATCAGTTTGTGTATTTTTCACATCACTTTTTCTAATTCATTTTTGAAAAGTATGGGAAGAAATAGATGAATGAAAATAATTACATATATAAAAATTTAACATGAAAATTAAGTATTTTTGTTTCAGTAACCTGTATAAACATTTTTGGCTGACCAACAGTAGTCATATGTATTTATGGGGTACAGTGTGATGTCTAGATTCATATATAACTTGCACAGTGGAAGCAAATCCTGGTAGCCAACACATTACCTAAATATTTAGCACTTCATTATGTAGGAGACAGTAAATGTCTTCTTTTGCTATTTTGAAAATTCGATGATTATTAATTCTGCTCATGCTATTCTGCAACATACCATCAAGTTTTATGGCCCCTATTTTACTGCAACATTGTATGTCTTGTTAGACCTTTCTGGTCCCTCCTCCCACCTACTTCCCCTATCATCTGGTCAGCCTCCATTCTGCTTTCAACTCCTTTGAGGGAGCATTGTTTGGATTCCATATTAAAGGGCCTGGTTTTCTTTCTGTACCTGGATTGTTTCACTTAACATAATGACCTCCATGTCCACTCATTCATGGCAGATAAAAGGATTTTAGCTCTCATGGCCAAGGACTATTTTCTTACTGAGTCATTCAATGATGGACATTTAGGCTGATTCGCCAGCTTCTCTGTTACAAATAGTGCTGTGATAATGTGATAGTGCCTCCATCTCTTCACGACATTATTTTATTTCCTTCGACTAAGTACCCAGTAATAAGATTATTGGATTACACATTAGTTCACTTTTCCTTTTTTTTAAATAGAAACCTCCATACATCAATTGCTATGACTATACACCGATATATTTTAGAAATTTTCTGAAAATATGCATTTGTATGTGATTATTTGGTAATTACATTATTTGGTGATTATTTGGTAATTATATTTTCAAATATTTATCTTAAAATAATCTAATGAATAATCTCTAAATATACATGTTATTTTCTTCCTCTCATGACATTGCTCACTTAATTCAGAACATGAATCAATACATTTTAGTAAAGACATCCAACTTGTAGCATTGACAGTTATAATAATGATAGTTACTTCCTCTGTTTCGCTTTAGAGTTCAATACAGCAAATGAAGCATACTGCCGAGTTTAAGATGTTTATAATTCTGCCACAGAATATGTAGAAGTCATTTATTAATTATGTGATTATTGACACTAAACACAGGAGACAATGTTCAATGATGAAATTCATGAATGACTGAAGGCTGCCCATTGATTTTATTTGTAAATATAAAGAAATTTAGAAAATGTTCTTTCCTACTACAGCATTTGTGAACATAAACATTAATGCCATAGAGGCAATTTTCAGCATCTTGTTTACTTGACGCTTGAGTAAAACTTGTGAATTTTCATTACCTAATAAATCATTTTTTTGATTTTATTTATCTGGTTATGACCATGATGCATCCTAAGTTATATGAAGGTATGTGATTGTGTCAGGTACTTTTTATTTCAAAATATTTTTATATTCACATTATAATTTCTTACCTGTAGGAAACTACCAGTTATTTATTATCTATTCAGCAGGAAGTAAAGGTCATTTGATATTTACACAAACTACATTAGTCAATGAAGATAAAGTTGATCAAACTAATAATATTCTTCTGGGATAAGAAGCAAATAAACTCATACTAAAGACACTCAGTGAGATGATTTAGAAGGGGAAGCAGAATCAATAACCCTTATGTGAAGTGAGTGACAGACAGGTGAGAAGACCAAATAGGAGGGGGAAATCCTCCTAGTAGGAGTACCTGGGACAGGAGAAATAACCGAGTCCTTGAACAATCTGAAGTTGAGGAACACTCTGTCTACTGTCTAAAAAAAAATACAGTTGAGTTTTGCTGATTTGTTTCATTTTGCTTACATTTTGGAGTAAAGCACGAATGAGTTGGGAGATGAGTTCTGAGAAAATGTCCCCAAACTGTAGCTTCCCAAAGGCTAGAAAGAAATGACCCTGAGCTGAGAATATATCTTTGGAACACCAGACTGGAAGCTTTCAGTCATAAGCAGAAGTTGGCGTAGTTGCTGGCAACTTTTAAAGGGTGGGATTCCTGCCTTTTATTTCCAGTATGCCCTAGGGAAGATGTTAGCAAAGAGCACAGCCCTGCCACCTCCGCTGTGTAATCAAGCTCCATTTATCTTAATAAACCTAGCTTAAAATCAAAGAGGTAGAACTATCAGTTCACGGTTACAATAAATCACCTCCGTCAGATAACCAGATTGCCTTTCTTTTTAATTACCTGAGCTCTTCTTCTGTCTTTGTGTGTGTGTGTGTGTGTGTGTGTGTGTGTGTGTGTGTGTGTGTGTTGGTAATGGTGGTGGCTGTGGTGGTATGGTGGTGGTAGTTTTTTTTTTTTTTTTTTTTTTTTTTTTTTGGTGTGAGTTTCCTTGGCTGTCTTGGCCCTGTAGGGGTTATTGAATCTGTCTGATTGAGAGAATAGAAATGGAAACAAAAAGGAAGGTAGGGATAAAGGAGAAAGCAACCATGGAGTAAAACACTATGTCTGATTTCAATTGGTGCTTCTGCCTTTTTAACCCTTTCTAGAATGCGCACTATAAATTGTTTTATTTGAGTTAATGCAAAATATTGATGTCTGGGTGTTTTACCTGGTTCTGTGCATCAGTCATAACCATTTTGATTATCAACAGAGGTGCAAGTATCACTTTAACATTCGTAAAAGGTTCATGATACTGTGACCAAACCTAGTGGAGACAAAAGCTGTACCATCTCATATCACAGTCTTTTGAGGGTTTTTAAACCCCTCCCTTAGCTCTGAGCTAGTCACTAAGATTTCCGTCTACACATATCTTAGCAAACCCAGTTAATTAACTGATCCTGTAGTGTTGGTCCCACGGCCGAAGCCCCTGGCTTAGCCTACACAAGTACCTATTGCGGTTCCTGCTCTCCTTCCTCATTATAGGAGAGAAGACAGAGCAGAGGAAAGCAAGGCCACCCTATTCATTATGTATAGCTCATTAGTTCCCTGTCAACTTCCCTTTACCTTTAATCAATTGAAAGAAAACAGCCTTACAGCTTTTTAGGAGGAAACACATGGAGCTGCAGTTCATCGGCGCTCTGTAAAGTTACTTTTAAACGTGCAGGCGACCTCCAGTCTGCGTCTTCACCATGTTGCCTCCCAAGCATCCTGTGATCAGTAAGAGGAATGGTATCTCACCCCCTCACAGCTCACCCCCTCTCCTCTGTTTCTTCTGAAAACCACTTAGTCATCTCTAAAACATGTTCCCCTTGCAGTAGGCTCCAATCTTTTCTATACATTTCATGGAAGAAAGACAACACAGCTCATTAGTGAAATATGCCTGTAAAATAATGAACTAATAAGATTAGTCATTCTAAGCCTGGTTGTTCTGAAATGTCTGTGTGAATGCTGTATTGTTTCAAAGGGTTGCCCTGAGGGAGGTGGTATTTATTGAGTAGGTGTTGCCTTTCATGGAGGTTCTTCCTGTTATTGCCTTTGGACTAATACTGTTTAGTATTTGTATTAGGGAATTAAAACCAAATTAACAAACAGTGCTTGATGTCATCACCATATTTTTAAGTATGTGTATGTGAATATCTTGGGAAGAATAATAAAAGTTATAAATAGGTCGATACTGAATTTGATTCTGATTTGATTTTATACTGCTATATGAGGTTAGGATGCAGCCAGAACTGATATACCTTGAAGTTTGTACCTCACTTTAGCCATGAGAAATATCTTCCTCTTGGAGACTCTTTGGCTTAAGTAAAATAATCTTAATTTTTTTTTAAGTATATCAAAGTGTTGCAAAATGGTGAACAACAAGATTTTCATACATCATTGAAAGTGTCACCTCTGTGTTGTTTATCATAGACAAGGGTGAAGATGAAATATTTGAAAAACAGATCATTTAATTCAACAATTCTGGTGGAAAAGGATCAAATTAAGTTCTCGTATAGGAAGAGGTATCCAATGTATTACACATTGTTAAACCAGGTTTAGTGTCTCACGCCTGTACCCAAGACTTGGAAGGCTGAAGAATTGCTGTGAATTCCAGACCAGCCTGCACGCTCCACTGTGAGACCCTGTATCAAAACGAAAGCATCCAAATATATCATTATAGAAAGGAGAAATTGTAGCTTAATACAAATGGTTTCTTTCCACTTAAAAAAAAGATTTTATCTATTTTCTGAGAGTAGTATTCTTTCTCTCTCTCTCTCTCTCTCTCTCTCTCTCTCTCTCTCTCTGTCACACACACACACATACACATCCTACGTAAAATTAAGATTTTTATGTACTATTTAGAAAATGAAATTAAAACATCCATTTATATACCAAATTTCCCTTGAAGACAAGCACATATAAAAAGTATTTTTTGAAACTGTGTTTCCACCAAACCAGCCTTCTTCAAATCCCAGAAGTCTTTCCCTGTCTCTGTATTTCTATTGTATTAAAAACCATATTTTGCAGTGTACAGGGTCTGAATGAAGTGGGTTGTGCAAGTGAGCTGGCTAAAAGCTGAAAAATATTGAGAATCATTGGATTAACCTGTAGCTATTTGAATGATATTGAATAACACTAACAGGTTTACAATGGGATTAATTATTCATTAATAAAAATTCTATCTGGGGTTTTAAAAATTAGATATTTTAAGCCAAGAAAAACACACATAATGACGACAACTACTTTTGAACTGATAATAAAACAAAGGCACACGTGTTTCTGTCTTATGAACTGGGCCACTCCATTGCAAAAGCTCTTTGCTCTTTCAGAGGCTTCAAATGGGTCTGCACACACACTTGCTTACAAGCTTAGTCTCAGATAAAGCCAGTTATAGCTTCTTTCATTCTTTGAAGCAAATTCAAAACTCGTACTTTCATGGTATTAAAGACATGAATTAAATAGTCCTGTAATGCCAAGTTTCTTTTAATCCACACCCAAGTTTAAGGACCACTGTCACAATGCCTGAAGACACAGGCCTTAAAGAAGACCTAGGGTAATTTTTGTAACTCAGTCTCACAGCTGCGCCCATGTAATACCTTCAATACCGTCAGTTCCTTCAAGGACCTTGTGAAGATCTGACAGAATGGAGTGAAACATACACCATATAGTGAAAAGCATTGCTTTTATTAGGTTTCAAAATAGAAGTGATTGTGTTGTATTTTACCTTGCATTCACGTTCTTTACTGCAAAATACTATGATTACCTTTGATAAATAAGCAAAAATAGTGACCAAATATAAAGGTAATGCAAAAGGGCCTCAAAAATCACCCTATTCTTCCCCAGATCCCCTCCCATTCTGAAAAAAAAAATATGCTCCCAATCAAACCGAAACATTTAGTAATGTTATTTTGGTTTTAAATAGACCTTTAGAAAGTACTCTTGTTCTGTGTTCTTTATCTTTTTGCTCTGATATCTTGATTAAGATATAAAACTTCCCAGCTCAGCAATCCCTGATGCACATTTAAATCACAATATGGATTCCCTCAACAATACAAAGTTACTTTTCTTTTGGAACTATTGAAAGCATTCCTTGAAAGAAATCACATGTCTGTATAGTGACTACATACACACACAAATGTGTAGTGTCTTCTAAATCATACAGGAGACAATCACCAATTTAATAATATATAATATATGAAACTATCTAAGAGCAGGTCATGTACCTTTATCTGTGTGTTCTAAGATTAAGTCTTAAATACCTTCAGCCTGATTGTGTCGTAATGTTCCGAAAGAGTGAAAAGTACAAAAGAAAAGGAAAATAAATCACATTGAGATCATCAACAGAATCAAGCCATCATGTATTTTGTGTTTATTCAGTCCCTGTGAATGCTGATTACCTAACATGCACAGGTCATTTTCTCTTTAAAATTTGCAAGGGTTATCTAAAAAGCCAAATTTAAATAAAAAAATAATACTTTCAGTGCAAGTGAGTCTTTCAGAATTTTAAGGAGAGTATATTTTTGAAGACAAATTACCACCAGTCCTATAAGAAGAGCTACATTCATGTTTGTGAACTTTTTAGGTATAATTTTAAAAACTTTTGCATATTTTTTAAAAACGCTTTGCTATTGCTAACAAATAGAAATGGTATGGCCAATGAAAGAAGACCTGGTCTTTCTTCCTTCCTATTGTCTGTATGTCAAAAAAAAAAAAAAAAAATAGAAGGCTGTAATAGTTTTTTTTCTGCTTTATTATTTTTTTCTTTTTTTTTATTTTATTGAGAATGGGAAAAAAAAGTTTCCGCCTCCTCCCAGCCTCCCATTTCCCTCCCCCTTCCCCCCACGCTTCTCCCCCTCCCCCCACTCCTCTCCCCCTCCCTCTCCAATCCAAAGAGCAGCCATGGTTCCCTGCCCTGTGGAAAGTCCAAGGACCTCCCCTCTCCGTCCATGTCTAGGAAGGTGAACATTCAAACTGGCTAGGCTCCCACCAAGCCGGAACATGAAGTAGGATCAAAACCCCTTGCCATTGACCTTGGCTTCTCATCAGTCCTCATTGTTTGCCATGATCAGAGAGTCCGGTTTTATCCCATGCTTTAAGAAATAGGTCAAATGTATAAGGAGGGAGACACTAGACATTTGGTATTTCTGTTAACTATATGCTTTTTAAATTGAAACTACCTACTTTAATCCTGGTCTCTAATTTTCCACAACTGTATTTTTAAGCCATGAACTCATGTAATAAAAACACTGCTCAAACAAACCAAGCATAAATGCTTTAAAAATAATTAAAGAAAAAGATGGCATGAATTTGAAAGAGAGTCTGGGTGATAGTAGATATAATTAGGAGGGTTTGGGGAAGGAAATGGAAGGGAAAATTTATAAGATTATATTATAATCCAAAAAAATCAAAACAAAGAAATGAAGTTAGTATTGTGATGCTCTAATACTTTACAGACCTAACTTTTTAAACACAGTTTTTAGTTATCTAAAGTTGATCTGAGTCTAACCTAATTATTAAATCATAAGATCATTCCAGTTCTGATTAAATGTCTTCCTTTGATCAATTTAGTATAATTTTTACATATAGACTTTACCATATTTCCTCCACTTATAAAACCCCAAAGATAAACTTTTTTTAAAAAAAAAAAAAGGGAGGGTAAAGAGGATGTGAAAAAGAGTAAAGTCGGTAATGTATATATGTGAAGGTGTCAAAATGAAGCCCATTATTTAAGGTATTAAAGTAATAAGAATCAATAATGATACAATGGAGCATAGTATCAGTCATTGATTAATGCCTTTCTGGAATACCTTGAAACTAAACTAAACTAAATTTTTCTTAATTAAATATAAAGGCCTTTTTGTATTTTTTAAAATATCTATTAAAAATAAACCTGTAATCTCCTAAATCCCTCCCCATTGGCAGCACTCAACATCTACCTCTACACATGGATGCTGCCCTTTAGTCAATTCCAGCTTAGAGTGATGAGTAACCATGGCTCCATCCTATTTTCTCCGTGACATCAGTGGCAGAGAGACAGTCGCAGGCCCTGTCTCCTGGAGAGCTCTCCCATAGGTAGAGTTGGAGTTTCTGTAAGAGAGTTCCTTATAGGAACCTAGTCTGAACTCTACGTTAAAATTAGAAACTGCCAGTTCTATGGGGTTGACAAGGCAAGGTTTCTTATCTCTGGGATTTTATGCACTTCCCCCAAGAAGACTGGCAGGGACTCCATCTCTGGGCAAGAGGGTGACAGGACCCCCTTTGATGATGAGCACCCACGGGCACAGCGGGCAGGCGTTTGCTATTCATTGTGCCGCACAGCTGTGGCAATGGCCTCATGTCAAAAAATGGGGGAGGGCTTCAGTTTAAATGAAAGGGAAGACAGTTCCAGAGAGTGAACTGCTTTAGACTCTGGATTTCTGTCCTCTGGGAAGCTCGAGGTCTACGAGCTAACCTCTGTTTTACTGAAACGTCATAGTTAAAGCAATGTAGCCTCACTTCTGTAAGCGCACACTGAACAAAGTCTCGATGGTCATGTTCTCATGCCCAGAGGATATACGTGCACCTATGACTATCATCATGCTTACTCAAGTGTTGGTGGTTTATCACTATCTTCTCTGTCTCTGTCTGTCTCTCTCTCTCTCATTAGATCCTATGCTTATCATAAAATAGTTTATTGATGCATTTCCATTAGTCTTACATCCTCTGCTTTACTTCAGGATCATCAATGTGGAAGATTTCTTTAACTGTTTAAAAACCTGAAAAGGGAATGTTCACACATGTAAAAATGACCTGTGCAAATCTTGAAAAGTATGCAAGCATGTTCCCTAGACATTTTTATAATTATTGAAAAAGACTATGGCTGGAGACTATTTCCAGCCAGGCAGAACCAAAGGCACCTAAGGAGTTAACCCAAGTTTATGAGTGAATATGCTAATCAGTGCATAATTTATCACTGAAGAAACATATTTATTGTGTCCGCTATTTGATTAGATAGCTTCAATGTTCAATTAATCAGTTGCCTTTCAATATCATTCCCTGAGCTGCTTAATTAATCTGTAGCTCTGTAACCCTATTCATCCTCGGAGCAGTTACTCACCCCACTTCAAATGACAAACCCAGGAACTGTGCCACATAAGGACTTTATGTCAATGTCAGGCGAAGGTTGATAAGTAGCTACCTTCTTTTTTTCTTTATCGGGTTAATCAAACCAATCAGCCTTATAGGATTTACATTTGTCAGAAAATTTTAATGAGTTGAAACTAATGAGGAATAGAAGAGACAAACCAGCAAGAGAATGTTGGCTCTGCTTGGATACCCCAAGGCAGTATACTGCCTTTTATTAAGTAGGGTATGTTTCCTCCTGATTTTCCAGATGAGGAATTTGAAACATACCACTGATTGAGCAGAGACCCGTCTCTGACCCTGTGTTCATTAGCTAGCGATGGGGGATACAAACCCCCATCTTTGAAACAACCTGTTATCTACACATTTATTGCCTTCTGGGAACCATTTATTCCTTCCCTAATGCTATCAATAGTTGCAGTAAAGTTCTATAAATGTGTAGTCCCCCCAAGATGATCTACATATGACATAAGCACCTAAGACACCCGGGATGTAAATCACATCTTCATTAGATCTTGATGGCCTGATCTAATACCATTGCATTTAGCCATTAAAGACCAATACTCACAGCAACAAGAAAGACCAAGGATAATTAAATTACAAGTTTGACTTTAATATATATGTAATTCTGAGAACTGTAGCAGCCTTTTGACAAGTAGTTTTCATTTCCTTAACAAGTAATAACTTATCCAATAATATTTTCCAAATCTTGCTCATACCCTGAAAAGACTACAGATTTTCTGAGCTTATTGGCTGTTAAGTTTTATTTTCTTAGCAACTAATTCTATTAGCAACCAATACCAAGCAACAAAGAGATGGATTTGGCTGAGAATATTAGAAAGTATAAGGGTCCAAACAAACTGACCCATGGTTGGCTCTAAGTATTGAAACATATCACCTTAATGTCATCTTTTTACAATTTTTTAAATCATGATTTCCTCTGTATTGATTTAGTTTTTAGAGGTGATTTGATCAATGTTCTATGTTGCTATGCAGACTTTAAGTCAGTTGCCTTTCTTTCAAGGTAGTTCCTGAAACTGTCAGTCAGGTGCATCCAAATAAAATGAGAATTTTGGAATAAGGTCCTCATTCTGCAGTAATAGGTAGCACCTAAAGTTGAATGGGTAAATAGTAAATGCTCATGAAAGTCTTTTGTATTAGTGATTCACTATATTATAACTAACCTTTGTTTAACTGTTGGAAGAAATTAAGTCAAACACATGCTTTTTATGGTACTGAAATTGAAATACCATTCTTCGACCCAGCAAGATGGCAGAGAGGGCAAAGATACTTGCCAACACACCTGATGATCTGAGTCACATCCTCAGGATCGACATGGTAAAAGAGAAAAACGTGGATCCAGCAAGTTCTCCACTGATGTTCACATGTGCACCATGACACACGTGTGTGTGTCTCGTGTGTGTGTGTATGTGTGTGTGCACACATAGATTAAATAAGTGTAATGTTCTACTTTTGAGTCTTATAATAAGTATACTGGGGTATTTTTGTAAAGTCTGGTTTACATAAAAATAGTTATTAGAGATAAACATTTAAAATATAAATGTTGAAATTGTCAAATAGATAGCAAACAAGTGTGTATACATGGAGTGGAATGGCTTATAAGATACAAATAATCACAATGATGTTATTTACTAAATTTAACTTCAAAAAATAATTTCAGTGTATTGGTACAAGCTTCCTTTCATGACATTTTCTGTGTATTTTCAACAAAAGTATTTTCACACATTTGTAATGATTGTTTATACAAGCTTGAGGAGGATCTATCAAACAACTGTGCATTACTTCCCTGGAATCTATTTCTGTTTTTCCTGTGGTTCCATAGGATAGTGGTATCCTATGCACTCAAGTGCTAAGAAAATGAGGAAAGTAGGACAGAAGTGAATTAAGTCAAATTGTTAAGGCGTGTGTGGGATTGCTCTATAGCTGTGCGGAGAGGACCCATGAGACCAGCACCCCGGCTTAAAGGGAGGTGTGCTGGCCTGCATCTTCATATTCAAAAATATAGAAATCAGAGCTCTATGGTACTGGTGCTCTTTCTCCTGTCCTCACGTCTTCTCACACACTGTCCATTCTTCCTGGAATGCTCTTCCACCCCTGAGTAGTGACTCAGAAAACCCCTAGCATTCCTAGAGGGTGTTGTCAGGAGTGTCTTCCCTGTCATAAGGCTAACTAAGTCATGTCACTATCACCATACTTACAAGCTTGTATCAAGAACACTTATTAAGTCACTTTGAAATTTTAATGACAGTGACTGTGTGGGGTCCATTTCTATATCCCCGAAATCTGGTAGAGTCTTAGGAAAATCACAGGTAAAACAATACATATACCTTGAATGAGCAAAAAGATACTAGAAAATGCAGAAGAAACCTGCTAAACATACTTGTTATAAATAGAAAAATATTTTGGAACTCTTTTGTAACCTTCTTTTCTGTACACTGAATTTTTCCCTTGTATTCATGTGTATTTATGAAAACACACACATTCTTGCATGCACATGTACACATTTCTTGGACCAGCAGAGTCCAAGTTTTCCAAAGTCTCCACTTTGAAGACTTCCATCTCTTTAGAGGAATTGAAGATCATTACCTAAGTCTAAGAAGCTGTTTCAACACAATACAAAATCTATGTTGGGCCAGAGTAAGCTTAAGTTTCCCCCCCCCCCGGATTCCCTGAGCTCTGCCTAATGTTTGGCTATGCGTCTGCATCTGTTTGCATCAGCTGCCAAATGAAACTTCTCTGATTACAATTGAAATGGGCACCAATCTGTACATAGGAGAGAGAATATCATTAGGCATTGTTACATTGACTTCCCCCCACCCAGTCATGTTTGATTCTATCCTACATCTCTGGGTGATCCACCCTGTGGGTCCTGGTGCACCGGGCAGTGTCAGAAGTAGGCTTATTTAATCATAAGAGGGGGAGAAAGGATTGTAGGAACCAGAGGGGGGTCAAGGACACCACAAGAAAACCCACAGAATTAACTAACCTGGACTCATAGATACAGAGAGTGAACTGAGAACCAGGCACCCTGCATGGAACTGATCTAGGCACTCTACGTATATTATACAGTTGTGTAGCTTGGTCCTCTTGTGAGACTCCTAACAGTGAGAACTGGGGCTGTTTCTAACTCTTTTGCTGTCCTTTGGGACCCTATTCTTCATACTGGGTCTCCTTGCCCAGCCTTAATACATGAGGAGGTACTTAGTCTTACTACAACTTGATATGCCATGTTTTGTTGATACTCATGGGAGACCTGCCCTTTCCTAAACAGAAACGGAGGAGTGAATTGTGGGGAATCCACAGAGGGAAGAGTGGAGGGACAGTTAGGGAGGAGAGGAAGAAGGGGATGTTTAATTAATTAAAAAAGATTTCTTAAAACTCTGATGATTCTGCATTACTACTTCAAGTACAAAACATGCATTTGATTTGTAAGACTGGCTGAATCACTGTTTTTTTTATTTGTTTATTGTTTTTAAAAAAAAGCCAGTCAAGTCATGTACCTTTAGGTGGGTCAATGGTAAATCCTATTTCAGTTAGTACATACATAAAAATGCAACAAGTGTGCCAAAAATAAGGATTGCTTTAGATAACTTGTTTTTGGTTTAAGGGATCAGATTTTGCTTTGGGTAATTAACCCATTGTCTGTCACGTGTGTTTTCTGTATACTTATGTACTCAAACTTTTAGTTTCTAATACAGCTTAATTGACAAATTACTTCAAAATTACCTAAATACAAATAAGGGCTACCTCCCTTTGCTACCTGAGGCCCTTCTGATGAGCATATAGTGAAGCGGACACTGGAATGATTTTTTTCCCTTTCATCTGTGAAAGCTAGCACTGTGCACTGTCTATTAACAGCTCTGAGAAAACTTAATTTTGAATCTTCCTTCGCGTCTCCTCATTCAGCTTTCCAACAAGCTACATTTTACTGCTGAAATAACTCTGCTGTGAGATTTCCAACTGTCCCTTTAGCTGGGAATCATATTATTCCCCAGAGCATATTGCTCATCTAGAAACACCTTCCCTACATACATACTGCTTAACCATGGTGCTTGTAACCATGCCCCTGAAGTTACCAAGGAGATAGGCCAGAATGTTTGTTGTATTGCTCATCTTATGTCAGTACTGAGCAACAGATATAAAGTTAATGATTCTACTAAAGAGACCGCTGAATGGCTCAATGATTGCTTTACATTGGTGACAAACTGACCAAGTGTCAGTGACAGCTGACAATAATATGGTGACCAAGATCCAAGCCTAATGTTATTGATTATTGGCAAAATTGTCCTTAACTCTCCCTTCTAATTAAATCATAAGCTACAGGATCAACCACATGGTATGTTTTGTTTTGAAAATACTTTGTGCGTAGTAAGGACTCAGCTCGTAATTACTGAGTATTAAAAGCACATTAACAAATTTTCCTGTGGTGTGTATGAAATTCAAAAATGGAGTCCACATTGTTGTATGATTTACTAAGGAACTACATAGAAAGAGTAGGTTAGCTTCCTAGGGACATTTCTCTTCTTAGATGTTGTTCTTCTCCAGATTATCCAACACTATAATTGATCATTGGGCTTGGATAGGGAAAAAAAAAAAAGTAAGTGGTGGGGGCAAAGGCTTACCCAGCAGAAATGCCAGAAGCATATTTTAATGGATTTTCTGAAAATAGGAAGGTGCACAAGAAAATCTTCAGGGAACTTAAGTTAAGAAGCGTCTTGGGCCAAGGGGGACAGACTCAGAACAGGGTGGGAAAAGGGCAGTCGGTTGAGATAACTCTGACAGACCGTGGTGGGCACGCTGTTTGCCATGACTAATTGCGAATTGATTGGCCATGCAGAAAGGTTATGTTTTATTAAGGGAAACCTTTTCTCCCTTTTGTCGTTATGAAATACGTTCTTCTGCAGATTGTTATCCCCTTCCCATCCTAAACCCTCATTAATTTATAATTTACCACATTGCTTTAAAAGTGCTGCTGAGATTTCCTGTTTCTCTCACGTGTACTGCCTCTAATAGAGAAAGTCAAGTCGGATACAGGCTAAAATGCTTCTTGTCTCAAGGGCTGCATGCCAGACATGCTGGTGCCAAAACTTTCCCCTAACAGTCTTTAGAT
Organism: Alexandromys fortis; assembly: GCF_014885135.2. Classification (NCBI taxonomy): domain Eukaryota; kingdom Metazoa; phylum Chordata; class Mammalia; order Rodentia; family Cricetidae; genus Alexandromys; species Alexandromys fortis. Next base: position 3,262,493 of record NW_026068023.1, on the reverse strand, counting down.
GTTGTAAATGTTTCAAAATGCCATTTGCAGGCACTGCGAATATGAGTCGGGCTCTCCGGTTCTTTCGTAAATCGACAGTGGTTTTCAGAATCTGGAGGCAAAGAGAAACAGCTTCCTAGGGAATCTGTATTAAATTTGAGGATAATAAGCCTCATGGAGTGGGGGCTCACGATTTCATCAAGTACTGATCTCGGGTCAGAGGCAATAGAAAGGGAGAACAGGAAATAAATACCTTAACGGTCATAATCCTTCTCTCTGCCAGTGGATTGGACAGAATCTGGGAAATTGTCAGTGGGAAAGAGGGGTCAGAATGGCTCTCCCATTTTTGTTTGTCAAAAAAGAGAAAGGAACTCAAAAAGCAGGAGTTTTAGCAGCCATGTACTTCGAAATCCATTTTGCTGATATGTAGGGAATAGGAGGATAAATCAACAATGTAAACATTTTGCTATTCTCTAATGTGAAATTCCTAGGAGATATGTAAATATAGTTCTAGGTTCTTTTATTATTATTAATATTATTTTCTGAAACAACCTTTTCTCATTTTACATACCTATTCCAGTTTCCACTTTCTCCCTTCCTCCTGTTCACCTCTCTGTTCCCCCACCCCAACCCCTCAATCCACTCCTCAGAGAGGGAAAGGCTTCCCAAGGGGTGTCAACAAACTCTGACATAACACTTGGAGGCAGGACCGAGGCCCTCCCCCAATAATCTAGACAGAGCAAGATATTCCTCCAAAAAGAATGGGTCCATAAAGCCGGTTCAAGCACTAGAAATAAATCCTGGTCCCACTGTCAATGGCCCCACAGACTGCCCAAGCCTCACGTCTGTCACCCACATTTAGTAGGACTAGTTTGGTCCTATGCAGGTTCCCTTGCTATCAATCCAGAGTCTAAGACCTTTGTGGGCTTTCAAATATATTTAGATTGTGTATGCATGCATGTATGTACAATTGTTTGTGTGTGAGCATGTGTTTGTGTGTGCATGTTTTTGCATGTATGTTTTTCCTGAAAATAGATTATTTTCTCATATAATATATCCTGACTATAGTTTCTCTTCCCTCTACTCCTCCCAGTTCCTTCCCACAGCCTCTGCTCTTTAGAGCCATCCCTTCCTGTCTTCAATTAGAAAAGAACAGGCTTCTAAGATATAATAGTCAAACATGAAAAATAAAATTAAGTAAAAATTTCCATATTGAAGTTGTGCGTGGCAACCCAACAGAAGAGTCCCAAGAGTGGAGCAGACAAGATTCAGAGATTCATTTGTTCACGTAACCAGGAGTCCCTTATAAATAAATACTAAGCTATTATTTGTTATATATTTGTTGCTAGAGGAAGCTTCTCTGATGATGAGTGGATAAAACTCTAATGTATAAGTATAGTAGAATATCATTAGAAATCTTTTGATTGATTTGTTTGTTTTTAGACTAGTCTTCTTTGATTTTACCCTAGGTATTATCTAGTCTGGTTCTTGGTTACCCAAGCAGTGTTGACTACGGGTTCCCTCTCATGGAGTGTGCCTTAAGTCAAATCAGACATTGCTTGGCTACTCCCCCAAGTCCTGTGCTACCATTGCCCTAGTATATCGTGCCAGACAGATTGTAGCCAAAGGTTTTGTGCATGAGTTGGTATCCATGTTTCTCTTTTAGAAGCCAGCAAGTACCCTCTCACATGGAAGAGACTAGAAATAGAAATGAAGGGTCCATGTAGATATCAATTTAACTTCTCCATATTGTGTGAGTTGTGTGGTTGCTTTTCTCAGCAATATGTCCCTGCTGTGAGTATGTGGAGAGCAACCTTTTGTCTTGGCATAAGCATGGGTTGTTTGGTGAATTCCATGTGACTCCTTTGGCCAACCATTCAATTGAATATAACCCAGTCCCTCAACTGAAAGGCTTGCGGGGCTACAGGAGATGACCTGTTGAAACTGTATCCTGGCAGTCCTCATTAGGATCACTTTCATAGATTCCATGAAGTTTCCACCCTATTAGTTTTCCACATCACAATCCAAATGCCCCCAAATCCAGCCATCTCTCCCTGTGCACTCAACCCACACCTGATTCCTCCCATTCCTGTTCCACCCATTCCCAATCCACCCACAACAACTATGATTTCCCTTTCCCAGGGAGGTCCCTGCATTCCTGTTAGACACTTCCTCTTTACCTAAACTCTCTAGCTCTATAGGCTGTAACTTGGTTATCATTTACTTAATGGCTAATATCCCTCTTTAACTGAATACATGCCACATTTGTCTATCTGGGTCTGGTTTACCTCACTCAGGATGATTTCTTTTTTAGTTCTACCCATTTGCTTGCAAATTTCATGACATCATTTTTACATTCCAATCACAGTTTGCTCTCGCTCCTCTTCTCCCAATCTTTCCCACCTAACTCCCCTCTCATTTTTAACAGCTGAGTAATACTCCATTGTGCAAATGATCCACATTTTGCTTTTCATTCTTCTGTTGAGGGACATGTATTTTTTTTTTTTACCATTTCTGGCTATTATGAATACAGTCAATAAAATCAATGAACATGATTGAGCAAGTTCCCTTGTTGTAGGATGGTGTGTCCTTTGTGTATATGCCCAAGAGTAGAATGCTAGATCTTGAGAGATATGCCTATGTATTTGGGCTATATTAGTATTTTATGAAGGATTCACTCTTTCATCTACATAGGGTCCAGAAAGATATGATCAATATACAAAGGAAGCTAAATGTAGAAAGATAAGAAAGTCCTCAGATCAATCCTATAGTATCTATTCAATTGATGTTCATAACTGACAAATAAGAACACAGACTTAGTGTTACTTAACCTTAACCTTGGTTTGTTTCCCCCTAGGGAAAGCTACAAACTATCTTTTCTCAAATTTCATGCTAATATTTCAACTTCTTAAGAGTTAAAATCACATGAAAATCAAATGAAATATATATTTGATATAAATTTACTTTTATAGACTGATAAAACCCCTGGATTGTATTGTTTAAAAGACTTACAGTAAGTAATTCACGAGTAGTATAAGCGATCACGTAATTTGATACCAAATAAAATAAAATGAGAGTCAGTGGGTGAACTGCTAAGTGTGCTGGAAGAGGGAAGATCAATGTTGGCAGAGGTTTAGTCAAAGTTCCACGAAGAAGTGGGGATTTCCCTGAAACATGAAGGTCAGGTTGTTATCGGCTGGAATAAACAAAGAAGAAATAATAGAGATGATAATGTAAGCTGAATATAAATGGCTTACGCTGAGCAAAAGAGTGGACTGGAAACTTTCTAACTCAGGACATTGTTTTATTTCCTCAAATCTTAGCTCACTAAAAAATACTGTATGCTACCTTAGAAAATATTTATTAAATATATGCTATGAACACAGAATTGTTTCAGACTTTGAAGTAAGCTTCAGGTTGATTCTATATGCATGTTATTTCTTGCCTGCAGACATTGGTTGGATGCAACTTCATTCCAAACTGAACATAAGTAACACTCACCATGCTTTATATAAACTAGAAAGATATCAAGTTCCTGGAGAATTTCTGGAGTCCTAATATATGAACTATTAATTCTATACCATGTGAAATACTTGTTTCGAACACTAGGGAAGCAAATGTGAAAATGGCAATGTCATATTTTCCATAGTTTATATAAAAATAGTCAAGTTCATTTTCTATAGCACTATGCAGCCATTGGATAAATGCTTACCAGAACATACTAAAATTAGCATGGTAGTATTTTAATAATTCATATATCCATTTGTGTAGGGAAGTACATGGATATTCATAAAGATAAGTAGAGAGAATAAAAAAAATGGTTTCAGAGAAGCACTACTGGAAACATCAAGAAACACCTTTGAATATATATATAATCTACATTTCATTTTACAGAAAAGTAAAACAGTATCCATGTATACGCATTTTGAATGGCCTTTCAGCTTCTTCAAATGCGTTAATATCTTTTTAAAATATGGCAGTATGGCTTACATTCAAGTACACTAAATAATCAAAGAACAGTGGGTCCATAATACAGAGTGCACATCATAATGGGGTTAAAAGGCAATTACTCAGCTAGCGAATGAATATGAGACAGTACTTAGAGAAACTTGGTCCAAACTTTCATCGCCTATGGCACAGTAGTCTGCAAAATATAAAGTTAGCAAAGCATCTATACGGATATCTCAAATCTAGTATTATTTTTAAAACGCGATCAAACATCTGAGAGTCATGCCAAGAGCTGGAAATTTTAGGCAGCTTGGTATAAAGTATGAACTTACAAAGCTTGCAGTGCATAACATCACATTAACAAACTGCTATTGCCAGCCTAACCTTGCCATCTATTTCTCACAGATATCCTATCCAGGCATGTTTCCAAGACACACAGAATATAAGCTGTGCACTCTCTCAATTTAACTTAAAAACCAAGGAAGATCAGATCCATATGTACAAGAAAAATAAAGTGTCAGTGTGACCATCTTGAGTATTACTTTACAAAATGGCTTCTTTATAACTGGCACACTACATAACAAATATAATGCGATTTAGACCTATTTTGTCGCAAACCTTTTGAAAACCATACTTCAATCATGGAAAGGGGTAAAAAAAATCAATATTCGCTTAATACACTGGACTTAAAAATGTATATCCAAAACGAATTCCAGCATGTGAACTTTAGCCATATTTCACCTCCCTCAGCCCCATTTCTTCTCGGTCAGCACAGCGTTATCTCGGGCCGCAGCCATTAAGGTGGTTTTCTCTCTGTTCCTGACTCTCTTGCATTCATTTTGCTGCCTGCTCTGATAGAATTTTTATCTTCACAAATGTGTAACCTAATTTATCTATTTCTGTGCCCTGTAAGCTTTTGTCTATATGATAAAAAGTTTTAAGTTACAGTCCCTTCAGTTTATAAAAATCAAAACTAGGAGTATTGATAGTGGTAACTTCATGTACTTTTTTAAGGTAGTTTTGTGAGATATAAAACTTTCTGGCTTATTAGTTGATAATATCTAAAAATGTGGATTTGAGGCGTGTAAGGAAAAGAAGATTGATTAACGGACACTTGCATTACAAGGCTAAGTTATAGATTCTTCTTAGAAGTTAGCATGTGCGATTGGTCTTAAAAAATCTTCCGTTGGTTTTTGGATTTAATGCAGATGTCTCCTTCACTATCACAGTAAATGTGTTATAACCTTCCCCTAGAGTACTAGGGTATGGATTTGGAGAAATCAGAGCTATTCGAAAAATTGAGAGTTGTTTTTCTTTTATGGCTAAACTGCTTTCCCAAAAGTCACTTAGTCAATGGAAACAAAGTTTCTGGGTCTGCAAATTACTTTACCTTGATGACGGACTACTGGTTAATTTGCATCCCTCATGAGGAAGGCATTTCTAGTACAAAGATACTTTCTTCATCATGAGTGAATGAATCTACGTCTGAAAAATACCTTCCCTTCCCATTTTTGCCTGTGAACAGTATTGCTCTCATAAAACTGACCTGTCAACCTTCCTACCACTGCTGATGAGTACACAGAGCAGGTACCAGACAGGAAATAGATATTTGAGTGTATTTTTTCCACTTATATTATTAGAAAATATTAATAAACTACCTCATACTTTTCATGAACCTTTTCAATTAAACCTTCTACTCAGAGGAATGTTAGACTGTGAAATTTGGAACAATTTCAAAAATATTAATAAGTTAGTTTATGTTTTCACCTTATGTATGGTATTAATTTCAAAACAGATACAACCTCTATGTACAAATTTCATTTGTGGGAGAAAGGTAAATAGTTCAGAAAGGTGAATTTTCCGCTTAGCACAGACACTTTGAGGGATTTTGTCTTTTCAAGATAGGAGAATCTCAACCACCAAGCATTGTTAGTGTCTCTGAGTGAGGAGACAAATTCTTTATAGTTTCTCTTTTATAATTATGGGCACCTTAGAAACTAACATTTAACTTTTGATATGGAGATGTCTTTAGTATATGAACTATTTTATTCTTTGGAGGAATCTATATGTTACCATCAAAAATGTCTCTTTATTTATGGAGTAATCCTTTCTGTAAAAGGTGACCTAGTTTTTTGATTTAGTGAGATTTTAACATGATGATTCTTTTTATGTTCCCAAGTGTAGATCCAAATATGATAATGGTAGAAACACTATCACTGAAAGTTTAAGAAAGACAATTGTTTGGGGAAGCAGTGCATGCTAGCATCTAAGAACACTCTGATTTATAGGTTGCAATTTTGTGAAGAACAGTTTCCATTTGTCGTCAAAGGATATGTGCCTATGTTCTTATAAATGAAATGATGTCATGTTTAAAAGCAATGGTTACCAAAGACATGAGAAGAGGTAGAATCAGGTAATAGAAGAGATAAGGATGGCTTTGTCAAAGTGAAAAGCTAGTTGAAACTGCTAAGAAGCGCAAGGCCAAAGAGGCTATGAAAAGACTTTGAAGGTTCAAAACATAGCGTAAGCAATGGAATGGTTTCCAGAAGAGGGGAAACATCTGAGCTGTCATTAGTGTTCTAAGTGGAAATGGACTTTCAGAGAAGTGTTAGTTCAAACTGTTACATTGCATTTTCTTCTCCCGAAAATTCTGGGCAGCTAGGGGCTGGATGCAGGGAAATCTGAAGACATGGTGTGACTGAGATTAGTCATGGGCAAATGGGTTCAGGAGATGATCAAAGTGCAATAATAATTAGGACGGAGTAAAGTGTGTCAAGAGAATGTCAGCTTGGTGAGGATCAAGGGAATGGGCAAAGCTCTGACTAAGAAACTGGCTGTTTGGGGATTGATGTGTCAGTTCTCACTCTATCTTCAAAGAAGGACCATATTTTTATTAGCTACTTTCCTCATTTCTGTGATAAAGCACCTTAACAAAAGCAACTTGAGAGACAAGAAGTTTATTTTAGCTCACAGCATGCTGAGAAAATCATGATTGCAGGTACTTGAGGCAGATAATCACATTCACAGACAGGAAGCATAGAGTGACGAATGCTGGTTTGTAACTCACTATCACCTTTATCTTCATTCTAGGACCCTCCACTTAAGTAGGGAAGGGAATATGTGTTTAAGGGAAGATATTTGGGTTGAATGAGAGAGAAGAAAGAGACAGTGATGAAATTATATTTCACTTAAAACATTAAATACATTAACAGACAAAAGATGCTTCTTACTTTCTCAATTAACCCAATCTTAGATAGTCTCTCACAGGCATACCCAGAGGCTAACCTAATTCAAATAGAAGCCTCACAGTTTTGTCTGGAGGCTTGTCTCCTGTGTTTTTCTTGATCCTCTAAAAATTAATCAATATTAGTCATCACACTTTTCATCTGAACTCATTGGTAAGAATCTTCAGTGTGTTTAGGAAATGTTTCATTGTAGTTCCTGCCCCAAATATTTTTCTTGTATTATTTCTTTTATTTTTGAGATTATAATATAATTACAACATTTGTCCCTTTCTTTTCTTCCTTTCAAACCCTCCTATACTCCCCCTGTGCTCCCTTGACCTATTTTTTTCATTCATTGTTGTAATATGCATATATGTTTATCAATATAACCTGCTGAGTCCATATAATGTTACCTGTATGTATGTTTTCAGGAATGATCACTTGGTATTGGATAACCAATTGATGTGCTCTTCTCTGGGGAGGACCATTTCTCCTGCTTGCAACATTACTTAGCTGCTTGCAGTTTTTTTGGGTGGGGCTGAATTCTCATGGTCTTTCCTCGGTCCATTTTGGCATGTCTATTCTTGCTGGGTTTTTTTCTTTCAAATTAAGGCTACTCTGGCTGCTTTATAGGTAAACCTTTATACACATTTGGTAATGAAACATTTTCAGACATGTAAAATATTTCTATAACTTTTTGTTCTTTACAAAAACATATTGCTCCCAGACCAGACCAAAATCTTGACTATTGCACATCAACTGAAATATATCTGAGTTTAAATATAAGAAATCAGTGGTTTTTAAACCTCAACTTTACAGTGGCTTCTCACTAGCAAAGTAATGATGGCTTTAAAACTGCATGCTTACTATAAAATACTGGGCTTGTCTTTTTTTCTTTAAATCAAAGAAGTCTATGTACAGTTTCAATTTTTTATTAATTTTCCTGTTACCATTTATTTCTTGGCATGAAAACTCTAGCTCAGTGATGTGGTGACTGATGCCTTCTTAATCCTGTTCTGTTATGATACTTTCTTAACTCCTCATCATTTAGAAGGAACTCTTGCCCTTGAAGGTCGAGAGTCTCCTCATTTTCAGTACTTTATCTATTTTATAAGGGCCTTCTGGTCAACTTGAATATTCTCCAAGGAAGCATGGATAAATAGAACTGGGTAGCTGTGCTTTTAAATACAAATAGTGGACCTTTCAGTAATTAGGGGCCAGAGACCTGGCAAAGGTGTTCTCTATCACTGCCCATCTTCGCATTTTTATTTAATCGTTATCCAATTATTATGGCTTCACTATATTCTGAAGATTTCAGTTCATTCTCAAGAAATACTTAAGTACTTTTCCTATAACCATTTGTTGTTCTGGATTAAGAAAAAAATTAAAAAGTTTTATTTTTCCCCAGTTCCATTAGTTATCAAAGCCATTCTTTCTCATGCGCCATGTGAAACTCAAAGGTTAACTTGTTCATAGAATTTAATCAAGAGGTGACTGTAGTCTCGTGTCCTTAGACATGTGGAATGTGTCCTTAGACATGTGGAATGAAAAGGTTATGAACTCAAAGTGTCTAGAACATTGTTTCAGCACATATTAATTAGTGGCAAATGACCTGAATTGATTCTGTCTACATCTGGTCAAATGAACAAGTAGATATTTGACTTGTAGTCTCAGATTCTAGAAGCCTGGCTGTGGGACTCTCCATCAGCAATCCCAGGGTTGAATAATAACTCTTTGAAGGAGTTAGTATTTGTTTTAGAAGTCCGGTAGAGTGAGTCACCCCTCCAAGAAATGATTGATACTAAACAAGCCATCCGAGTCTAACTTGTGGAGAAAATTGTAACTGTATCGATTAGAAGGTAAAGTAGACAGAAGTAGACTTGGGATGACATAGAATTCATAGCACTATTTAAATAGGTATGGAGCTTTGAAGGTGTCAATCGCTCAGAATTTAATTTTCTCAATTGTAAATGAGTATAATACTGGTTGGGACTCTGGGGTGAGTTTCGAGGGATTAGCCTGAGATGTTCTTAAGGAACTCTGGGAAATACCCTACATAATGTATGATCAGTTTCTTTTTCTCAAGCACTGTGAGAAAATAAATTTTTACGTAGTAAGCAAGGGATGCACTTGTGACTAGACACCTTCAGAATGTTAGGCTACAGATTGAATATTTAAGTCACAACAAGAAATTTCACTAAAACTATTAATAATCAAACTATAATTCACCAGGAAGTTTCATATTTGTCAGGAATGGTTTCTGTAACTTTAGTGTCACGTGACTTTTCAAACATCGGAGAGTGTCTATGTGTTTTTGTGGCTGTGGCCAGAACAGTTCAAATTGAACTCATAAACAATTGTAATGAAGTATCACACTTTTCAACATACCACTGTGACTCCAGCTAGCACACATCTTTAGCCAATACCACCTTGTAGATCTTGAATAACACCATCATCTTCCTCACTCCCCTTCAGTATTCCTGATTATGGAGTTAGAGACTAGGAAGCACGCAGGAAGGGCCCTCTTTCATGTTTATTGGATAATGGAAAACAGTGGTAATTTGCAGTATTAGTGCTCAGGTTGTTTAAATGTAGTAAGAGATGCCAGGCCCTAAAACAACAGAGATGTACAGCACAGCACTAATTCCATCAGTGAATTATGTGTGTAGTATGGGAGAGCAAATGTGGAGTTCAGGAAAAGGAGAATGTCTGCTTCAAACTGAACATAGACATAAAGTTATTTCAGGAACTTTGGCCATGGGTTTTATTTTACTACTGTATTTTTTTTTCTGGTACCACATCAAAGTGTTGTAAACAATTTGAAAGGGTGCTAAAAAACACCTTCAAATTTTCCATTTAATGGAGATAAGTGAAAAAGGAGTACAGCTGATCAGCCACTGGTTGATTTGAGAGTGATGCTTTGATGCAATGAATGATTTTTATTGCTTAATACCTTTCCAGAGGAGTGGAGAGAGTCGGACCCATGTTTTATTTTTCGGAGGTCAGATCACATCTGAAACTTTGGCCATCATCCATCATTTTCGATGTCATGAAGAAAAATTTAAAAATAAGCACCATTTTTCCGTCTTCAAACATTGCAGAAAAATAAACTCGCCAATAAACACATTACACACTGTGGTTGAGAGTCACATTAATGGAAGGTGACTTTAGAAGACCAGTCCATCTCTCTTACCTTTCTAAGAAGGAATTCCTTACCACTGTAATTGAAAGGAACCATAAATAATGAAGAAATGTATATAAAGTAGTACTAGGTTTAGCTTGATATCATGTTTATATTTAAAATGTGAAACACTTCCTCTAGATGTGTTAGTGTTTATCAGGGCAATTTTTACACACCCACAGCAAAGTTTCCAACTTTTGATATTGTATTTTCAGTCTTAGAATCTCATTCTTTTTAATTTCTCGGAATCATCATTTTATTTATTTTGAACATAAAGTTTCTTGTCCTAAGTGTCATTACAGAAGAATTTCAAAACTCTTGCTTGCTCTTTGATCATCTGGGTCCCAGGAGAAATGGTCTCCTCAGTTAATTTTTTTTCAAACAATTTTGGGTAATAATGCCTTGCTTATATTACAGACTTAGCAATTTTGAATTTTATATAGGATATTGTGAATTATTGAATAGATATTAGATTTTGATGTTTAAATCCAAAGAGGAGTGTGTATGTGTGTATGTATGTATGTACATATATATGTATGTGTTCTTTGTCACAATTCCATATTGCTACCCCTATCAACATGGACCACAACTGAAATGCCTATTCAGAGCTTGTTTTTTCCTAGATAGCTCGGAGTTTTGCAGTTTGGCAACATTCGTATTTAGTGTTTGTCCCACTTCTCCTACCAGGCTCTCCTTTGCAGGATTTACCTCCAGGTGCATGGCATTCCCTATGTGGTTAATTATAAATCAGTCACACTAGAAGAATCACATTTATTTATATGACCTGAATGCTCAAGAAAGGTACCTAAGCAAGAGCTCTGTAGAAAGTATCTTAAGTAGCTCAAAATCATCACTTAGAACATGCACTGCTCTGGCATCACTCCTCTACATGAAGACACCCAATGTTCCCATCACAGTGGTTTCGTTCTTCTCCATGTAGGTATCCAGTTTGCCCAGTACCATTAGGTATCGTAGTGTTTTTTTTTAATTAATACTATGTATTTGTAGTATAACTAACTTGAAATCCATATGGTGATAGCTTTAGTATTTGCTTGTTTATTAATTTTTACTTATGTTTATTGTATTATTTGAGAGAGAAGTATATACGTGCCTCGTAGGAGAGAGGGGATCAGAGGATGACTTGCAGGCATTGGTTCTCTTTCTACCACATGGATCCAAGGCTAGAACTTAGGCCATCAGTATTGGTACAAAGTGCCATTACCGACTGAGTCATCTTTCCAGCCATCCCCCCCAACACCTACGACGTTCTTTTTCCTCGGGATATCAGTGATTATCCATGATCCTTTGTGCTTCCAAATAAGTTGTAGGATTTCCTCTTTCTAATCCCGTGAAGAATGGCACTCAAAATAGGTGGGAGTATTGTTGAATCTGTAGATTGCTTTCAGTTAGATGGCCATTTTCACAATATTCTTTCTATGCTCTATGATGCTAGGCATTTTATCTTACCTTTCTTTCAACTTCTTTCTTGAGTCTTTATCAAAGTTTCATTATAGAGGTCATTTAACTTCCTTGATTAAATTTGTTCCAAAGATTTTATTTCTTCTCGACTGTGAAAGAGATTGCATTTTTGATCTCTTTCTGATCATGCTTATTGTTGATATATGGGAAGGCTACAGATGTGAATGTTAATTTGCATCCTGACACTTTTCGGAAAGAGTATACCAGTATTAATAGTTTCTAGTGACATCTATTTAAGGTCTAATGTAAATAAATTATGTCATTTTTAAATAAAATAATTGGGCTTCTTTATGTCTTATTTCTATATCTTTTATTGTCATCTCTTATCATTTTAGTTAATACTTCCATCACTATATTGAATTAGAAAATATTACTAAAGTCTTAAAGGAGAAAAAGAAAGAGATCATTTAGTAGATTTCTGTGTAATCCTCTTCATCTCATATTGTAGCAAACTCTCTACGACACTTGCCTTCTCTGAGCTCAATTTTCATATGTATAAATTGAAAGTAAAAATTCTTATCTTATTTGGGACATTGAATAGTAATAATATCATGAATATAATAGGCTATGTACACGTTATAGTACACATATATTTTACTATGACTGATGTGTCACAGATGTTCAAGGAGTGATTTAATAAATTTGCTCTACAGCTTTTATTTAAGTTGAAATTTCTACATTTATCACTTCCCATATAAAGTCTTAGAAGTGGTATCAGGTTGCACTATTTAAATAATTTATGCACAGTCAGTTACAAATATTATTACCAAATAAGTTGAAAGCCTGAATAAATATGCAGCTGTTCTTACTTCTCTGGTTGAGAAATTTATCTTTTGTGCTTTCTAGATTAAGAAAAGATGTAAGCCCTCTTATTATAAAACTATCCTAAAATTTTCTCATTCTTCTTTATTGTATGAGTCCATTTTCCATCACTTTAATGGAAACAAAGCAGTCTACTTTATAGAGAAAGAATATTTAGCTCATGATTCTGGAATGTCAAGGGTGTGGAACTGATATTGTCTTAACTGTGATGAACACATTATGAAAACTGGCACCACAGTAGTGGGAACATATGTGGGAGTCAAGACCACACTGCAGGACAGGAAGTGAAAGAACAATTCAGTATTCAGACTCAGGGAATCATTAACACTAGCTCACACAGGAGCTAACACAGGTTCCCAAGAAAAGGCATCCTCATAACTCAAGAACCTCTCCGTAGGCGCTTTAAAGTCCAGGAACATCACCCACTCTTGGAACCAAGGTTTCAACACTTAAACCCTTAAAGTTCAAGTCGTACCTGGACCATAAGAATAAGATGAAAAAGAATCTTTGCAATTAACTGATAACTCAATAGGATGGTCATGGATAAATGGAGTTATTTTGTGCCAGTATGTTCTACATATGTATCAAGAAATGGCTTAATTAATAGAGAAGTTATAAGTTAGAAAACAAATTAGTGGTTAATTATGATCAAAATAATTCATCTCTTACTAATTAGAAGATATTTATTACCAAAAGCTTAGTATAGGTTTTATAGGTACAGTTTAGTACAGTGTTCTTTCATCTAATTTCTCAGATGTTAAGTAAAGAGAGAAGTTAGACAAAGGAGTGAATGACAGTTTATTTAGAGGGTTGGCTGCAGTAAATACAAACTTACACCACTATCCCCAAACTGTACAATAAATATTGTTTTCTATAATGATGATTCTGAATCAGACCATCCATCTCTTCAGATATGTTCACTGTCTTCTATTTGTTATATTTAGTAAACCAAGAAAGAGACCACATTATTTTTAAAAGATTTTCAAGAATGATTAAAATGAACTTATGTATCTTCTCCTTTGTGTATTTTAAGTTCAGGAAAAAATTTAATGTTCCGTTCTTTGGGCATTGAAGTATATACTTTTGGAGGGAGATTTTTTTTTTCAACCAACAGGCTATTGTATGGAAGGTTTCATTTAGTTTTACGCTAACTCTCTGTCCCAATTAGAAACTTTTAACTGCCCAGCAGAGAATAAAAGTGGAAAAGAACCCCACCCCCAAAATATATGAGCTGTTCACTCTCATACACATAAGCTAATTATTGATTTGTGAGTTTTAAATTACAATATTGCTTGAAGGGATTTGTTATTTTGAAACACGGGTTTGATAATATAGGAAATAAAAATCTTTACAGTTATTAAATAGATTGAATTTGGAGGGCAGATTTAAATCTAATTTTGCTAATTAGGTTTACTAATATAACAGAAAAAAATCAAAGAGAAAAGAAATTTATAGACAAGAAAAACAGAATTTTCTGAGAACCTCTTGGCTGTAAAAATCTTGATTATTATCCTGTAAAAATACCAGCAAATGGAAAGGAGGTCGTAGTAAAAGGAATCAACCATAGAACGAAAGATACAGTGATATGAACGACTTTTGCAAACAGGCTGCTTAATTTTAGAATGATCTCCTTTCAGAGAGAAGGCTGTTAGCCCTAGCTGATCATCTGAAATGTGAATCGCAGCATTTCTACATGATTAATAGGAGAGAGATTCATTTGTGCCCTTTGGTAAAATAACTGGATTAATAAAGGAAAACTTCTGTAGAAAATAAATGTGTATTTTTTTCTTTTCATTCATTTCATTTTTGGAGCATTTTTTTCTTTCACAGGAAATTACTAAGCCAGAAAAAAAATGTAGGCTTATCTACAAAGGTAAAAATAAACTTTTATAAGCTTCTAGGATTATTTATAATTACATAGTATATATAGAAGTGAATATTGCCCAAAATGTGATGCAAAACTAGACATAGGAGATATGTATGTATGTATATATACATATATATATATATATTAGCTTAAACATATCTTAGTGGTCACATACTGGAGGATTAGTTAAGTTTTATCATAAACACAGAAAGTTATTTTTACAATTTTCTTAATCATTGTCTGGAAAAAGCTGGTATTTGTCTGATTCGTCATCTGAGAAAATTCTAGTGCCACATCCAGGATAACATTCTCTAGACTTGTGTGAGTTTTTAGGATTTCAATTCACAGGCATATTTGACCAGCAGGTTGCACACCCATTTTATGTTCTTTATGGCTACAAGATCATCCCCCTTGTGTAGGCCTAAGCTCATTCCCAGGCAGTCCTACTGAGGCTCGTTCTCTTGTGAATTAATTTCTTCAGATTGTTTTTGCTGACTTGCAGAAGAAATGTATAGATACTTTCCTTGAGTAAGAACTAATTCCCTAAATTATGGTATATTACTTTTTGGAACAGAATAGGTCAAAAGAACTTGCAATGCTCAATTTAAATTTTTCAGAATCTGACTTAATATCATACAGTCCTTGGAATTAGTTAGAAGGTATGTTTCTATGATGCTCCTAGAACTGGCTTAGTTCTACTCCAAAGTTATACATCACCTAGAACCCTCTTTTTGTATTGATGTCTTAGCTGTTTTTAATCCTGGATAAAGAAGCATAAAGCATGATATATCTGCCATGAATCTAGAAACTGAGAAGCAAATGATATAAAACACTATTATATCTATCAGTTTAACTCCCAGGCCAGACAGAAAACTTTCTGCTGGGCAGAATAAGATGACTGAAGAGTTAACACATTGGGTAATTTACCAAAGATTATTCTTCAAACACTATGAAGTAAAACATAGGATCGCAAGTATTATTTTATTTTATTGCCCCCAACTAGATCTAATATACTCATGAGTTCTAAACTTTCTCATTCATGATGAAAATTAGAATATTTAAAATATAGCTTGGGTAACTAAATGGATAGCCTATGAAAAATGATTAATAAAATATAAAGCCCTTTATAAATAAGGATGTTTACAGTTATATTGAGTAGCTATTATATTTTATAACAATGTGTTTTAAAAATGTAGAGCTGTTAATAGAGATAAAACTTGCTATCATGGTTAGCCCAGCAATAAGTTCAATTTGGGTTTCAATGCTCTCTTACATATCCTAGTTGCCAACTAAAATAGCATGTACTTCTAGGTTACTTTCTTTAGTTAGTTTAGAACAAAACAATTTGATATGATAATAATAAAGTATTTCACCCTCTCCCCATCTCATTTTGACCTTCTGTTCTCTAACCTGTATTGCATGAGCTTTTACTGCAGTTAGAACCTTATAAACTCTTACTCTTTTGGCCCTTTCTTTTTCCATGTTTCTTTATTTATCAAGTTCAGACTTCTGTTATTTAAACCTAGCGATCTGTCTATGCAGACTTACATACAAACTGACGGCGATAGCTGGACAAAAATATACAACTACTATGATTTGTCCCATGTAAAATACGTGACCTCAAATGTCAGATGAGGGATAGTGCTATGGAATTCCTTTTTCAAGAGTTTATATTTTTCACTATACATATCATGTTTAAGGAGTGTGTGCTTAGGTCTACAAGGTTTAGTGGTATTTTTCATCTTTTGTACCATTGTCTCAAATAGATGTCTTAAAGGCATTTAGTGCAACTAGGCCACTACATTTCAGCTTTTCTATAATGAGCGGGAACAAGATTTTTAAAGCTATATTGACTGGTGGTTTATATAAGAATGGGCCCCAAAGGTTCAGAGTTTTGAATACTTTGTTACCAAGGAGTGGCACTCTTTGGAAGGACTAGGAAGTATGGCTTTGTTGAAGGAAGTGGTCACTAAGGGTGGGCTTTGAGCTTTTAAAAGGCTCCTTCCAAGTCCAGAGTCTATCTCTTCCCACTGCCTGTGGATCCGGATGTAGAACTCTCTGCTATTTCTTTATCACCATGTCTGTCTGTGTGCCAGCAGGCTCTCACCATTGCTGTGAGACCATGGCTTTGCTCTGTAAAGATTTGTTTCTTGTACTTGTTTAATAAAACACTGATTGGCCAGTGTCCAGGCAGGAAGTAGAGGTAGGGCAATGAGAACAGGAAAATTCTGGAAAGAGAAAAGGTCAGCCTGCAGTCGTCATCCAGACACAGAGGAATCCAGACACAGATGCACTCAAGATGTGACTGCCTTACTGAAAAAGGTACCAAGACACATGGCTAACACAGAGAAGAATCATGGGCTAATATAAGGTATAAGAGTTAATAAGAAGCCTGAGCTACTAGGCCAACCAATTTGTGATTAATGTAGACCTCTGTGTATTTCTTTGGTACTGAATGACTGTGGGACCTGGTGCAAGAGAAACCTCTGTTAACACAGACTAACTAAACTACTGAAACTGTAAGCAAGTCCCACTTAAATGTTTTTCTTTCATAAGAATTGCTGTGGTCACGGTGTCTCTACACAACAATAGAATACTGTCTAGGACACTGACTGTCTAAAGTCTCCACTGCATTCAATTATTCCAAAAATTATTGTCATTCAAAATTATGCTTTTAAAGGACAATATCCAGATAATTAGTAGCTCCATCCTTATGACTATGTACCTGTGGTTCTATCAGTACCTATAGGTTTGGGAGTGTTTGGTTTCACTGTCAGTAATTGGGAAACTATCCTTTGAGGTTTAAGCAATTACCCACAGCGTGCGCTGTTTTTCCAACAACATCAAATAGATTCCGTAGACTTTGTTACAAGAATCTTGATGTTCTTCTGTTACCTCCCCCCATACGTTTGAATTAAAGATGCAATTAGGCTCTGAACAGACTGGCTGGCATGCACTCTGCATGCCAACTCCTCTCTGGTATGCATGAGGCAGCTTCCTTCATCTGTGCATAGGCTCATTCAACAAAAGCATTCTTGCAGTGGATGGAGGTATTATGTGGAAAAATCTTCTGCTAATGTATTTCTCTGGTTACAAGGGAGGATGTTCAGGCTGATTAAGCTGTTCCTGGAACACGAAAGTAATACCTAAGAGATTTACAGCAACCATATGTAACTTCATTTATAATTGGCCTAATTTACTAAGAAACTCTGTTTTCAATGACAAATTAATATATTCAGATGTCGTCCTTTTCTTGTTTAAAAAAAAGAGAAAAAGAGAAAGGTGAGAGAGGGAAAGAGAAGCAACATTATCATCTCATATCCAGAATAGATTCATATTAATGAAATAAGATGTATATCAGCTGCATTGAAGAATTTTGAGTACGTTGTCAAAGGACACGCAGGCCTTTAAATCAAAATTCCTTCATTCTCTCACTATAATTTAGCTGTTAGAATTACGGTTTTATAGCAGGGAGTTGACGGGGTGGCTCAGTGGTAAAGCACTTTCTGCCTAAACGTGAGGACCTGAGTTTGAATTTCCGGGTTCCTTGTAATGCTAGATAAAGGAGCATGCATACATAGACCCACAGTTTTTTCAGCAAGATGGAATACAGAGACAGAAAACGTCCTGGAAGCTCACGGGACGGGTTGTATTTCTAGCAGAGAATAACAGAGACCATTTCTAAAAAAGGTGGACAGCTGAGATTGACACCAGATGTTGCTTGCTGACCTGAACAGATGTGCTGTGACATTTTTATGTATCTCCAGTCATATGAGTCTGCACATGCACACGTACACACACACAGACCCAGAGAGAGAGACATATTTAAAATTTTAATTTTTTTTACATTTTAAAGATTTAAAAAATTGCTATTTCTCACAGCAATGAAATGAGTCCTAATGATATTCTATTAGACACATAGATCAGTCATCATCAGAGAAGCTTCCTCCTGAAGCAGACAGATAGGAACAAATATCAAGACTCATAACAAAATAATATGCAGAATGAAAGACCTTGTAACATTCATCCCTAAATGGAATATATTCATCAACTCTCTTCCCTTGGGGCTCAGGCAACTCTGCTGAAAAGGAGACAGAAAGAATATAAGAGCTATGGTAGGGGATGGGGAAACCAAGGAAACAAGGCCCTCTAAATCAATGTTATCAGAGCTCATATGAACTCACATAGACTGAGGCAACATGCACAGGACCTGCATCAGTCTGCAAGGGTTTGCACTATGGCTCATAGTTTAGTGTTCTGAGGGATTCCTAAATGTGTGAATGAGTGGGTCTCTGATTCTTGTGACTTCTCTTGGTCTCATTGTCTTCTGTTTGTTTTGGCCAATACCAATGTGTTAGCTTTTGTTTTTATCATATTATGGTGGGTCGAATAAGGAATGACCACATACACTCATGTGTTTGAATGCTTGGCCCATAGTTGGCAACACTGCTAGGAGGTGTGGTCTTGTTGGAGGAGGTGTGGCCTTGTTGGAGTAGGTGTGGCCTTGCTGGAGGAGGTGTGACCTTTTGGAGGAGGTGTGGCCTTGTTGGAGGAGGTGTGGCCTTGCTGGAGGAGGTGTGACCTTTTTGGAGGAGGTGTGGCCTTGTTGGAGGAGGTGTGGGAGGAGGTGTGGCCTTGTTAGAGGAAGTGTGTCCACTATGGAAGCAGGCTTTGAGGTCATATGTGTATGCTCAAGCTATAGCTAGTATAACAGTCTCCTTCTGCTGCCTGTGCATCAAGATGTAGAGCTCTTAGTTCCTGTCTGCCTGCACACCATCATGTCCTGCCACGATGGACTAACCCTTTGAAACTGTAAGCCACCCCAATGAAATATTTTCTTTTATAAGAGTTGTCACGGCCATGGTGTCTGTTCACAACAATATATCCATAACTAAGATACATATTATATTATATTATTATATTATTATTTATTATATTTCCTTAGAAGAATGTTTGTTTTCTAGTAAAAGACAGAGAGGGAGTGGATCCAATGGGAGGTAAGGTGGGGAGGAATAGAAAGGTGGAGAGGGATTAGAAACTGAAATCAGAATATATTACGTATGAAAAAAATCTAAAGTTTCATACTAAACAAGAAAAAGAAAGAAGAAATACTATTTTCATTCACTTTTTCCCAGATTCCTAGATCTTGCAGCAGCAGCATGCTCAGAGGGGGCTGGGATGAAATCAGTTCGTAGCCCTCCTTCATGCCACCCTTCTGAGTGCTACCCTTTTCACGTTCTTAAGGTCAGACATCATGTCAATAGCCATCTATGTTCATCACTTCCATATCTTTACTTTTGACATATCATTTTGAGGGTTTTTGTTGTTGTTCATTTGCCTGTTTTAAATTTGTTTGTGTTTGTACTTGAACGTGAACCCAGGGTCTCCCATTTGTTAAGCACACGGTCTATCATGATTGCATCCCCTATTACTAGAATCTGCTTTTATCAACTTTCCACCCTTTAAAAACATCGGTAGTGGCCTTGACAAGCCAATGGCATTTTTGCATCTTTGTTTTGCATGATTGCTCTGGAGATTACAAATGACTGCTTGTCTTTTCCATTAAAACCCCCTATATTGCCAGGTAGCATGCTGCCAATATGGGGTCCTCTCTCACCCCAGCTTTCTTTGCCACTCACTCTTAACCATCCAATTTTGAAATACGGGTTCCTTGTACCTGTATTGATAAAATTCCTTCATATTATGTACCCCTATGAGAAGCAAGCCTAGGTATCATATACCCAAGTGGGAAGAAGTCCTGGAAATATAAATGCGTGGGAAGCAGTCCTGGATATCATGCACCCTCTTGGAAAGCTACCCTTTTATCATACACCTGCATGAATAGACAGGCTGACTATCATGCATCACCTGGCATATTTTGGTACTGTTATTTTCTACGCATTTGCATTCACAAACCTGACTCTTTAAGCTTTTGTTCTAATGATGCCCAAACATATATCTCTGTATCAAAGAATCTGTTTACACCTTTATATTGAGTTGTATACCTATTATTTTCCTCCAAATATCTCTCAACTTCTTTACTAAAATCTAAAACATCCTGATACAAGCCCTCAGCTTCCTTCTGCAGATCTCTACTTATCCATCTTCCCCCAACTCTGTAAGTGACATTGCCATCCCTTGGGTTGATTGAGTATAAGCCTAGGAGCTCCTTTGTTCATTCTGTCCATTTATTTAGACTCTCATGCAAGAATATACACTAATATTTCATGTATATTAGTGTCTATTTTGTGTTCCATGTATAAAAGGCTTCAAGTTCAGATATAGACATCAAAAACAAGTATCTTTTATAGTTAACCACATATTTACTTTTTCTAATGCCCTTAATTGTCTCCTAAAGTTTTGAGCCTATTTGCTCTCAGTTGTCCTTAGAATGAAGGATGAATGCAGGCACTTCATTCTATAGAATATTTTTGCCCACCATGCAATTCTGTCTGCAATGACTTTCTTCCTTTCAATATTTTAAGGATGTTGATTTTCTGTCTTCCTGCTCCAGTTGTTTCTAATTAGAAAACAGAAGTCATATGACTCTTTATTCCTTTCCAAGCAATGAATCAATTGTCTCTTGCTGATTTCCAGATTTTCTCTTTGTTTTTAAGATGTTGGATAATGAAGTCTCAAGTTCTTACATTGCCATAATCTAAGTCCCTATGTTTGCTTTCTTTTTCTTTTTCCCTTTCTTTCTTTCTTTCTTTCTTTCTTTTCTTTTCTTTTCTTTTCTTTTCTTTCTACTCTCTCTCTATATATATTTATTTTCCCTTACTAGAAATGACTTCTCTGTGTAGAATTGCCTGTGTAGACTGGTACTTACTCTGTAGACCAGGCCTCAAACTAAGAGATCAGCCTGCCTACATCTCACAAGGGCTGGGACTAAAAGCATGAGCCACTATACCTAGTATAGATTTGCTGTAGTTTTTAAAGCTGAGAATGTGTGCCCTTCACCCAATTGAGAAAATAATCGGTATTTCTTCTACCCCATATTTCTCCACTATCACTTTAGGATTCATGTTAGAACTCTTTATACTGTGCATAGGCTCTTGAACACTGTTAATTAGCTTCATATTTTTCTTTCTGCTTTAAAGTATAATGAACTAAGGTGTGTGTGTGTGTGTGTGTGTGTGAGAGAGAGAGAGAGAGAGAGAGAGAGAGAGAGAGAGAAGAAAGAAAGAAAGAAAGAAAGAAAGAAAGAAAGAAAGATAGCTAGATAGATAGATAGATAGATAGATAGATAGATAGATAGATGTGTGCATACTGTGAAATCTGAAATGGGTCTTAAGAGGTGGTTTTGAAATAGAGTAGGAGCCTGAACCTTTGACCTAACAGAAAATCACAGAGCTCAGATCCAAATCCTCCTAGAGCCTGGCTTCAGCAGGGCAGTCATTGGAGATTGTTAAGGGCCATGCCAGGCTAACGTGCAGCATAAGCGACCATGTCAGGGTAAGAACTGTTTTCCGTGTGCAGCATGAAGCTTGACTCTAGGTCTTTTCTTCTCTTTCTTGTTTTACTTTTATATGCTGGTATTTAAACCCCTTGTGTGTATGAAATAAAATTTCACGTAAAATGTATTTCCTAGGACGAATATATTCATGTTGGAAAGTACTTACTAGGGAGACAAGTCCTGTCATTTATTACCTCAGTCCCACAAAGTGATTCAACAGAATTGCTTCAGGGGGTTCTTTCCATTGTTTCCACTTTCGTGCAAAGAAGGCACAAGAGAGCGGCATCCTCTCCTCTGATGGATGAGACTGTGTGCCAGCCGTGGCAGTGCATCGCTCCTCACACTGCCCTTTCTCGACCCTCCAGAGAGCCCCAAAGTAGCACAACCTTGAGGCATGAGAGACTTGGGGATGTTTGCTTTTTTTTCCCTCTTGCTAAGACTATTTATAAATATAGGAAGCATCAGCAGCTGTGTGAGAGAAAAATGGAATGTGTCTTTTATCGAAAAAGTTAAAACAAAAATTGCTGGATGCAGTTTGCTGGACAAGACTAGAGAAGCAAATATTGCTAGTTTTAGAATTTATGCACAACACTACAAACTGCTTATTCCCCAACCCCGAACTAAATCCACGCCAGAAACCTATAATCTATAATTAGATGATATCATCCGAAAACAAGGAGGTTGAGGACAGACTTAGATTATCTGTAGCTTACTTCTGCTCATTTCCCCATATGAAAAATAACTATAATTTCATCTTTCACTAATGGAAGCAGTAGTTTACAATCTCTTCCTGTGTATGGAACTTTAGAGCATTGGTGAGTGGTTCCCATATTAGAGATGCAATAGCAAGCACGAGAATACTTAAGGATAAATGGATTGAAGTGGCATTTAGTTCTGAATTAGTGGTTTTAGTTTGTCTCTTTCAGGAAGAATAATGCTATGAATGTCCAGAATCCAGACTGAATTTACATGCTATCGTTGCAAAAAGGAACCCCAGTCAAGAAGTGCTTTTATCGTACTGAATTTCTGCTTCTATTGCATTAGATAAATTAAAGCAAAGGGTGAAACACGCATGTGTAAGAATATAATGAAGCCCATTACTTTGTACACTAAATTAAAAATTAATAATGAAACGAAGAAAACAAGCTATGTATCTCAATGTTGAGATTCTTTAAGCAGCTCATTTAATAGGAAGTAAAATGGTATTTTCTCATTTAAATCAATGATTTAAGGTTATGATTTTGGCAAAGAATTAGAGGAGTATAACAATGAGTTTGAAGGAAGAAAGTGAAGGGAGAAATGATTTAATTACATGATATTTTAAAAATAGAATGAGAAAGACATAACGTTACATGTAGATAAACATGAAAGGTGATTTTTTTTTTGCTGTGTTTTGTTTTGTTTTTCTCAATGAAAGGGTTCAAAGCCATGACCTCTAGCAAGTGCTTGGTTACTTACTGACTTTTGTCCTCACACAACAGAGAATCTTTTTCATAGAACAAATATAAAATTACATTTTCCTTTGTCTTGCTTGTCTTATTTTTTATAAAATCTTAAGAGTATTTTTGAACTAGTTGGATAATATATTAAAGATAAACAGCATCTTGTGCTCCAATATAAGAAATGTGTTGGCTTCTTCACTACTTACTGAAATATACCTGAAACTTCTGGATTAAATGAGGTTTGAAATTTGTTTCATTAACCATATAAACTACTGCTAAGAAGAAATTTCAATGGAAACTCAGAAAATTTGTTGAAAGCTTGAATGTTTTTTACTAACATTGATTAACATTATAAAGGAAAATGTTTATGAATTCTCAAATAAGATCTTCTGAAACATAAAGAATGTGTTAGGCAATGATGAGTCATTATTATTGTAAGTATATAACTTGTCCCTTTCAGAATAAATATGTCATGTAAAGATCTCAGAAGAGCTTGACATTTTGAATATAACTATATGGTAAGACCATTCCAGAAAGGGGGTATACATCACAATAAATCTGAGATTGAAGTTATCCTGAAGCTTTATCAGTATATTTGTACAGCCTTTAGCTCGTCTTAAAATATGTGGCTCATTTTAATTACATTGCTCATACTATGATTTTTTTCGTATAAAGTTTATATAACAGTGTAATTTTGTTTTTTTTCATGAATTCTAACTAAAATCTGTAGTTAGGTTATCACTGTGAGTCATTAACTTTTCACAGTAAACACTGAGCTGCTTTAGAAAAACCTGAGTCTCAAGGGATCCCGACTACCTGGAGAGAATAGAAGCTATATTGGTCACTATGGAAACCATTACGTTTCTTATTGCCAAGGTAGTCCATTTAAAGAGATTCATAGAAAACAAGCTAGAATATAAATTTCATTTTTGTTAAGATTCCATCCTTCTAACATTTCTTGAAACTTCTACTTAAGTGAAGGAACTCTTGTGGTAGACAGGCACTGCAGTGGAAGACAGCGCATATCATATGGGTATGTGTTACAATGACAAGATTAATTACGGGATGACACCTTAGTCGCTCATGTTTATTTTATGAATTCACCAATGAAAGATTTGTGATTTACCTACTATGTGTTAGGCATTATAGTGCATTATGGGATAATGGAGGAATGAAGATTACTTGACAGGCAGTAGTAAAGAATAGTAGGAGCACTGTGAACTTAGTGCTGGGGCCGTCGATGCTAGACAAATCCAGAAAGATTCCGACATCTCTTATTTGGTTGCCTCTATATATGGCCAATTTTAGTAACCAATTGGAAAATGTAAAAGGAAAAACCCCCCACTGATGATAGGGTGAGGAGAATATAAAAACCTTTAGTTCACTTGGAATGCTCTATTGAGTTTAGCATGGCTGGGGACATCCAGTGGGGGAATTTATAATACTGCACCCGTGGTTCTAGGTCCCAGGAGCAATGTTGCAGCTGACTATACAGACTCAGGGTAAGCCCTGCAGGGATGATATTGCCAGTGTCACCTCGGGGAAGCCAGTTAAAAAGCACAGAGACTCTGGGGAGATGGCTCAGTCAGTATACTATATGCTTTGAAAGCATAAGAACCTGAGTTGAATCCTCTGAACCCATGTGAAAAAAAAAAATGAGGTTTGATGGCGCACACATATATACCCAGCACTGGGGAGGAAGAGAATGGTGTAGCCCTGGCATTGTAGGACTGCCACTCTAGCCTACTTGAGAGGTTCTGGATTCAGTGAGAGACTCTAGTTCAAAAAGTTCCCAATATCTGAGGCATGAAAGATACCTGAGATTGTCCAATAACCTGCATGTACACATGTGCACCTGCACCCAAACACACATGAACACATACACACAGACATATACACAAATGGATGGCAACAAAAACAAAACAATTTCTATCTAATTTGTAGTTTCCCATACGCCAAATGTTTGAGTGTAATTTGTCTGCAGTTTTATAACACCCAATTGCATTAGGAAAAGTATTTTAAGTGGTGAATTGTTAAGTCTCTCAGTATCTCTCTTGGTTCTTTTTCCTTACTTTAAAATAAAGTGAGGAGGGTTGATCAAATAACATGGAAGTACTCTGCACATACCAATATGTCACGTACAGTGTTGGAAATAGCAAGGAAGACACTGTTTGTCAGATGCAGTCTTAGGAAATAAGCAAACATAGCCATAAGCCATCTAATGTCAAGTTTACATTTTGTATAAGAAAAGCAGGCATATAAAAGCATATTCAAATAGCACTAACAGGAATGTTCAACAACTGAGTATCTCTCTGCTGGATGCATGACTTCTATTTTGCAGAAATTGGGAAAATAAATTGAGAAGATCCATAATTGGCACATTAATCACACTAAGTTGTCACACTTAGATTTTAACACAAAAAAAATCATCCTGTTTTGGGATGACTTAAAGGTTGGTGGATCATATAGTCATGTTGTCTCATGAAATCATATTGGCAACATGACTTCATGGGACAAAGTGGTCTATTTTTATTCTTTACACACGATGCTTGAAGTATATATCAAAACAAGTTTCTTAAGGATAATCAGTGTGGGTGACTTTCAGATAGTCATTCTCACCATGAAGACCCTACGAAGTTGTATATATTAATAGCAGGATGAAGACAATAATGAGAGAGGACGAGAGATGGATCATTAGGCTTTGAAGGCCTTTGTTCAGGGTACCAATTATGCCAGGTGTGCAGGTAATATGATTTTAGTGGAAGCATGTTGAATAAACAGATGTCATGGCCATGTCCCCCATAATGAAGGCTTTGCTCAAGCAGAAAAAACAATTGGCAGGTTAGTGAACTGGTACCTGCTTATACCTTAGGGAAAGCAAATATTTTTTAACTGACAAACCAAAAATGGCTTATTTTAAAAAAGGATGGAAATCTTGAAAAGATTCTGAAATTGCCTAAAAATTAAAATATAATTACCTGGGTTTTACATTGCTTTGTTTTCACCTACTAAATTTTAAGTTATTGAAATTATCTAAATTCTGTTTCTCATATGGGCACAAAACTAATAAGAACACAAAGCTTTCTCTATCTGATGGAGCATGGAGGAAAGCTATGGCAGTATGTCCAAATCACCACAAGCTAGTCTTGGTCCAGTAAGCCCTTGTGTTTTGCCTTGAGGGTGGTGCTAATAAGGGTTCCAAAGAATCTTCTATTAAAATCCAGAACAAAATCCCATAGATAATCCTTAATTTTTAGATGACAGTCAAGAACAAAGGGGGGGGTGGTGTTATGTGTCATTATGGATGAGAGAGGGAGTGAGAGAGAAGGAGAGGACAGGGAGATTGTACATAACAAGAAAATTTAAATAATTTGCTTCGTAAGACTAAAAATCAAGTCCTGCAAGATGAAAGGCAGGAATATGAGATAGTGCTTGCCTAGCACATGTAAGAGTTGGGTTTGGGTCAGAGCAAAATGAGAGAGAGAGAGAGAGAGAGAGAGAGAGAGAGAGAGATAAACAAATCAAAAAATGGGTAGATAAAATGCTATGTCATTTTCCCTAGATAGTGTTCTCCATCTGCCTATGCTTTTGAATGATTGTGATAATGAAATTATGTTTTTGCTAACCTTGATTTTAGGTTAGCCAATTTGAAATTATCTACACATGATCATTTTTACATGAAAAGAACTACTTTATATTTTTAAATATCATTTGATTTATCACTAAGCACTCTAATGATAAATGTTAATTTCATAGCTTAGATGGGTGACTTAAAGAAAGCATAAAATTATACTGAATCAAAATAATGCCATGCAGAGCTAAGCTGGGGCTCTGCTGCATAGATTAGCACAAATTATACCAATTTGCCTAAAAGAATCATTTCTAAAATCAGATTAGTACGGGCTTGTTCCTGTTGAATTTTTACCTATCACTAGACTGATAACAAGGTCAGATTTCTTATTAGAAAATTATTATGTACAAAATTTGGGGGATTAAACAGTTGTTCCAAGAACTTTTAGCAAGTCTTTAAAATTAAGATTTCCTATATCTTTAGTAACTTTGGACATGTCTAGATTTAAAATCTTTAGATGTAAGCTTTGATCTTCTCATGTTTCATAAACCAGCACCCCACGGGGCTGTCATGGCAGTAATAGTCCTACTGGGAGAGCCATCAGTCTGGTGTATTGAAAAGAGAGCTTAAAGTATCATGGATACTTCTAAAGCTCAGTTTGAGTCCTAAGAAGCATTTTCTGCATAGTGCACGCTTACTGTACTCAGCTATTTGAGGTGCTATAGCACTTACTAAATTTTCACATGAATACTCTTTTGTGAATAAAACCATTGTACCAGATTGTAAAGCCCAGTGTATCGTCTACTTCCAAATGAGCCTCACGCAGGCGTAGATTGTGTGTTCATACTATTCTTCTGTGATCACACCCTTCTTCTAAAAGTAGAAGGTAGAAAGAAAACAGGTTGCATGACAAAGTCCATATAAAGGGGGATTGAGCTTTTTCTTTAAATAAGGAGAGAATTGTTCTACATCATTGTGTGTTATTGTAGGTTATGTATATTTACATGCATATGCCTGTGTGTACCTCTGGGTGCATAATGTACATAGGCTCAGAAATCACTACCAAGTGTCTTCTTCAATCACTTTCTACCCTATTTTTGTGTAAAGGTCTTTTTACAGAACCTAGAACTCAGGTCTATTTTGGTCTGGGTTGACAAACCTAAAATCCTCAGGAATAGCCCTGTCTTGGCCTCCCCAGTTCAGTACTGAGAACAGCAGCATGCTCTCTACAGTTGGCTTGTTTCTTAGGTGCTAGAGGTCTGCACTGGTCCTCAGTCTTACCCTGAAAACACTTCACTCTTCTTATTTGCCACTCTGCATCACTGTAAATTCTCATCTTACACATCTTAGAGGGTGCACATTTGTTAAAACTGGGCTGTTATTTAGGATGCAATTTATAGTGGAACAAGATACATGCACCGACAGCTAAATTAATTCACTAGACAAGGAGCACTTAGGAAGGGTGGCTTCTGACAGTTAACCAGACCAAAGGAATTTTTGAAATTATAGATAGAAAGCTTCTTCAGGAAATAACTTCCGTTTATCTTTTAATACTAATTTTAAAATTAGCAGCGTAAGGTTTAACTTTTAAATGTACAGATTATATTTTTAAAACTACTTGAATTAAAATTATTTTAAGCGGTGAATTGCTTGTATACTATCTTTCTAAACAGAGCACACAGCATGCTTACTTATTTATTAATTCAGTTGTTCTGCTAGGCTAAGATTCAAAGTAGGTTACCAGTAAAGCAAGAGAATTTCTGCCTAGTTTTGCAAGAGTTTTATCTTTATGCCCTAAAAATAGGGAAAGCTTTCATTTGGGAAACTAGCTAAGATTTGAGAGTCATGAATTTCAAACACGGAATAACTAGTTGTGGGTTTTTTTCTTTAATTTATTTAAATCAAACCACGCAAAATGTTTTTGTGTTCATTGCTACTTTCCTTTACCAAGACTCCTCTCATCATCTTTCGTCTGTATCTAATGTTCAGATCCTTATAGAGAATTCTTCCCGAGTGAGATTTCAGATGAATTAGTATCCTTTGCTACAGATGAATTTGCATTTTTCCTTAGATCTTTACACAATCTCAGCTCTTGGCTAGCACCGAACTTGCACCAAACAGAGTATATATGCTTATATCTAGGAGGAGCCTTGGACTGAAATTCCTTTCAACAGTGCCAACTTCTGGTTTATGCAACACATAGGCAATTTGGGAATGAAGTATTCATCTTATATGCGCCTCTATCTTCTACACCGAGGGATCAAGAAATCTAAGAGCTGGAAGAGACCTCATGAAATGAGAACTGGGGAAACAGAGGAACTGTCAAGCATGGTTCTTTTGATATAAGCTATGACTTCCTAGCAATTGTACTTTTGTCACAAATAATGTTAGCATTTCTTGATTTTTGTTTGTTTTTTTGGAAACAGTGTTTCTCTGTAGCTTTAGGGCCTGTTCTAGAACTTGCTTTATAAATCAGGTTGGCCTTGAACTCACAGAGACATGCCTGCCTCCTGAATGCTGAGATTAAAGGGGTATACCACCATCTCCCAGATAACACTAGTACTTCTTAAAAGTAAGTATGCAACAGAGAGGGTATACAGTTGAGTCTTTTTCTCTTAACTCCAAAAATGCAACTATAAAGACACAGTTGGAAAACAAAATCCACTCAGGAGAGCTAGTGATGGAGGCAGAGAAGATAGAGTTGAAAAGTTAAAAAGACTTCCTAGGTTGAGCCAACAATGAACGAGGTCCTTGAAAAGATCCGTCCAACCTGACTATACAGGCCAATGGAGACAGAAATGGGGAAGAACTCTAGGGGAAATAAATTCTGGTTTAGGAACTTTTCCTACAATAAAGACAGAACTAAATGTGAGCTATTAATAAATCAGAACTTTAATAAAAGAGTTGCTAATGAAGACATGTTGAGAGGAACAAAAGGTAGACTAAATCCTTTAAGCACTGTTTATATTAATGTGTGGGGAAAGACGGAATTCAGGAATTTCAACAAGGAATCAAGTGGAAGGAATAATTGAATAACAAAATGAATATGTAGTTCTATACAAAGAGAGAATACAACATATTACTGCATGATTCATGTGAGAAATGAGTTACTCAACTCTGCATTCCTGTCCTATCTTTCAAAATGGGGGGATTGAACTGAACCAGTATGATACATAATACCACTTGATGTTTGAAAACAGCTGATTCAAGACAAAAGCAAGCCTAGTACCAGATCCATTTGTAAACAATGAAACCAACAGCTTGTTTAAACCATATTTATTAGCGAAGTATTTTTTTCGAATAACATATTGTACAACAAAAAGACTCCCTGAGAGTGGACTGAAGACTAGCAAAAGGAAGAAAAATGAGATGCAATAACATGAAACCATGATGTCTTGAGTAAAGACAGCCAATCACACCCAAGACTTCTGTTTGGGATTGCTGTGCTGTGTTCTAATTCATAGCTCTCAAGCTTGACCTGCATACAAAGCATCTGCGATATTGCCAACATTCTGATTCAGTAGAACCTGGTGGCAGGAAGTGCTGACAATTTCATTCTCTGCGTGCTCTCCTGTGATGTGAATAAACACCACTGCGCTTTCATACTGCAGTGCACATTATATTTTGATGACTTCAGGTGAAAAAGCAAATCTGTGTGTATTGTATTCATTGAAATGCCAGATGGTTGGCGTTGGTGACAATAGTCCTCCAGAACTAGCTTGTATCAAGACATTTGTTCTCTAAACTATAGGACAACAGTTATCAGCCCTCTCATGAGACACACGATAGAATATACTCACCACATTACCGAGGCTGATAAAAAGTCAATGGAGTGTTCAATGCCATTAAGAAAAATAGCAACCCAAAATGTCAACACATATTTTATTAATATAATTCTGTAATTAAATGGATATATTTTAGCTATTTTGAATTTTTCTCCTCCAGGACATTTCATAGCTCTGAAAAAAATACATACATAAAGAGGTGTCTCTGTGAATCCACATATTTACTATGCCTTTAGGCACGATTTGATCTGTTTTATTGAGATGAATGTGAGCTTGATTTTCTTAAAGCTGGGCAGGAACAGAGGGAACAAAAATCTTCCCGCTGTTCAAAAAAGTAAAACTTCCTTTGATACACTTTCTGTGTTTCACTGGAGCCCTCTTGACTGGGTCACCACCTCCTGACTTTCACCCGTGTTGTTTTTCACATTCCAGCCATGCCGGTGTCCCTGTAGAGAGTAACCCACGTGTTTTTGCCATCGTTTCTTACCACTCTCATTGGACTCCTATAACAATAGTTTCTGCTCTAAGATATTTTGTTCACCTACCAAAGACTTTTAGAGAAATGAGATTCAAAACTGGCCTTGCATTCATCTATTTCTTTTCAGAGAAATTCTTGTTTCCAATCTCTTCCTTACTTAGGCACCATTGACAAGTTTTTGCTATCTCACATTTTCTAGATGCCAATGCTGTTTTTCCTTTTCTGTCCCAACCCTTTCTCAAACATTCAGCTCATGATTTGTACTACATGAGCGACGTCAAGTAGCCGTGCTAAATCAAATTGTTTTAATTCCACAAAATAAACAGTAAGTAAGTGGCGATTCTGGTTTGCTAGGGGACAATAAAAGACAGAACTCTTTTGACCTCAGCATATTTTGAAATAGAGAAAAAGCATTGTTTTTCCTTAATTATATGTATGTAATTTCTGACTATTTATTTATGGTAAAGATGCAATGATTGTTAAGATATAACTTTGTGTGTGTGTGCTTTTTTGTGTATATGTTTATGAAGTGCGTTATGTGTGTTATTTAGGAAGAAGAGTTGAGAAGAGTTAGAGATAGATTGGAAGTAAGCATTGTGGTTTATGGATAAATATTGTCAAACTGTAATTCAGAAAAGTCACAAAATATTTTGATGGTTCATTTAAGCCAATATAAATTCTTTTAAAGAAGTATTATAATATTGTATTGGCAATATGGCACTATGATAAATTGGGAATGAAATTAATTATTCACACCTCAGTGTGCTATTTTTCTCACTAAGTAATTAAATTAACTCAGGACTATGAGAACAAAAGAGGAAAGAAAATAAAAAGCAGGCAAAGAAAATAATATAGAAATTTAATATTTGGGCTCTAAAACTTCACTTTATTCCAGATTCAATTCTGACCTCATTTCAAGTATTCTAGCAATTAGAAACATTTACCTCGATATGTTTTAGGATAAGTTCTAAGTACTATAAAATCTGGGAGCTCTGAACATTTTATAACCTTGCCACCAAAATAAGACAACTGCACTGGTGTCACATGATATGAAGAGCTGTTGAAAGCTACCTGGTGTCTTCCCAACAACACGTGACACCAAATTCCACATCAGGAAGCAGGAACGGCCAAAATGTGGCCCAGCTCGTTGGGTTCATCATTAATGTTGAAACACTTGAAGACACTTGAGGCTGCCAGTGTCTTGAATTCCTTGATAGTAGAAACAATGTTGATAAGAACTGAAGATCAAGGAGAGCATTTTAGCTTGATAACAGTGAGAGTGGTCAGGAGGAAAGCTGTTGGGCTTTCAGCACACAGAGAGAAAGTAGGAATATTTAGAGAAGGAATGTGTATCAGTAGAAACCTCGTTGAAAATTAGAAATGCCAGATATCAACTTTTACTTTTATTTATTTATTTTTTAAATAGATTTTTTTTCTCAGATAATATATCTTGATGATGGTTTTTCCCTTCTGCTACTCCTCTCAGTTCCTCCCCACCTACCCTCTCATCCCGCTCCACACTCTCTCTTTCTCTCATTAGAAAACAAACGAGTTTCTAAGGGATGATAATAAAATAAAGCAAAATCTAACATATTGGAATAGGACAAAACAAATGAACAG
Source organism: Alexandromys fortis (assembly GCF_014885135.2). Lineage (NCBI taxonomy): Eukaryota > Metazoa > Chordata > Mammalia > Rodentia > Cricetidae > Alexandromys > Alexandromys fortis. Next base: position 3,229,641 of record NW_026068023.1, on the reverse strand, counting down.
AAGGAAAAGAGCCCAAGAAAAGACACAAGAAACAGTATAGCTGCAGAGACACCTTAATTTGCATACTCAGGAATCCCATAAAAACACTAAACTGAAAGCCATCGTATATACACAAAGGACCAGTAGGCTAAAAAGAGAGACATAAATAAATAATAAAAAATTGGATACAAAATGATAATAACTTGATAATAAAATAATAATTTTTTAAAGTCCTGACACTACATTATGAGCCATGAAACCTCAGACGATGCCATTGAATTAATCTATGTTGTCTATCTTCTGCAGAGCATGCAGTCTACCCTTCAGAGTAGTTTGTTTCCCAGTGAGACTCCCTTAGAGTAAACTAAATTTTCATTTATCAATTGTTTTATCAATTGGAGATAGCTTCTGGTAAGGGATGGGTGCTAGTATCCACTTTTCATCTCAAGGAGCGCTGTGCATTCTGCCTCTGTCTCTGTGAGTTCTTAAGTGCTCTGGTCATGTTGGTGAAAAGGCCTTATTTCCTTGGTATTCTCCATCCCCTCTGGTTCCTACACTCTTCGTGCCTCCTCTTCCATAGAGTTCCCTGGGCTTAGGTGAGGGATTTGATGGAAATGTCCCACATAGGATTGAGTGTTCCAAGCCTTCTCACTCTCTGCATAACATCGGACTGTAGGTATCTGTATATGCAGACACCAGTTTTTAAAAGAGAAAAAAAATATTGCAACATTAAATGATGATTACATTTTGTATGATGAAACAGAGCTTTACTTAAGATGCTCAAGATGCTGTAGGATACACGTTGCTCAGCAAGCATTCAGAACCAGCTTATATCTAAAATTACCAAATATTAACCTACATTATGATTGGAAACAATGGATTTCCCAAGAATAGATTAATGGATATCTAAATCAAAAAAATACTGAAGACATTAAAAATTGTAGTACTGTCTTAAGTTAAAGAATATATGCAGACTTTTTACAGGGAAAGTAAGCTAAGACTGCTTTTCCTTTCATGTTCTCTCTTAATTTTAAGTGACAGATTGTTGTCAAAGCATAAACACCTTTGTTAATTATAAGCTTCTAGTGGTGAACAGAAGTGATGATAGCTTCCCTTCAAATCTCTTTAGAAATCCCTACTTTAAAATTACTCCTTTTACTCATAGGGCACTTTCAAGAAGATAAATCAAGAAGTGTGATTCATAGATATTTTTCTACACATGTAGACACTTCACAAATCAGTGCTCAAGTTTCATAATGCACTGTAGCTTAGTATAAGTAATGATAATTTTTATCTACTTTGTAAATTTACAAGTGAACAAGGTCATGGCCAATAGTTTCAGTTATAACTAAATTAAAACTCTATAGTTTCTCCTTGTTATTTAACATCATTTTATGTTATTGTCTCAGAGTCATTCTAAATGCATGGATAAGGCTGGGAAGGCAGCTTATGGGTAAAGTAGTTGCAAGGCACACAGAAGGCCCTGGATTGACCTTTATTATCATGTAGGAAAAAAAAAAAAAAGAGGAGAGGAGAGGAGAGGAGAGGAGAGGAGAGGAGAGGAGAGGAGAGGAGAGGAGAGGAGAGGAGAGGAGAGGAGAGACAAAAGAACAGAGAAGAGAGGGTGAAAAATAAAATTATAAAAAGAGAGAGAAAGAAAAGAATGAAAAGTTGATGACCACTTTCTAGAAGGGTCAACTCTGTTCCAGGAATTTGCAGAGAACTTTATGTCTTAATCAGCATATAAAAGAAAATGTAAACAGACTTGAAAAGGATAAAAGTCAATACAAAGGGAAGTTAGTACTATAAACACTAGTACTGAACAGACTGTTCTCAAATCTGTACTAGTCTACATTGTAGTGTAAACATTGGTGGTTTTCTATCTCCTCCAACATCTACAACATCATTAGACTTCATGTCACAGTCACCACAAGCATCATTCAGCATGCCTACTCTGGTCTGCCACTCTCTAAAAAGCCTTTTGACATTCTTGGTATTCAACCCGTTGCCAGAACAGCGTGACTGGGATTGATAAAGACTATCTTTAAGTAAAACTGATATCCAGTGTTATTAGTAGAAGAGTTTCCTCCCAGCAATCTCGCCACTCACCCTACTCAGTAAAGTTAGATATCCTTGTAGTTCAGTTAAAACACATCTGTCCACTTGTGGGGAGACTGAACTACATAAGACCGAATTCAGAGAAATAAAGCCAGGAGTAAGTAACCCAGAGGCGGTAAAACTGGCCTAAATAAGAAAGAACTAAACAGGATTCCTATCTACCATTCCTCTTACTTTTTCAAACTGTTCTTAGTTGAGAAAACTTCAGAGAAAAGAATTCGGTTGAAGTGCACTTCTCACCTAGACCAGAGGAAGCATGAAAGTGCTCTCTTCAAACAACAGTGACTCATTCTTGCCAAGAAAGGAGGACTTTGAAACCTCACCAAATATTTTGAGGATGAGAAATAGTTTCTTTGTAGATACTTCAAGGAAGAGAAACAGTCCCCATATATTTAAAATGATAACAACATGTCCTTTAAGTTCTCTATTATTATATGAGAGCATGTGTGCATTTCTGAATTTGACACCACTTTAATTTATAATAATTTAATGTAGGTAATGAATATGTTTTCAGAGAAAATATTTTCCCATACAGGCATTATACTGCAAAAACCTGTTTTTTTTTTTTGAGTAAAAAAATCACTAATAAATAAAATGCGATTAAAAGCCAATAATCTTGGCTATCCTCCTATTGTCTACATTTATCATAACATAACCATTGTTTATCCAAATTGCACAACAATAATTGCACTCAGATGTCTATCTGACAGTTGTCATAAATATCCCAACTTTTCACTGTAAAATTTAATAACTGAACACATATGTTTGCCAAGAATTGCTTGAGTCTTATTGTTTAAGAGGAAGACAGGCTTATCCCTTGTGAAGTAGTTATGAAGGGTGAGAAAGACTAATTTCTCACGTTCATCATCTGCTTACTGATGAAATGTAGGTAAAATTACTCTTATTTTGTGCTTTATGAAGGAGAAAAACATAGTGTTTAACATGTGTTTAAGATTATACAGCTGGGAAGTCATAAACAGTAGGGCTCAAACACATATTTTTAAATGAAGTATTAGACTTTGTTCATACCACCTATGTTCTACCTCACCATCTGTACCTTCTGGTCATAAAAATTAAAATATACAATATGTTGTGAAGTTGTCTAAAGCTTAATACGCGACTACTATTCTAGGAAACTCAGGAGTCACAGAGCCAGGAAGAGTCACATTGTAGCTTCTCTATGTTGACAACCTAGCCACTATCATGTTGTAGCTATACACTTGCCAAACACGAGTAGAAGCCATGTGTTTATTATCACAATACATCTTTATTAGTCTTGCCATCATATAGGTTGGTGTTATTTCCCTTTGGTAAATCCTTATTGTGTGATAGGATACAAGAGTATCCCATGGGAACCGGAGAATGGTTCAGCAAATGAAGACACTGGATGCCAAGACTGACAATCTAAGTTCAATTCCTAGAACCCATGTGGTAGAAAGAGACAACCAACTCTTGAATGTATGTCATGTCATGCTTACACATACGTGAACTCACACACAGAAAAAACAAATAAGATGTGATTTATAAAATCACATAGGGTATCATATAATAACTGTACCAATTTCTTTTCTCCTTTCTCCAACATATTAGACTAGTGTTAATACTTCCATGGTTCTCTTTACCACATAAATCGTATATGCTCAGACATAGGAAAGTCACAGTTCTCACTTTCCTTCAGGCAAATGAATAGCAGAAATTACATCAAAATACTACCACTGCACTACTTCTGAATTAATGAAAGTAATTAAAATACATGAGTTAAATATAATGCTAAATAACCATAAAATCTCAGGAGAGTGCACTGGGCATAGCTCAGTATAGAGTGCTTGTTTAGCATGTGCTATGTCCTGAGCTCTGCTCTCAGTACTAAAAAAAAAAGCAGCAAAGTTGAGTTTTCAAAGTTGCATGTACATGCATTACATATATTCTATAAGTATTTTAAATAAAAGATAACAAAAACTGATATATGTGGTGCCAGAAAGATTAAAAGATATGTTTAAAAGTCATTATAAAGTCAAGTTATAGCTACTAGAGAATATTAAAAGTATGGAGGAAAAAGAATCTATAGAAATTTTCCTGCCACAGAATTAAGTGATTTAGTCAGTGAGCCCATAAATATTTTAGTTGTTGTTTTCTTTTCACTGCATGCTTTTTGTTCTTGTTGTTTTCAGTGGTTCTTGTTTATTTTGTGGCATGGTTTTATTATGTAGGTCTGACTGATGTGAAACTCACCGGGAACCAGACTGTCCTTGAAATCACAGGGCTCTGTCTGCCTCTTCTTTTTCAATTCTGGAAATAAAGATATGCACCACATGTTGGGTATGGAATAGCACTATTTTAATCCCAGCATTTCAAGGCTGAGGCAGGCCAGTCTCAGGCTAACCTGGTCTATAAAGAGAGTTCCAGGACAGCTAGGACTGTTGCACAGAAAAACTCTGTCTTAAAATAATGAAGGAAGGAAGGAAGGAAGGAAGGAAGGAAGGAAGGAAGGAAGGAAGGAAGGAAGGAAGGAAGGAAGGAAGGAAGGAAGGAGAGAGAGAAAGAGAGAGAGAGANAAGGAAGGAAGGAAGGAAGGAAGGAAGGAAGGAAGGAAGGAAGGAAGGAGAGAGAGAAAGAGAGAGAGAGAAGGAAGGAGGGAGGGAAAAAGAGAGGGAGGGGAAGGGGAGGGGAGAAAAGGGAGGGAGGAGAGAAAGGTAAGTATGTATCACTAACCTGGTGATTTACTTTATATCAATTATTTCCAAATTCTAGGTTAAAAAGAAAATCTCTGGTAACTTTGCCATTACATAGCATTTATTCTCAACCATATATTGATATTTTTAAAGTCCTATATTGTTTAAAATATTTATTTTGTTTAAAAGTGGTTTATAAAACAATTTATGTCTGCCCTACATACCAATTGATTCCTAGTCATTGATTAACGTTTACTAGGATGAAGAAGTATTGTTTGTCACTGTTTGTTTTTCAAGTATAGATGCAAATGATTAAGTAGGGCAAACATTAGAAAGGATGGCAATAAAGCTAAATACATTTCCTCATGGTCCTTCTGGCTGAAGCCGATGTGGTCTCTAGAAGGAATGAACAGCTTTGCCAGAGGTGCATAAATTCAAACATAACTGACTCTTTATTCTTTGTTCTTCCTATTCTATACCCAATTAATTACAGAATCCTCAAGGAAAACACATCTTACAATTGGAATTTTAGAACTGCTATAGTCTTAATGGGTTCTGGTCCCTTTAAGTTAATAGACTTTCTATCATTTTTAAGGTCCAAATTGTTTTATCAAATAGCTGCTTTGTTTCCAAACCTGTTTCCTGAAGATCAGTGAACTGTAAGATGCCTTCACTTACACATTCTACTTAAAGTTGTCATTAAAGGCTTGCTGTCCCAGGACTTACTTCAACTGAAATCTCCTATTTCTTGTTTTAAATATTATGTGTGATTTATCCCCATGGTTTTCATAGTCTGCCAAAGCAGAATTTCATCTTCACAATTCTCCACACGATAGCAAATATCTGAATCATTTTGATTACAGCATGAGTCAGTAGCAAATTTTTAAGACAAGTTTTACCACCAAGGTAAAATAGTAGTTTACTTTTTAGTTTCATTTGTATGGTATCCTTGTGTATACATACATGTATACACACGTGTGTGTGTGTGTATTCACACAGTTGTCAACATCAAATATCTTCCTAAATCTGCTACACCTGTTTTAAGACAGGCTTTCTCTTTATCTTTCGGAGCCTAGTTCTTACCCATTTGGCTAAATTGGCTAGATATCAAGTCCAAAGATTCTTTTGTCTCTGCCTCTCCAATGCTGGAGTTACAGAAATGGGATACCATGGCCATCTTTTCTTTCACTTGAAACATAGGTAAACATACAAAGCTGATACAAACTTGTTAAATAATAAAATGCCGAGAGTCTCACTCTGATGTTCCATAAACTAACTTCATATCAAGTGCTTAAGTGTAACTTCAGGACAGTTGCTCCTCTGTTCTTTGGTTCTAATGTGAGCATTTGACAAAGAAAGATTGCCCTGAAGCTTGCAGGAGACAATAATTTCCATCCTGTTCTCAACTCCAGTAAATGAACTGCATGTGAAATCAGAACAGACACTCCTCTCAACACCACGATGCCTTGCGCTCCTGTTAGTGAGCGAGAAGAGAAGCACAGGAGGAAAGAGAGTCGCTGCCGTGCAGTCATGGCTCCACTTAAGGCAGACATAGCCTATTTTACTACCCTTCCTTCCCGCCAGAAAATAAATGAAAGGCTTAACTGCAAACTGAATACAGTGTGTGTTATGCTGGGAGAAAATTATTGAAATAAAAATCTGTCTACTTCGGCAGCACCGGATGGGAATGATGCTTGAGCTCCCTTTACTGTTGCCTTTTCTGTACTCCCTTCTCATCCTCTCGTCTTTCCCCCTCTTCGGGCTTCTGTATTTCCAAGATCTTGTTTTACATGCAGTGGGTGGTTAGTTGAAAATATTCAATTCAAATTTTTATTATTCTCTAATTTTAAGAAATATGACAAAACACTAAGCTGATATTTACAGTTTAATTTTGAGAAAGGTAATTTGCCCATACATGCTTCCCTCTGTATTGCAGCTGGAAGTGTATTGTCATCATCAGGCCGTTTTCATCAAGGACTCCAATGCTCAGGACAGTAGTTTCTCTTATTTGTAATTTCACGTGTTAAAGTTATTTGTATTTCATTCAGGTTCAAATGCAGTAAACTAAAATTTTCAGTAACAATTTACAAACTTTAAGTTTGGAATGGTAAAATCTTGAGCCCTCTTGTTCCTTCTCACCCAGGACATAATTGTTCTCTATGTCCAACAAGCCCTTGCTGTGTACAGTATCCACACTAAATGGTCTAGAAGCAGCTCTCTCTGTTGCAAGAACTTTGCCATATGGATATCTTAGTATTTATGTTCAATTACACTGATTTACTTAATAAGGATACAAGAATAGTGACGGTGATCGTTTTAATACAGCATATTTTTCTAAATGTGCAATGTTCTTCTTTGATGCTATATTAATCTCTTTCTGTGCTTGATTTACAAAGTAAATTTTATTACATTTACACACAAACATGTGTACACGCTGTATGTGTGTCTCTCTGTGTCCACATACATACACATATGATTTGGTATGACCTGAGGAGCTTTGCATCCCCTAAGAAGTATTACAAGTATCTCTTGATGAGGAGTACTAAAAAAAAAAAAAAGACAACTTAGAGGACTGAAAGTTGAAAATTTATGAAAATAATATGGGACTAAGAGTTGAAAGATTACTTGACTAAGTTCTTACTTAAACATGTGAGATTTTCTAGTCTTCTACATCTTTAACTTTACAGTGAACAACCTACATCTAATAAACTCTAAGTCATGTCTCACTTGAGTGTACAATGACTGTTTCCAAACCCTAATAAAATCGTAATAATATAAATATTTCATAGACACAGCATTTCTTTTTTTTCTTTTTTTTATTTTATTGAGAATAAGAAAAAAAAAGTTTCCGCCTCCTCCCAGCCTCCCATTT